>NC_079487.1:121979946-122586814 GCF_020520425.1 Spinacia oleracea | reverse complement strand
AATATCTGAGCTATGAATTTGATGACCATCTGAAAGAATGTGGAATTCTATCAGAATTGACTCCTCCTGGAACACCACAATGGAACGGTGTGTCAGAACGGAGGAACAGAACCTTGCTAGACATGGTCAGGTCAATGATGGGTCAGGCCGAACTTCCATTAGAATTTTGGGGACATGCACTAAATACAGCTGCACTCACTATAAATAGAGCTCCGTCTAAAGCTGTCGAAAAGACTCCATACGAATTATGGTTTGGAAAGCCTCCAAATGTGTCTTTTCTTAAGATTTGGGGATGTGAAGTATACGTCAAACGATTAATTTCAGACAAACTTCATCCAAAATCTGACAAATGTATCCTTGTGGGCTATCCAAAGGAAACAAAGGGGTATTACTTCTACAATACATCTGAGAACAAAGTGTTTGTTGCTCGAGATGGTGTCTTTTTGGAGAAGGATCACATTTCCAAAATGACAAGTGGGAGAAAAGTAGACCTCGAAGAAATTCGAGTCGAACAACAAACTCTAGAGAATGCTCAAGATGACATTCAGGATGAAACTCAGAGATCTTTAGAAGAATCTGGTGAGAATCATGGTCAATCTAGAAATGTTACCCCGCGTAGATCGCAAAGATATAGATCTCAACCGGAGAGGTACTTAGGTATTTTGACGAACGAGAGCTATGACGTTCTATTACTTGAAAGTGATGAACCTGCGACTTACAAACAAGCTATGACGAGCCCTAGCTCCAAGCAGTGGCAAGAAGCCATGCAATCTGAATTAGACTCCATGTCTGAAAACCAAGTATGGGATTTGGTCGATTTGCCAGATGGCTACCAAGCCATTGGAAGCAAATGGGTTTTCAAACTGAAAAAGGACAAGGATGGGAAACTTGAAGTTTTCAAAGCTAGATTGGTTGCAAAAGGTTACAGGCAAGTCCACGGTGTGGATTACGATGAAACCTTTTCACCAGTTGCAATGCTAAAGTCTATTCGAATAATGTTAGCAATCGCTGCATATTACGATTACGAAATATGGCAGATGGATGTCAAAACTGCTTTCTTAAACGGCGTTTTAACAGAAACTGTGTTTATGACACAGCCTGAAGGTTTTGAGGATCCAAAGAATGCTAAAAAGGTATGCAAGCTAAAGAAGTCAATCTACGGATTGAAGCAGGCATCCAGGAGCTGGAATATACGTTTTGATGAAGCAGTCAGTGACTTTGGTTTCATCAAAAACGCGGACGAATCTTGTGTATACAAGAAGGTCAGTGGGAGCAAAATTGCTTTCCTAGTATTATATGTCGACGACATATTGCTTATCGGAAATGACATTCCTATGTTGAACTCTGTCAAGATTTGGCTTGGGAAATGTTTTTCGATGAAGGATCTAGGAGAAGCATAGTACATATTGGGCATCAAGATTTACAGAGATAGATCTAAAAAGATGATTGGACTTAGTCAAAGCACTTATATCAATAAGGTGCTTGATAGGTTCAAGATGGCGGACTCCAAGCGAGGCTACCTACCCATGTCTCATGGAATGACTCTAAGCAAGACTCAGTGCCCAAAACACTTGATGAGCGTAGACGAATGAATGGGATTCCATATGCATCATTGATTGGTTCAATAATGTATGCTATGATATGTACACGCCCGGATGTTGCGTACGCACTCAGTGCTACGAGCAGATACCAGTCAGACCCAGGAGAGGCGCATTGGACTGCTGCCAAGAACATTCTGAAGTACCTGAAAAGGCACAAAGATGACTTCCTGGTCTATGGTGGAGATGATGAATTAATTGTTAAAGGCTATACGGACGCAAGTTTCCAAACCGACAAAGATGATTTCAGATCACAGTCTGGGTTTGTCTTCTGCCTCAACGGAGGAGCAGTAAGCTGGAAAAGTGCTAAGCAAAGCACCATTGCGGATTCTACAACTGAAGCGGAGTACATTGCTGCACATGAAGCAGCAAAGGAAGCTATATGGCTAAGGAAGTTCATAGGAGAACTTGGTGTAGTCCCCTCCATTAAAGGACCAATAGCCCTGTATTGTGATAATAACGGAGCTATTGCACAGGCAAAAGAGCCTAGACACCACCAGAGAGTCAAGCATGTACTTCGTAGATTTCACCTTCTACGAGAGTTCGTTGAAAGAAAAGAAGTCGAGATAAGCAAAATTGGAACTGATGACAACATATCAGATCCATTAACTAAACCTCTGCCGCAAGCGAAGCACAACTCGCACACTGCAGCTATGGGAATCAAGCATATTGGAGAATGGCTTTGATGTCTCTGTTTAATGTTTTAAAGTTTTAGAGTTTAAATCTTTGTAAAACATTATTGGTTAATCATTCACAATAAATGAAAGAAATTCATTTTTCCATTTAATTTGTGGTTTATTAAATGATGAGTCCCTTCAACTTGACGATATATTCAAGATAGACTGTCAGGACCAGTCCTGTGACTAAGAAATGTCTATCAAGTGAACTTGAATGTCAAAGGTTGAAAATGGTCCCTAATCGGAGTTTTCTATAAAATTGGACGCATAGAAAACGTTAGACGATTAGAATGCAAGATGACTAGTAGTTCTGTTTCTTGAACTATGTGGACATGGCAATGTCATAATCATTTGCATAGATACTTACTTTGGGAAGACTAGTATCGGACAAGACCTATGAAACTTTACTGTAAGAGATGAAAGTCTGTCATAAGTAAATTTCATTAAATTATTAGACACTAAATCCTCAATACCTGAGTGATTTGAGATTACTTGTTTGAGAACTGGTTGCTTTGACGTTGACCAACCGTCGCACCGTAAAAGGAGGCTATAAAGGCAACGCTCAGGTAATCACCTATCAAACGAAGTCTAATCTCAAGATCGCAAGATTGGGATTGTCCTCCCATAAATCGGGAAGAGATGCTTAAAAGTTGTACAAGGCCACTCGGAGAGCTAGAAACTGTGAAATGCATGGCCGTGCTCGGATGAATCATAGGCTATGATTATCTGTTTATTTGATCAGTTGAACTCTGAAACCGAGGAACACCTCTGGACATAATAAGGATGACAACTCTTACCTTATGTTCAAGAGCAAGCATCGAGCGACAAAGGAATTAGGAAATGCACACTTGTCCCTAAGGACAAGTGGGAGACTGAAGGAAATAATGCCCTTGGTCCAAGTATGCATTCTATGTTAAGTCTAATAAATGCGGTTCAGTATTAATTAACAAGTTAATAATTCAGTGAGATCAAGTGAGCTGAATGCCTAGCTAGAGGCCGCTTCGGTTCAAGTGGAATTAATGATATTAATCCACAGCTTACTCTTGACTGAACCCGTAGGGTCACACAAATAGTACGTAAACGGATCAAGTATTTAATGGCATTAAATACTCCATCTATGAATATTCGGAACCGACGGATCTTGGTTTCAGTGGGAGCTAAGATCGTCACAGGCAAGAAATGAATACTCCGGAAACGATAATATTGCCGGAAACGGAAATATGGATCGTATCGGAAATATGAATATTATCCAAGTCGTAGATGTTGCCGGAAACGGAAACATGGTACGTATCGGAAAATATTATTGGAAATGGAAATATTACCAGAATCGGAAATATTGCCGGAAACGGAAATATTGTCAGAATCGGAAATATTGCCGGAATCGGAAAATAATTCCGGAAACGGAAATATTAAATATTTGTTCGAAACGGAAATTAATTCCGGAATCGGAAATATTAAATATTGTTCGTATCGGAAATAGATTCCGGAACTGGATATTTAATCGGAAGCGTATCGTACGAATTAGCATCGGACGAGGCCTGCCGGACGAAGGCCCAGCACGAAGCCAGGCCATCGCCCAGCAAGCACGCACGCAAGCCCAGCGCGCGCCAAGGCCACGGATGCGTGGGCCTTGCTGCGTGGGCTGCAGCTCGCACGCATGGGCAGTCCTTGTGGCTGCCGTGTGTGTGTGAGTTTGTGCTCATGCGTGATTCCTGAATCTGCAAGAATCAGTATATGATTAAATGTCTATTCCTAATTGGATAAATTAATTAAATAGAATTCATGTAGGATTCTAATTCCAATTAATTCGCATCCTACTAGGATTACGATTCCTTTTCCATAACTCTATAAATAAAGGCCTAGGGGTCATAATTTATACACAAGTTTCAAAGTATTCAAAAGTGAGTTTTTTGAGAGAAAATTAAAACACATCTTGCTCATAAAAGTGCCGAATTTTCTAGTACCTTAAGGGCGGTTCTAGTTGGTCAATCTTAAGGCGGATCCGGACGTGCTGTGGACTATCTACGGAGGGACGACACTTGGAGTCCTAAAAGACTTGTTCTTGTTCGGTTCGGGCGCAGCTAGGGAAGGCACGCAACAAAGAGTATGCATCTAATTATGCTATATGATTATGTGTAAATAATATGTTTCCTGGGTTAATGGTTGTTTCCGCATGATTTATGTAAATGTCATATGTATCATAACCTAACACCAGAATCCTCGGATTCGCGATAACCAAATAAAACTTGTTCGCCACAAACAGTCGCTCGAATCAAGTTATAAAACTCCGGCTCAGATCCACGGATCGCCGAAGGCATAACTAAGAGGCAGACTAGCGATCTCTTGCCCAGGTTTCCGAACCACAAGAGATCGGAAGAACAATCCAAACCTCTGAGCAGATCGACGGATTTGAAGAGTCTGGAAACTAAAGAGTCTCTTAGCAGATCTACGGATTTGAAGAACTCGCAAAACTAAAGAGTCTCTTAGCAGATCTACGGATTTGAAGAACTCGCAAAATTAAAGAGTCTCTTAGCAGATCTACGGATTTGAAGAACTCGCAAAATTAAAGAGTCTCTTAGCAGATCTACGGATTTGAAGAACTCGCAAAGTTAAAAAGTCTCTTAACAGATCTACGGATTTAAAGACCTCGCAAGATCAAAAGGTTTTTAGCAAGTCTACAGAAGAGAGGAGCTCGAAAAATCTACGGATTCAAAGACCTAAAATTGCGAAAGTACAAAGTTGAAAAGAAGCAGCCAAGTAACAAACATTCATTTTTTATTCAATATTTGGGGGGAGTACAAATACATTGAAAACCTCAAAAATTGAAAACAAAATGAAACAGTTAAAATCGGCAGCCATCAACAGACAATACCGGCCTACCGAAGTACTAAAGAAAACAAAAAGAAATGAGTACAACGCAGCGCCGAGGCAAAAGGGGGAAAAGCAAGCACATGTTCGGAAGTCCTCAACTGGAACCGACCGACTCTGAAGAAGACGACTGCCCGAATCCCTAACTCTTGGGAGTCTCAGGAGCAGCCCCTAGGGGAGCATCCTTCGAAGAGCCCCCAGCAGTAGTGTCACCTTCGGAAGACGCCTTCTGGGCCCGAGCCTCTGCAAGAGCAGCTTGACGTTCAGCTTCAGCTTCGTCTCGATCGGCCTGGCACTCCACCAAGTGATCCTGGGCCCTCATCCAGAGCGGGACCTTCTCATTCCAAGGGAAATGAGGCATGTGCTTCGCAAACATGCGCCGAGCACCCAGGATGCCATTCCAGTATTGCTCTCTACACTGATCAGCAGTGTAGAGGTCAACTCTCTCTTGCTCCAACTTCCGAATGGCCGCATCCTTCTCTCGGATCTTCAGCTGGAGAACGGGCACCTTGTCAGCTTGATTCTGAATAATCTCCCGATGCTTGACAAACTGCTGGAGCCTCGCCTCCGCTTCCTGGCTCTGCTTAATGGCCGCCTCAAATTTAGACGTCATCTCCTTGAGAAGACTGTCTTTTTCTTCAAGTTCGCTCGCAAACTTGGCGGCCATTTCTTTCCTCTCCTTGTCGAAGGAAGCTATCTTTTCAGCATCCTCCTCGACTTGGAAAGTGAGCTTCCCAACTTCGGCCCCGATCCGCTCAGCCGACTCCCTAGCCTCACGACTGTACTGAAGGTACAATTGCTTGACCTCCACCAGCTCGGCGAAGAGCTGCCCAGCCTTCTGGTCCAAGATAGGGATATCACGAGCATAAGCCTCCTGATATCTCCTCAGTTGTCTCTCCTCAACCGAGCTACACTCGGAAGCGAACGAGGACCAGAAAACAGCCTGGGAAAGAAGAAAAGATGAGAAAAGATGAGGAAAGAAGAAAACAACAAACCAAAAACGGAACTCAAAAGAGAATTTCCAACACTTACCTCATTCAGATAATATTGGGCCATCATAGCTGGGTTCCTCTCCTCAGCTCCAGGAACCCTCCACTGCGGGTTGGCCCGAAGAAGATTCTCCCGTGCAGCTTCGGGGCCCACCAAAGATCCCACGTGAGCCATGGGGTTCTCCCCCAAAACCGGAGCTCTAGCATAGAGAGCCATCGCCTCCCTTACCTCCTCGGGGATCCGTTTCAGCGGAACATCCGAGCAAGGGTCAGCGTGGATCAGTCTATCCAGGGCCGAGGTCGAAGTAGAGCCCAAGGTCGAGTGGCGCCTCTTCCTCGTCAGACCCTGTCCGGGTTGCTCCTCCTCAGCAGAAGGGACCTCCTTCTCAGCTTCGGGAACCTCTATGTGAGCTTCGGTGAGATCCACCATCTCCTTATCTGGACTTTTCTCCCTTTCGAGAGAAACGTCAGCAGATCCCTCCTTCTGCTCGGCCACAATAGGGACATCCGAGCCAGGAACAAGGTCGGCTTCAATCGCCTCCATCACCTTGGTTATATCCTGGATCTCGATCCCTATAGCAGCAGACGGCTTCAGCGGAGAGGGGATGGTATCTTCCTCAGCCAACGGTTGGTCCACGGGCGGCGGTTCCGCAACCACCACACTCTTCAACTTCTGCCCTGGCAAGGGCATGAAGTGAAGGAGAATTTTGGGAGGAGGCATGACTTCCGAAACCGCTTCCTACAGGGCAAACGCTCAAAGGTCAGTTTCGGAAAAAGAGAGAACGGACCACAAAAAGCTCCAAGTCAGAGCAAATACCTTCTCCGAGGACTGAGAAGCCTTCGCTTTCTTCGGATGCGCGGAAGGCCTCAAAAGAGTGCTACCCTTCCTTTTGCGCCGATCCTAAACAGAGAAGACCAAGGGTCAATAAATGTAAAAGAAGACAAAGGAAGGAACAAAGAAAAAACCGTGAAGTACCCGGTTCCTAGATAAAGAGATATCTATCCGAGCCGGAGATGAAACCGAAGGAACGGCACGCGGCACAGCGTCAGTCCCAGGACCCTAAAAAGATGGTCCAGGACCAAGACGTTAGCCGACGGCCAACCAGAAAGAAAGACAAACAAAAGACTTCGAGATATAGAAACACTCACCGGATCCGAGGTTGTCCTCAAATCGGGGAGCACGACCTTCACTGGAACAGCTTCGGGAGAAGAGGCAGAATCCCACGGATCAGCTCGAACTTCAGATATCCGAGCGACACCCGACGGAGACAGCACGTAATCCTTCAAGCGAGGATTACGAGGATTCTCTGTTCCGAACTTGTAATCAGGAGCCGAGTCGTGAATGGTCTTCAGATCCAAAGAAATGCCCAAGACCACAGGATCAACGCAGCTAAAGCCGTACTCTGCATAAACAAAGCACAAAACAAAGTCAATAAAACGAGACAAAAAGGAGGAGGACAAACTTACTAAAGCACGGTCCCAGCCGAAAGACACCTACCCCTGTCAAAAATCCTGCTGAGACCGGCAACAGCAAGAATGTCCTCCCGCAAGATATAGTTGAGGTTCGGGAGCCAGTTGGACGGCAGTTTGTAGTTGTCCTCCCGAGCCAAAAACCACTGGAGGAGATCCACGTAGTGGTGATGGTTCCGATCCGGAGCAGCCACGCTTCGCATATCAGGATCAGGAGTCACAAACCACTTCGGAGGGCGGTAAAAATGTGGATGCTTCGGATCTGTCGGCACACGAACGAACAACCACTCCGTCTTCCAATTATGATCAGAGCTGAGGTAAGGGTAGGCCATAATGTAGTTCGGCTCCCCCTTCCTTCGGGACCTTTTGTTGATGATGGTCCACCAACCATACCCATCCCCCTTGGAAGCGTGGTTGAAAGACAGATCGTGCAGATCCCGAAACACGGCAACAGAACAGGGAAAGTTAATAAAATCGCACACCCATCTAAATCCGATGATGTGCCTCATAGATTTGGGGGTAAGTTGGGCCAAACTGATGTTGTACGACACCAGGAGCTCGGAAATGAAGGGATCCAAAGGAAAGCGGAGACCGTTCTCCAAATGATGAGTATACACAGAAATGAACCCCCTCGGCGGATGAGTCACCCGAGGACGCTCCTGATCGGGAAGCTCGCACCAGTACCCCAAGGCG
This sequence comes from Spinacia oleracea, assembly GCF_020520425.1. Taxonomy (NCBI): domain Eukaryota; kingdom Viridiplantae; phylum Streptophyta; class Magnoliopsida; order Caryophyllales; family Amaranthaceae; genus Spinacia; species Spinacia oleracea. Next base: position 122,578,519 of record NC_079487.1, on the reverse strand, counting down.
TGCTGGATTCCGTATAACTCTTCGGCCCTCCGATGGTAGTTGCCCAGCTTCGCTTCCACCAACCAATCACCACTGACCGATTTTTCCAAAGGACCATCGATCTTAGTGGTCTCATGCAGAATCGGGGCATACTTGCCCTGCGGATCAGCTTCAGTCCAATGAACTGGAAACTCAGGGTAAGAGCGGCGCACACCCGAAGAACCAGCTTTCTTACCAGAAGTTGCGCGTTCAGACACGCTAGACCCGCCAACAACATCATCTTTGGAAGCATCCCAACCAGTCGAACGCCTCTCCACCGGCCTCTCCGAAGGCCGACCCCTCGAAGTTTCGGTAACCTTCCCGAAGGCACGTTCTCCCTCTCACTAGAGGAGCCAACGACGAACTTGCTTTTGCCCCTATTCTTTGCCATGGCCACGAATTCTCGGTCTAGGGTTGAGATTGAGGGGTAGAAGGAAAAACGAAGAAAAAAAAGGAGAATTCAGAAACAAATTACCTTTTTCCAAAGCGGAAATCGCCGATAAAACAAACAACACAAGTTCCCGAAGTCTAAAGTTGGCCGAATTTCGTAGATCTGAAGAAACTTAAAAACTGCGATCGCCGGAATTTAGAGAGAGAATGGGTTTGAAAGAAAGAGTAAAAAGTTCGAAAGGAGCAAAGCACCCAGTATTTATAGAAAAGAAAGGGGGCGCATCAACTTCCTCAACCCACGATCTCCACGACACAATACAACTCCCAACACTTGTCATCAATGCAAATCATCCCTTTTCAAAAAAGAGAGGGAACTTTCGGACTTCTGACAGCTGGAAACCCACCCATCTAATTCTAAATGGACCGGGTCTGGGGGGCATGTTGTTTGGGCTCCCAATTGATTCCCAATTGGGCCACTAAGTCCAAGGCCCAATGGCTCTAAACAAACAGCATCAAACCTACCAATGGCTAGCCAGCCATCCATCAAGGCCCAAGGCCCAAAAGCAATAAATGACCTATGGGCATTTATTATGCAAACACTATAAATAGGCCGCCAAGGCTCACACCTCAAGGTACGTCCAATTTATCGCCTTAAGACTACTCTTCTAGAGAACTTCTCTCTAGAATCCGAGCATCGTTCTTACTTAGGCATCGGAGGGGCTTTCCTCGGAAACACCCCCGAGGCTAGTGACTTTGCTCTTGTGCAGGTGAATTCGGACTCTACTCATTCAAACAAGCAAGATTTTCAACACATACGAAAGGGCCTTCATTCGAAGCCCATTGTTTCCATATTTACAACACCGGAACAGTAAATGTTCATTTTGGTTGGGGGAAATAACTAGAGTTGACTGTAATCGGGTACATCCAAAAATTTGCGCTAAAGGAGGATGTGCAAATAGTATAAAAGTAAAAGTACCAATAGCAAGTTAATGAATTTAAAAACGGGGTTCCATTTGTACCCCTTTATAATTGTATAGGTCCATCCTTAAAGTGCACCAAGTAACATGAGACAGATGGAGTGGAATGTGCAACAACTAGTTTCACAAAATTTGACCGACTCACATCACAAAATTGCACGATACAATTTTTTATTTTTTTCCTTGTGGATTACCCAACCTATTTACCATGGTTCTGGTAAACAAAATGTGACTACTAATGTCCAATCCTATGACAAAATTAACTTAATTTTGCCTTTTGATAATGACTCGTTATGTCTGTCAATTGGGCCTTTTGATGTTAAGTACTCCATCCGCCTCTTAATACTTGACCCACTTTGACTTTTTGTAATATTTACACAATTTACTTTGACCTCATTTTATTTCTAGTATATGAAAACAAATGTTAGTGTATAATATATTGTTAGCTTCATCTTAATATATATTTTCAAAATAGTAATATTTTTTATAAAAGTTTATAATATATTGGTGGTTAAAGTTGTGCATTGGTAAACGTGTCCGATCAAAACAGGTCGAGTATTAAAGGACGGAGGGAGTATGTCTTATTCAGTTTAGCAAAGACGAGGTTGATAGGAAGAGTGGTTGGTTGTTGAAATATTTTGGGCCGGTAATGTTAAAAATGTTAATGATGGTAGGAAACTAGGAATGTAGGATTGTTGGGGTGATTTTTCAAAGTAGGGGACCTTTGTCAATAAGTTTTGTATCAAATGATGTAGACATATTCCATGTCCATGCCCATTTTGGACTTTTAGAGGTTTATCTTTCAAAAGAAAACACTTTTAGAGGTCTTTGAAATTCATTACCGGAATCAAAAATTTCAAAATTTTAATCGGGATGCCGACGTAGTTTTTATGTTTTATTTTATTTCCTTTAGAGTAATTTGTATTTTAAAGTTTTGTTTTATTTTCTTTAGAGTAATTTGTATTTTGGAATGGACTTACCTATCTTTCAGAGTTGGTTTAGATAGGCTATATAAAAAACTGCACAAGTACTTCGTACATAGTGAGTTGTTAATGATGTCCATAAAAAAAAAGTACCCTTCGAGTTTGTAGTGAGTTGGTAAATAAATGGTTTATCGAATTGAAAAAAACCAGGAATTAGGGGTGTCAATTCTCAATCCGACCCAGTGAACCCGATGGGTTTTTTCGATCGTTTAGAAACCGAATCGTTTAGAACCCGCGAGCTAAGATCAGAAATCCGATCCGGTTCGATTATATTCAACCCGAATCTGACCCAACCCGTTAATATTGATCCGATTAAGATCCGAATCCGATAACAGACCGATCCGTGACAATCCGAATCCATTTAATCCGAACCAAAGCGGTCCGAAACCCGTTTATGATACGATTCGCTTGAACCCGAATCCGTTCCAACCCGAGAAAAATCCGTTTAATCCGAACCGTTTCAACTCATGACCCGTTTAATCCGAACCGTTTCAATCCATGACCCGTTTAACCCAAACCGTTCACGACCCATAAGAGAACATTAATTATGTTGCACTACCAATTAAGCGTATGACTATTAGTTATACGATGTACGTACTTGTACTTCATTCTCTCTTTATATACTCTGCTCAAATGAAACTTGTAATTGATTTAGATTTACGGCGTAAAGAACTTTCAGGAACATATCATGTAGTATTAAACTAAGTTTTATACTATATACTCAATAACTTATATTATTGATCTTTAATTCTTATTACTTTTAAAAGTTAGTTATCGTTTTCGTCTCCTAATTAATTCATCGATATTATAATTATATAATTTGGAACCAAATGGACCCGACCCGGCTAAATCCGTTTCAATACGACCCGTGTTAGTCCGTCACCCGATTAATCCGATCGGATATGAATCCGCACTCGTTATAGTCCGGCTAAACCCGTTAACAATCCGTCATGTTCCAATCCGATCCGACCCGACCCAACACGACTAAAATCCGACCCGTTTACAATCCAATCCGATATGAACCCGTGCATGAAAAATCCGTCCGGATCCGATCCATTAAGTTTTCAATCCGATCCGACCCGTTAGGCAAATTAATCTGTTCCAATCCGATCCGTTTCAACCCGAATCCGATGAGTCCGACCCAAACCCGATTCGTTGATCCGATTTGACACCCCTACCAGGAATCGTTTGTGCAAATGTGCAATGTCTTTAATTCTCTAATTCTGATTTTTCATGTTTTTACAAAAGAGAACTTGATTATGCCTCCTGACTTCATATAAGATGGGCCAATATGGCCCTGGTTAACTCGTATTATATACGGAGTAACAAGGGCGGAGAGACTCATGTCAGATATGTATTTATCAAATACATCTCATCCCACAAAACGATAAAATATGGATAAGAAAAACATTAAAACATGTGCTATTTTTCAAAGAACAAATGTCATTTTTTAAAAACTTATGTCATTTTGAAAAAATGGATCCATTTTTCAAAAACATGTGTCATTTTCCAAAACGGATGCCATTTTTCAAAAAAATTAATTTTGTCGTTTAGTGTTTGTATTTAACCTATTTTGTCGTTTTGTTGACTGATAAGTTTTTGTAAAAACATATATGAGATTGATTCATACTTCCTTACGGAGTAACTACTACGGAGTATTACTAAATGTCTAAATCTAGTATTTTTTAACTGTAATTCAATATTGAGTTTTTTGTTTTTCTTCCCTTGAATACAAGATGGTGATTTTTGTGGTATCAATAAGTAGTCGATCATATTTGAACGGTGCAAATATGCAATACGAAAACGTCGAGCATAGGACATATGCTATGCTCATTTCGTCGACCATTTGGCAGGAGCGGTTCCTGGGTGTGCGGAATGAGCGATGGCATAAGATCTCAAATTTTAGACATAGTTGTAGGGGTTTTAATATTTGTACCTCCCGTACATGCATGGTTTGTTTTCCTTACGAGTTTTGAGATTTTGAATTTCGAAGGAGTCACCACCAAACGTGTTTAAGGGTCTAGTTTGGAAATACCTTAGTATGACTCTTTTTGGATAAGGCATTGAATCTTGTAACCGAACGGGTGAGATTCGGGTACGGGAACGAACCGCTTATTTTTGGCAAAGTTGAAAAGTACGTTCAAACACAAGACAATGATCGTTTTCATGAAATCCTAATAATGGCACTAGGTGGGTTGAATCGTGCATTTAGAACATTGTATTTGCTACTTGTATGTGGTCACGTTGCTTTAAAGTTAATTAAGGGAACCTAAGGCCGGTTTGTCCAAAAATTATCTTTGTTAAGCGTGTGTAACCTTTGTATATTGTTGTATTTAGCATGTTGTGTGATGAAAACAATAAGCATGTAAAGCATCATCACAAGATAGTAGGAATTATTGAAATGCGTACAAAACCACATCACCTTCAAAAAGGTGGGTAAAGAGCGCGGAATTGAAATAGCAAGCATATGAAATAAAGGCGCGATATTGAAAGTGCGATATTAAAATGACGATATTGAAATTGCATTATTGTACTTGAGACCCGAACACCAAACAACTACTTAATAATAAGTGCGCCCGACACGGATTCAATTCTCTAAAAACCTTAACTTTAAATGAGTTGCTCATCATAAAGCATCCTTGATTTTGATTATTTGAAATAGAACTTGCATATTTGAACTTGAATGTTGAAACATCCTTGAACTTTGAAAATATTTGTATTTTGTAAAATTGTATGATGATTGATGCAAAGGAGAGACCTTTCAAGTATGAAAGTTCTACACTTTACTAATCATTTTCGAAAATAAAGCTTGAACCTTGCATATTGATATTGAAAATGTGCTTAGAAAATCATTTGAGAGGAGTTTCAAAAGTGAAAACCTCCTAAAGATTGCACTTTTGAACACACATTTTTCCTAGTTTATCATGAGCTTGCACTCAAATGAAAACATCCTTGGAATTAAATATTGAATTTTAGAAAGGTAGAAAAGTAGAGAATATCATGATGATTTGATTAGAGATTCAGATTTACCTATTTAGGATTAGGTTAGTTTTCCGATTTGGCTCCCAATTGCTCTGATATTTTTTGGAAATTGTAGTGAGAATTGAAAAATTGAAGCTCTTGGATTTTGTATTGAAATTTGAGAGGAAAAATTGAAACTACGACGTTGTATTGAATTCTGCCTCCCCACTTTGTGTAAAAATGAGGGTTTATATAGGACATTAACCGGCTAAACGCCAAGACACGTCAGCGCCCATCGCAAGGCCAACACCTGGCGCTGATGACGTGTCCCAGGTTCCGCCAAAAAAGGACGATGATACCGTCATTTTGGTTTGTCTTGTAGTCTTGTACCTTGTACGAGCTTGTACGATTTTGTCATGTAGTTTTGCTTGGAGGTTAAGGCTTGGGTTTGCGACTAAAATCATTCCTTTTTGTATTCGGGTTACGTATTTGGACTCAGCTTTACGGGACGGGGCCCGACATGTTCGGTTTTATGGGGTGGCGCCCGATTTGGATTGCTTAATGGCATTTTGACTGGAACTGACCTTGTAAAACCAATGGAGAGGTCCATTTGGTGAGATTGTGTTTGGATTTTGAATTTGATTTTTGGAAATTGAATTTTGTACCGAGTTCCGAAATGGGAACGGGCTTGGAGATTGGACTTTGGATATTGGATTTTGGAATACATCTTAGCAATTGGGACTTCCACACGGAGTTGCACCAACCACCTAGCAAGGATAATCCCATTAGGGGAGACACAAATTAGGTGTCTACAATAGTATAATTAGTTTTCTAAGTATTAACAAAAACAAAATTGATGTAGTGGATAAAATGTAGATATGTGATTCTCGATTTTTCCTTTTTTTGTTTTTTTTAGTTGAATAAGGGTTTCATGTTGAAACATTGCACAAACTTCCATAAACATAATGTCACACTAGCCCAACATTGGCAATTGGGAAGGACAATGTATACGGAACCCTAACATACATTCGTAAGCCGAAACCAACTCAATTGGAGCCTTTTGACAATACTAGTTATGTCCATTCAACATCCAAACTTTAATTTAGACAATTTATATGATGCTATTTCTTAATCAATCTAGCGAATAAGTCTTGATAGGAAAAGTTGTTGGTTGTTGAATTATTTTGTGTGTTACGGTATTATATATTCTCTATTTTATAAGTGAACTCCCGTGGTTATTACCGTAAACGATTTTTTGGTGCTCCTTATAAAATAGTCTAAAACACCCTGCTACTTACAAATAATATTAATATTAATTGTAAAAAAAAAAGATACAGAGTATAAAACAAACCAGTCAATCAAATTTATTACTACTTCCGATTTATATAACATTAATTGTAAAATAAAATTAGATGGCATGAAAGAAAATTAGTCAATCAGATTTACTTACAACAAACAAAAAGTCACAATTAATCAAACACTTAGTCACGGTCAAATATACTCCTTATTAATCACATATTTTTTTTTGACTTTCAAGCACTTTATTATGCCACATTTTCATATTGTCACAAGTAAATTATACTAGATTTAAAGCACGTGCAATTCACGGGTTAATATTTTTTTTATGAGATTTTTTTTTCAACTCTAAGCGATAGTTAGAACAGTGATTATTTTATAATCAATGAGTATGACAGTTTTAACGGGTATTTATTTATCTATTAAAAAATTTCAAAATTTATCTCTTGTTATCTTTTAGCGGGTAGGGGTGTTCATCGGTCCAAACCCGGACCGGACCGGACCGACCCGGACCGGACCGAAGACCGAAATTATGATAATTCAAGACCCGAAGACAGGACCGATTATGCTTGGACCGAACCCGGATCGGACCGAAAAAATTGGTCCAAAACCCGGACCGGACCGATTTGGACCGGTTGTAGACCTATTTCTATATATTATTTACTTTTTATAAAAATTATGATAAAAAAGAAAAAATATATATAAAAAACTATTTGTTTGAGGCGTTTCTTGGAAGTTAAAATAAAATATATCACAATATTAGTAATATTTACAACATATTAAAGGAGAGAATTAAATGTTTAAATAGGTTATATTATATTTTATTAAGGGAAAATCGGTCCGGTCTAAAATCGGGTTTTTGACCGGACCGGACCGGACCGAAGATTGATATTTCTCGACCCAAAGACCGGACCAATTGTCTTCGGTTCGGTTCGGTCCGGTCTGGGTCGGTCCGGTCCATTTTTTCGGTCCGGACCAATTTTTGCACACTCCTATTAGCGGGTCTTGATTTGTCCATTTTTATTTTTCTCTTATTATCTTTTACTGAGTTTTATTTATCTTTTAAATTTTTTAAAACTTATCTCTTATTATCTTTTACCAGTTTTTTATTTATCAATTTTAATTTTTCTCCTATTATCTTTTGCTGAGTTTTATTTATCTTTATCCCTAATTATCTTTTATCCGGTTTTTATTTATCTATTTTTATTTTTCTCTTATTATTTTTAATTTGAGTTTTATTTATCTATTTTTAATTTTTTAATAAATCTAAAATAATATTATTGTTTGATGACATAGAAATCCCATGTGGTACTCAATTAGACAATATACTCCGTAATAGAAATCCCCCCCACCCCAATTGTTTTGATGTCTATTTTTGTAGAGAAACTTTGCGAATAATTTTACATAACTTAATTTTGCTGTTTCATATATCTTCGCACGCATCTCTTGCATATAAAACTAGTTTAGATAATACGAAGTATATATGATGTAATTTTTTTATTATTTAATTCAGTTCCAATGAAGTTCAATTTAGTGCTGTGATTGATGATATAGAAATTTTTAATAAGTTTAATTTCTGTACTTTTCTCTTTCTATGATGTTATTTTTATATTATTTAATTCAGTTCCAATGAAGCTCAATTTAGTGCAGTGATTGATGATATAGAAAATTTTAATTAGTTTAACAAGATGGAAGAACCACCTGGTTTTGAAAGAAACATTACTGTTTGGTGTGAAACTGAGATCTACTGGATCGGGAAAGGGGGTTGTGAGTTTGTGACATGGTGAAAGCAAAAGTTCAAGTTGGAAGGAAGGGAAAAGAAAAAGGAGAGATGAGGTGAGATGGGAGTTCATGAGGGCTGACGAAATAGAATAGATACGTAATAATTTGGACTTTTTGCCAAAAAGTACCTTTTATAAGCATTTTTTTGCGAGAAAGGACCTTTTATGTCAAAAATGGTGAAATGGGATCTAAAAAACAATATTTTTTGTTGAATGGGACCTTTGCCCGGATTCTTGGAGTTGACCCAAGTTTCTGGCATTGACTTCGACACGTGGCAACCGGAAATCGCCACGTGTCAATATACTTATTAAAAAAAAAAAATCCCCCAAAATTTCCCTCCAAAACCAACTTCCTTTTACTGATTCATTTTGACCTAAAGAAAAAACACCTTCATTTTCTCTCTCCTCTTCAATTGAAACTCGACGCCATTGTTGATGAAGATTCAAGCTTGAAGGAAAGTGGTTCTTCACTCAAATTGCTTGTCACGAATTGTTACTCAGGCCTCCACGAATCAGGTATGCTATTTTCCCCCCTCAAAATCCTCTTCAATTGTTGTAATTTTGGGTCGAAAAAGTTAGGGTTCTTCCTAAATTTGGGGGTTTTTATAATTCGTTGTATCGATATTTTCTGCCATATTTTGATAATAAAAACGATAATAATTATCATGTTAATCATCATCATCTGACAAATGGTGGTGAAAAAGGGTTTAAGAAGGAAATTAGGGATTTACAGGAGATGTTATCGAAGTTAAACCCTATGGCTAAAGAATTTGTGCCTCCTTCTCTGGTGAATTGTGTGAATAATAATAATGTTATGTATAATAGCAATTTTGGTTATGTTAACAATTTTCTAACGCCGCCGCCGAATGCTGCTGCTGGTAATGTCAATGGATTTCCTGGTAGAAGGGTAATTTCATTTATCTGATTGATTCTCTCTATTTTTCTGGGTTGAATTTGGTAGCGATTATTGATTTTTTTGTTGTAAATTTGTGGATGAACAGAGAAGAAATGGTTTTGGTCAAGGGAAAAGGAGGATGAACAGCCGTACTAGTATAGCTCAGAGGGAGGATGTAATCCGGAGAACCGTGTATTGAAGAACTGTAGTTATAGTTTGGATTATTGAAGTTTGTTCTTGATTTGTATTTGCAAAGCCATCATAATTATATAAGTTAACATGAAGGTGTTTTTTTTAGGTCAAAATGAATCAGTAAAAGGAAGTTGGTTTTGGAGGGAAATTTTGGGATTTTTTTTTTAATAAGTATATTGACACGTGGCGGTTTCCGGTTGCCACGTGTCGAAGTCAATGCCAGAAACTTGGGTCAACTCCAAGAATCCGGGCAAAGGTCCCATTCAACAAAAAAAATATTGTTTTAGGTCCCATTTCACCAATTTTGACATAAAAGGTCCTTTCTCGCAAAAAAAATGCTTATAAAAAATCGTTTTTGGCAAAAAGTCCTAATAATTTTAATGTTATATCACAAGGTAATAATTTAAATAATAATAATAATTCTGAAATCCAAATATAAAGGTATTCAGAATATATGAACATCTACTTGATCAACTTAATAAGTTGATCTTAAAGATCTAGTTGCATGTCGACGATGGTAAGAGTTAAGAGTAGTAAATAGTGGCTAGCAACCTTTAATTTGTAGTGAAAATGAATGTCCAAGTATTCTAAATCACCCACGTGTCACGATTCAAATCGTATCTACCAAATCCATGCTCAACTCTAAACAATCGAAGGAAAAAACTTGAGATTATTCTTATTGGTCTTGGAGTATATATATAGAGAGTACACATTAGAAGGAAATATGGTAAACTATCAACATTGAGAAACAATCCCACTTCCTACAAAGTACTTCACAAAGTACTTCACTCTATTATCCTAACGCAATTTGATAACACAATAATATACAGATGGAGGAGTATTCTTGGTTGATTTTTCCTTGAATATTAACCGAAGACTTCATCTTCCAATAATTAATCCAAGTACTCTATTTTTCTTCTCTTAATTTATTATTATTCATGTTTTCTTCTATTGTTTGTTGTTTAATTTATATGTGTAAGTAGTTTTATAATCTTAGGGTTAACTAAACCTTATACATGATTGATGATGATTTATTCATTCAAAGTTTAAATTCCCAAATTAATTGTTTAATTGTTTTTGCTAAATCGATTGTGTGTAATCCAATACTAGCTAGATTAGGGAAAATTTATTCATGATATCATTCAATTGTCTTTTATCACAACAACTAGGATTAAGAATTTGACGAATTTGAGTATTTCAATTAACGACGACGTAAAATTCTCCACGTACAATAGTATATATATAGTGTACTCATTAGAAGGAAATATGGTTGAAACACAATCCTATTTCCTATAAACTAATTCACTAAAACATATGCTACCAAAACTGAATTATCTTCACGTACAATCTGATAACAGAATGATATACGAACGACAACTTTTGTGTAAAGACCGTACCGCCTAACCGAAAAGACCACTTTGATTGCTTAACTAATTGGTTTCATTGTTTAACTAATTAGTTCCATATCTTAACTAATTGGTTTCATTGTTTAACAAATTAGTTCTAGTGCTTAACTAATTATTTCCATTTCTTAACTAATTGGTTTCAGTTCTTAACTAATTGATTTCATTGCATAACTTATATTACACCAATTTTGTGTAAGACTGCCTTATATAAAAGTTTGTAATATACGAAAGGAGGAGTATTCTTGGTTGATTGTTCCTTGAATATTTCACAAAGACTTCATCTTCTAATAGTTAATCCAAGTGCGTACTTTATTTTTCTTCTCTCTTAATTTATTATTAATCTTTTTCTTCTATCATTTATTTTGTTTGTTTAAGTAATATGTTATAGTGTGAGTAGTTTTATAATCTAGGGTTAATTATACCCTAGCCATAATTGTTGTATGATTTATTCCTTCAAATCTCCAAATTGTTTAATTGTTCTTGTTAAATGTAATTTGTGTTTTTCAATATTAGATTAGGGATAATAGTATTTCTATCATTCCAATTAATTGTCTTTATCCCAACTTGAGTTGAGATTTGGATGAATTTGAATATTTTAATTAAGGACATGAAATTCTACAAGGGAGTAGGCATGCTAATTTTTTCTGGGAAGTTATGATATTGAGTTTAATGACTTGAATTTGTATGATTCTTTGGGAGTAGGTTATGATTGCAAGTTAGACAAATAGTTGATGCTTTGAAGAGGCCTATGGTATTTTATAGGTTTACCTTTCCTCGTGAACATTTATTTAACTAGTTTGGGGTAGGAATTGTTTTTGCATTTATTATGCTAGTGGTGCTACTTAACTCTAGATGTTTTTAATCCCTTGATTTTATTCTTATTATTATTTGCATTAGCTAAACTTAGTTTAATTTAATTATTTTAATTTATTCGTCTCTTGAGATTCGACCATTGCTTGTCCAAATACATAGGTAGGAGGTCAAGTTAGATTATTTTTTACAGGCGCGCGACAACCCAGCTTGTCATATTTTGGTTCCGCTGTCATGAACTAATAGTATTAAATTAGTTTTTATTTATTTATTTATTTATCTCTTCTAAGTATTTTAAATTTGGTTTGTGGCTTTAACTATTTCTCCTCGTTTAACTGATCTTTTGTTTCCAGCTTGCTTGGTTTGCATGCAAACTCGACGTACATGTTCACAAAATTTAAACCTACTGCTCTTGAAATTAACGCTATTGCACATAATTCAGCAAACGACTAAGAGGAGACAAAATAAGAACAAGAAGAAGGATACAATGGGTAGTGAAAGACCTAACAAATCTCTTTGGGAATATGGTATACCAGACACAACCACTGGCATACTTTCTAGTATTACCAGACCGATTGTCACTGCTGCACACTTTGAACTGAATCCTCAATTTATTCAGTTCATCTCCAATGATTCATTTTCAGGCTCGCCTGATGACTGCCCTATAAGTCATATTGATAACTTTTTGGAGAAGTGTGATACTATGAAGATAAACAACGTCACCGACGATGCTATTAGACTACGCCTTTTCCCTTTTTCTCTACGGGATAGGGCGAAGGAATGGTTGAAATATGAAGGTACAGGCTCTTTTGATACATGGGATAAACTAGTCAAGGCATTTTTGGTGAAGTTTCTAGACCAAGAGAAGACTGCTAGATTGAGGAATGAGTTAACTACCTTTCACCAAGCCGATGATGAGTCATTGTATGAATGTTGGAGAAGATTTAAACGTCTACAAAGGCAGTGTCCTCACCACGGGATTCAGGAGTGGATGTTGATCCAAACCTTCTATAATGGGTTGACCCATGAATATCGAATCTATATTGATGCTGCATCAGGGGGTTCTATCACATCAAAGATTCCATCCGAAGCAAAATCATTAATCAAGAAGATGGCAGCTAATGACAACTATCATTCAAGTGGTCGGAATAATGTTAAATTGGGAGGAAAATACAATGTTGATTCTTTAACTATGTTGACTAGCACTGTGCAGGCACTATCTCAAAAGTTTGATCAGTTTCAAACTGGATCATTTGTGGCATCCTCATGTAAAGTGTGTGGATTGCAAGGACATATTGCAAATGATTGTCAATCCAACAATGTTGGGATGACAATTGAACAAGCCAATGGCCTGTACAATAAAAAAAACCTAGAAACAACCATATGATTCTTATTCCAATACATATAATGAGGGGTTGAAGCACAATCATGTATTATCCTACAAGAACACTCAGAATCAGCTAAATTTTCCACCACCGCAGAATAACTTCAATCAACCTCCAGGTTTTCAAGCTAGACCACATTTTAACCAACAATATTTCAATCAACAGGCCCCTATACAACCAAAGTCCGACTTAGAATCTATGGTTGAGTCCATTTCTGCCTCACAACTTAAGCATGACAAGTATTGGGAAGAGACCATGAAGCAAACTGAGTTTCTTACTACCTCAATTCAACAAATTCAAGCTCAAAACAAGCTCATGGAGAATCAGATGAGCCAACTTTCTCATCAAGTGGGTCAATCCTCGAAGACTCCAAGCCAATTTCCTGGAAATACTGAGCAACCACCTAGGGGTCAAATCAATGTTGTGACTTTGAGGAGTGGTAGAGAGTTAGAAGACCTTCTACCTAAGGTAACTCAAAATGAGGTTATTGTGGAAGACGAAGATCAGGAAGTTGAATGGGATGATGAAGAAGAAGAAACGGAACCAGTTGTTGCTCCCAGTCACTACAACAAATCCCATCTTTTTTCGATGCTTTTAAGGAGAATTAGCGACGCCTAAAAGCTCCTTAAAATATTTTCTCGACGCTTTTGAAAGCAACGACAAAAATTGTTTTGAGAAATTAGAGCGTCATAAATTTCGATACTTTTCGTCTTCCATGAAAAACTTATTTTACGCTTTTCATTGCTAGCATTTTTTATTCTTGATGGTGATTAAAATTATATCTAGAATTTTTCTTCCTTCTTTTAGTTTCGCCTTTTTAATTCTCATTGTATTGTTTGCTTGTCCTCAGTGTATTGTGCCAATTTAGTACTAATGTGCTCCTTGTAGTGTGTTTGTAGTTTCAGGTTTGTTAGGAATTATCATATTTGGGTGCATTTTCTACTTACTTGAACCACTATAAGATATGATGTACTTTTGAGAGCACAAACATGAGTTCGAAGAGTATTGAAGCAAAGCGAATAATCAAAGAAGTAAAAAAATGAATGTATCCACTCTTTTAATCATAACTGAAGTTATAAAAATCCAAATGTAGTGATTTTATTTGTGTTGGATTCTAGACTTCAACGAGTGGTCACTTGACTAATTTCGACGAATAACGAAGGAGTTATGACGTTTTGAAGATAGGAAATTGTGCAATTTTGCACACGCGCCGGATTGTGCCGATCGAGCGGATCAGGCCCGATCGGGCTGGTGTTACTTTTCTATTTTGAAGCCTTGATGCCACTAGTGCCCAATCGGTCAGCTCTTGGATTGATCGAGCAACGACTCACTTTTCATGTTTTTCTTTGTTTAATGATTTTGTTTTTGTAATTTTTAGCAACACTTTAAATATTAAGCCCTAATGACTTAGAATCGATTTATTTTCAAATAGTTTTAGTATTCTCTCAACAACCCTTGTTATTTACTCCCTCCCTATTTTAAAAAGAGATACACTTTCCTTAAACGACTGTATTTTAAAAAGATATACACTTTTTTTTTTGACATATTTTGGTCTCAACTTCCATTATATTAATATTTCTCTATTTCTTGTGGTCCCCACAGTTATTCACATCATCTTTTCAATATAATAAATAATTCACCCATACCCTCACTTTCATCTTATTTTAATAAATTCAACTCACTTTCCTAAAACTATCTGCCGGTCAAAGTGTATCTCTTTTAAAATGCAGAAGGAGTACTTTATTAGTTTATGTTCATGTTTCAAGTTAGGTTATTCAATTCGGTATTTCTCTAATCCTTTATTTGGATTCTTTAATTTAAATTATGCACTCAATTAATATGATTGCTTTGTTTAATTTCAAAATGTGTGAGTAGTTTATATCAGGGGTTTAGGGGATCGATGAATGTATGATTGAGATTGGATTGACTTTAATATTGATTGATAATCGTGATTTCTATAGCCTGATTTATTTGTTCGTCAATTCTGTTTGGTTGGACTAATTTAATTGAGTTTAGTTAGCCTTAGATTATGCATCAAGATGTATAAATATGATGTTTTTGACCTAGACTATTAGATAGGATTATTTCTAGTAAATTGAGAGGGTCATCTAGTTTTATTTCCTAAGAGGTTCATAAGATCCGAAAGATGCATATTATCCTTAGTTATGGTTATTGATTATTTGTTGTTGTCCATTGTCCAATCCTAGTTTGCATTCGTGGTGAACCGTCGCCCTGGATTCTTTAATATTGATATTTTCTTGATTTAATTATCGCTTTAATTTTAATCATATAATCAACCCTTTTATTGGTTACTTATAGTCTATAATTGTTAATTGACATTAGTAAAGAATGTGGTTTCCCCGTGGATTCAATCCCTACTTCCCTAGATATATTTTAGTTGGTGAACAATAGGTTTATCTTTAATAAGGTGATACGACTTTAGTCTGTCACTTTCCCTAAGACCATTGTAGAAGCAAGTGTAGACACCTAAAAAGTGTATCCTCTAAAGTGTCATATGATTGAACTTGAACGATTTGTTTATATAAATGGTCCAAACCCAAAATATGTGGGTCTGCACTTGCTAATTGGACATACAAATCATTTTTTTTTTCAAATAACATTATCTTGGGGCTATTCCAACTACTAAACTCTAGAGTTGGCTCAATTAAGTATCAAATAAGCTCGAAATAACCAAAATTGGGCTCAATCCATCCATAAACTCTTGATTAGCCAATAAATCTTTCATGGTTGGATTTCCCTTCAAAAAAGGTTTTAATGCATACTTCCTCCGTTCTTTTTTAGATGACATAATTTTTTAGGCACGTTAATTTACCAATGTACGATTTCAAACATTAATATATTCAATCATGGATAAGGAAAAAATATAAAAAGTTGATATTTAAAACTATTCATTATACGAATCTAATAAGACCCCACATGATTATGTTTTCTCTAAAATATAAATCACAAAAGGAATTCAAATGATCTTGTGTGATTAGTGTCAAAAATCACATTGTGTCATCTAATAAGAACGAATGAAGTATTTCATAAGCTCAATTCCGATTTGTTACAAAAGAGTTATGAGTCATTTTCTAAAACCGTACATTTTACACTATATGGCTCATATCTTGAGTTCTACAAATGACAATTCTATTAGTCCAATTGGATTAGAAAGATATAACTAGTAGATTTTCAACAGGCTATCATAGGCCCAAATGCGAGTCCATACGCGCAAGATATGACCTAATCAATCCGCCTCTTTCGTTGGCTCTTCAAATCTAGCTAAGCAGGTGTGCCATGCATGAACTAAGAGGGAACAACTTGGTTCAAGCGTGGACCGCCTACACCAAGCTGGCAGCGCTTGCCCATGCGTGGCACGCCTGCCTTAATGACATATCATAATTTTTCCTTATTTTTTCTCCGTTTTGCTATAAATAAGGGTCATTCAAACACTAATTAGACACGGTTTTCTCATTCGTTCTTAACAGAAAACATTCTTACTTTCTCTATCTAAAATTAATTTATTTTCATGAAAATTACGTTCATTAGAGTTTCAAATAAATGCATTAACACTCATTCATCATAAATTCATCATTATTTGTCCCTTGAGTGAGTGCACCCTACAAATTAATGCTCAAATTTTCCCAAGATCCAAAATAAACTTGGCAAAAATTCAGAGGACCCTAACAAATCAATTTACTCATTTTGTTTTGGAATAAAGTCTAATACAACGATTTTATAATGTCTGGAATATAGCTAGCTAGCTAGTACTTTGTTCGTCTTTTATTGTTTTCCCATTGCATTTTTTGGGGTCAAACTTTGAAAAGTTTGACCATGAAATCTCATTACCCTATGAGAAATATTAATATACTATTGTGGGGCGGTATTGTTATACTCGGTTCAATGTACTCCCTTCGTTTTCTCTTTATGTTCTCATTTACTACTCTTGTTTCGAGTAGTGATGATTGAGTGTAAGAAAAATGTGAAAAAATTAAGAGAAATGTAATAAATTAATGGATAAGCGTTGCTAAAATAGGAGAGATGATGAAAATGTGTAATTATTACGGACTTTTCATGAAATATCCCCGAGTTTTGGCGTAATTCACCAAATGCCCCTCGACTTTTAAAAATTCATAAGATACCCCTTTTTCAATACTTAATGTACCAAATACCCTTATTTCAAAACTTAATACAACAAATATCTTTAATGACGTCATCAAACCTATAATCAACTAATTAATGTCTAATTAACCCAGCTAATCCCTAATTAACACCCCTAATCAACCCACCCATTAAAAAACCTAATTAACCTACCCATTAACCCACTAACCCACCCTTTTTTTTTTCTCTCTCTCCTTCCTCCTTCCTCCTTCCATCAGCTCACCAGCAAATCATGACTAATTTTTTTCCATTGAAGCCAAACCGAATTCCATCATATTTAATCACACAAAATAGTCAAAGCAATTGAATGAATTTAACAAATTTCATCAATTTAACAAACCCCGGAATTATTTGAATGGATTACAACCCCAAAAAAACACAAAACAAGCAAAAAAGTCAAAGCAATTGAACAAATTTAACAAGCCCCAAAATTAATTTCAGTTGGAAAAATCAAGAATGCCTGATTGAAACAGAAATTCGAAGAGATTCAAAGAAAATTGAAGAACGAAGAACTTCAAAGAAAGTGAACAAACAATCAGAACATCAAAAAGACAAGGTTGTTTCTCCCTTGAAATTCTCCCCCAAATTGAGTCTCTCTTGTTTTTTTTATAAAATGCAGATTTGAGCCTCTCTTGTTTACACCCTTTTCTGGGAATTTTAGTTTGCGAGCTTGATATGATTTTTTTTTCTGGGTAAGTAATTTTTGGGATGAAGGTGACTGAGTGCAGCAGAAGAGAGAGAAATCTTATTGTTGATGGATTTTCCGAAGGAGATGTCGGAGTTGTTGATGGCCCGATGGGGTTAATGGAGTTGGACTTGTCTCGACAGAAGGAGAGAAATGAGTTGGTGGTGCAGCCGGAAACCAAAGAAAATCAGTCGTCGACCTGCTTCCACCGTCACTGCTGATGTTGTTATTGTTGCTTGGCACGACAGTGGCGACTGTCAAGTCGATAATCCTGGAGGAGGTGGGAGATCATGGAAGAAACTGGAAGAAAAAGTGGGGGAGAGAGCTAGAAAAGAAAAAAGAAAAAGATAAGAAATGGATTAATTAGGAGTTTAGTGGATTAATTGAGGAAAAAATGGGTTAATGGGTGAGTTAAATGGGCTAATTAGGATTGATAACGTCATAAGGGTACTTGGTGTATTATGTTTTGAAACAGGGGTAATTTATGTATTATTGAAAGTCGAGGGGCATTTGGTGAATTTCACCAAAATTCAGGAGTATTTCATGAAAAATCCGTAATTATTATGGGAAAATTGGTAAGAGGCATGGTAAAAAAATGATTGCCAAAAATAAATAGAATGAAGTAGAAGTGGATACATAAAATAAAATAAAAAACACGTCATTTTGGAAAGAATATACATAAAAAACAAAGGGAATATATTTTTTGAATATCAACTTTTTATAATTTTCACGCGACTACGTATAATTTGAGATATTTACGTTCTAAATCACATATTGGAGAACGTGAAAAATGAAATGGGAAAAAAAATAAAGGATTTATGGAGTAAATTTTGTGAGAAGGAAGGAATGAGCCCAACCCAATATGACATTTCCTTAGGTCGTTCTAGGTACATGGTCATACACGACACAACACATGTTCAACTCTAGTGAACTAGTTTTATAAGCACGCGATGCGTGCGGGGGTATATATATAAGTTTTATATATAACCAACCGTTGCAATATTTTTGGTCTTTACTTTGTACCTTCTCATCCTAGCAACCAAACTTATAACGTATAGCTAGTTTAATGCAGAGACATAGCAGAAATTATAACCATTTTTTAAAGAGAAAAGGAGAACTTCATTCATTCAATCATAGGCCCTCGAAGCCTCGAAGGAACATTAGTCCAACAAAGTACAATGGAGTTTTTTAGAAAATAAACAAAGTAAAAGCATGAAAAGGAAATGAGTAGTTGACTCGCAGGCCTGACATAATAAGATGATGTAGCCGTTTGAAGCCATTGAGATCGAACTGGTTCACATTGAACCTGATGATCGATTTCTAGCTCGAAGGCTATAGCAGTTATGTTATGGGAAAGTTCATTGGCTTCACTTCTTGTGACTTAGAATTTTACTTCCCAATTTCTTCCCAGTAGCTCGATAATATCTTGGGCAATCAGACCAAGTTCGTGATTAGCCATAATATCAGACTGCTCGTAACTAAAAACAGACTGCTCATCGTCATCAAAATTAACATTATCATCATGTCGAAAATTTCCAAAATTGGTGATTAATTAACTAAAATAATTCAAAGAAATACTCTGTAATTATCAATTTCATATTAATTAAAATGAACAAACCCAGAAAAATTAAAGCAATGCCCAAAAAAAAATTAATGGTGAAATAGTATCAGGATCGCACCAAGGAATTTGATCGCCGGCGCCGAAGAATCAAATATACAGGTTATGCACCTGTATTAATTATAATCTGCACAAAGTTGAAATTAAATCAGCTTCAAGGATCAGTATTCAGTGTAGAAGTTCAAAATTTTTAGCAATCCCGCTAATTTCCAGAATGATCAAACAAATAAAACTGATAAAGTGAGAATATTGCAAGAACAATCCTGTCCTATAAGGTGTACATATCATTTATGTTGCCCCGTCAGAAAAATACACTCGTAATTTCATCAAGTAGGTATGACCGATAATCATCATCACCGCTGTGTTATACAAAGTACATAGCAACAACAACAGTCAATAGAAGATAGTAATCAATTACATTGAAATAAGGGAGTATGAGGATAAAAACACATTGCAAAGTAATTTTAATTACTAAAGAACTTGAAGTTTCTAGTATATAACTATATATGCTTGGTATAAAGTTACATGCGGAACAATATGAAAAAAGACAACCCTAAAAAAGATTTCTGCATCCATTTTTGCTGCCATTCCTGGGTTCCCAATCCCTGACATCTCCCCGCTTCTCCCCTCATAAAGTCATGAAAAAGTAAAGTAAAGAGAAAATGATATGACTCATTTTTTATCAAAAAGAGAGAATCATGATGAATCTATCGGAAAAAAGAGAGATCGTATATGTATTTGAAGATCTCTATTATATTCCTAGTACAAAAGAAAGTCAAATATTAACCCTGGCTAAGGCAGTAAAATAAAAATAAAAAATAAAAAACATTTTCAATTTGTACAGCAAAATAAAGGACTGTTTAAATGCAAAACTGGTACAGATGAATAATGATGAATCATAAGTCACTGAGATATGATCATCATTCCAACACCCTCCAATTTAAATTCCACCCAATAAAGTTTAATTTAATTAACCAGAAAAAAGAGAGGGAAATTGAAGATGAACCCTAATCTATATTGATCGAGTATAAAAGACTTAAGTCAAAAACTATAAACATATTTATTTATCTAAACCTAATACCAACTACGGAGTATTATTCATTATAAGAGTAAGAATTGAAGATAGAACATTATAGTAGGATCCCCTCCTCGAAATAGGTAAAATAAATCTAAACCTAATACTTCCGTAATGATAAAATTAATTTTGCTAATCAAGTAATCAATTCCCATGAATTAAATCACGGATTTAAGGGGTTTTTTTAAAAACAAATTCAAGGGTTTTGGTCAAATTAAATCGTCAGAAATTAGGGTCAAATCAAATCAATAGAATGAAATGCAAAGATTTCTACTAAAATTCAAACGAACGCATTGTAATAAACTTGACACCAGATTATAATTACTGATAAAAAACACAAAAACAAACATGCCCAGATTCAATTTCAACGTAAAAGGCTAAAAAGATCAACTAACAATGCAGTCTGCAGACAGAACATTCATTTCAAGCAACACTCCATCCAGACAGAACATCCATTTCAAACAATTCCATCCATCCATCAGGACCGTCCCTGAGCCAACAACTCTAAACATGAACCTAATCAATCGTATGAGAATCATATCGAAAAGGATAATATGAATTTGCATTGGAACAATTCAAAAATCATTCAAAACCAATTCATCAATCAACTAAGAACACAATGCAATTGGCAATGGAATTAACACGAAAGATGTTCAGACTTTTCAAATTAAAATGAAAAAGAACCTGAAAAAAGAATCGTAATTCTCCTAAGGGGAGCAGCCGTGTTCTTAGCAAAAAGCGCCAGCAGCGCCGCCGGCGATCAATTCTCTGACATAAATCGACAATGAATCAACAAACGTTGAACCGTCATCCACAATTAAACCTGCAACATTCGACGAAGATGACGAACCCATCTCAAAATCTGACCCAAACCCCACTTCAAGTCGCGTTCAAAATTTGCCAAAATTAACAAATCGAATTGGGGATTTCCAAAAATAGAGAAATTGGGGATGAACAAATATTAGGTCTCGAATTTTTTTTGTAGAAATCTTTGCATTTCATTGGTAGATTTTTTTTAATTAGATCTCGAATTTGACAGAAATTTGGTAGAAACGAACCAATTCAAACTGATGATTCTTCAGCTAAAGAGAGAGAGAGGGAGAAAACGCAGAAAAAATACCTTTAACGCTGCTTTGGGACGCGATTTGGTGAAGGACGACGGCGAGGAACGCAACCCTAGAAACGACGGCGATTTGGTGAGGGAAAAGTGAGGAGAGACCGAGAGAGAAGAGTGAGAGGGGGAGAGAGGATACAAATCGCGATGAGGACAATAGGCTCAGCAACCGGCGAGAGAGTGAACAGCTGGTTTGTTTGTGAGTCAAAAGCAGGGGTGTTTTAGTCATTTCAAAGGGGGACACGAAAAGTGTTATTACCGAAACGCCCTCAGCTGTTCCTTTATATAATAGAGATACATGCTTTGGGGGTAAAGCAATTGTTCAAACATGCATTGCAGATACGTGGATTATACTCCCTCCGCTTCATATTAAAGGGGACACTTTTCTTTTGATACTATATATAAATTTCAATTTGACTATCATTTCTGATTTATGGATAAGGAAAAATGTAGTCGTGTTTGATTCATATCGATCGTACTTTCGGAATATTAATTTTTTTATAATTTTTACGAATACAAAATTATAGATATTAATATTCAAACATTTACATTTAAGCGTGAAAAGATAAATTAAATTTTATTTCAAAACGGAGGGAGTATAACATGTGTTAGGGTGACTTGGTGAGAGTCCAGAGGAACAAAAGGATACAAAGGACAATGTATACGGAATTAACGGAATCACCCTGCGTTAATTTATGCTTTTATCCTTTCTACGTAAAACTTCCGTGATGCAGGATAAGAATAATGCGGCACTTTGACGTCGATGCTTTTCGTTTTTGTTAGGGTTCGACAAAGTATGGTTTTTATCCATTTGAGGTGGCTCGGTAAGGGAAAAGTTATTGACAATTTTCACCGTGCTCTATTTTGCGAGCTAATATTTTATAATGTCTCCCCAAATGATTTTTGGATGGAACATCATTAAGTTTATATATATGTCGTTTATCTCTTCTCTCTTGTATGGATGGCGTAAGCCCATAATAATTAGTATTTTGTTCATGCATATATGCGATGCGTGCATAAAATTTTGAAAATCATATTTTATATGCAACATTCTAAAAATGTATTTTAAAATTTTAATTAAATAATTCCCATGTTCTTTTTTGAGATGACACAATTCTTTGGCCACGTTTACCAATGCACGATTTCAAACATTAATATCTTTAATTATGGATAAGAAAAAATTATAAAGTTGATATTTAAAAAATATTCATTGGGACGAATCTAATAAGACCTAAGATGACTACGTTTTTTCTTAAGTATAAATCACATAGTCAAAGTAACTTGTGTGAATAATGCCAAAATCAAATTGTGTCATTTAATAAGAAACGAGTTTAAGTGGACATTAAAGTTCTCATAAGTTAGCTTATGTAATAGACTAGTCTTATATGCACGCGATGCGTGCGAGATTATATAAAAAACTAAAAGTTGTGTTATTACAACTATTCATGCTAAATAATATATATACTTCATATATATTTAAAAGCATCTAATAGTGAAACTATACTCATGCTCTTATATGACAGATAAATCTAAATCAAAGTACCAAAATAAAGAAATTAAACATATAACGTGTTTCCTTTTTTTTTTCTTTTTTTAATTATTCCTGCATATTAACTTGTCTAACCACATTTCTGCCCAATCAATTTGCAACGATTATAAGAATATTTTGGATTAAAATCTTCGATTGTTGATGGAGGTAGCACCCACAAAAACTTTGTTTCCAAAGGTTGATAATGCATTTTCCATGCCCCGACTACGTCTATTAGACTGCATAAATGTAATTTTTTTAATTTTAAATACAACATGAGCTAATTATTATAACTTTTTTTTAATACGAACTATATCATTTCACCAAATTACCTATATAAGTATGTATAAACCTAATTTTTTTTTTTAAAATATGACAATCTATCTATTACATTATACTAAAACAAACATCAGGAATGACACGTGTCACTTTCTGGTGCAAAATTTTCCCGCCAAAAAATGTTTCCTAAAAAATCTCTTCTTTACTTTATTTTGTTTTTCTATGTTTTTTATTAAAATAATTATATGCCACATAATAATTTGCTAAAAGTAACTTTTGGTAATATTTTAGTCAAACCGTTATACTAATAATCGAAAATATATTTACTTAATATTTTGATCAAATATATTAGTATATCGAATATTTTGGTCAAATCGGCTTATCAAACATTTAAAATATGTACTCCGTAATATTTAGTAGGACGAAAATTGTATTAGATGATTAAATGAAATATTAAAGATTTATTAATGATGCAATATTTTTAGGTAGAAAAATATTTCGGTCAAATAATTTAAGAATATCCGTGTATACACGGAACCTAATCTAGTACTCATATTACCCACACCCATTTTCACAATACTGGTTATAATTAGCTCGGTAACTCATCAGGAATTAATTCAAAGTACTCCGTATCAAAGACTTAATTGCCCACTAAAAAAAGTTAAAGCCCATTATATAATTGCCTTAATTCTAACTCTTATCAAAACATCATCCACACTTTCTCGGATTACATAATGCGTTAATTGCCATAATGCGTTAATTACCATAATTGCCATAATGCGTTACATTTTTAGATTACAATGAATTTTATACATGTATGTAAAGGGTAGTTTAGTAATTTAAGGTGGACACCAAAAGCGTGATTACAAAAATAACCCTCCCTCTTAGCTTATATAATAGAGATTATAGATATATTGCAATTTAATTAGTAATTTAATTAGTAATTTAAGTTAGCAAATTGACTCGTGTAATGCACGAGAGAATTTTATAAAGTGTTATACTACCTTATATTACTCGACACACGACAACTTTTAGGTTTTAAGAAAATTTTAATTATTTATGTAAATTTGTAAATTTTTGTTTATTGTAAGATATAAATACATAAATAATAAATAACATTTAAGGGATTCACTAAATTAATCTAAATAACATTTAATTGGAACAATCAACGACACTGGTAATTATATTATGTCAATAACAAAACAAATGATTATTAAAATAATTATAATAAATATTGGAAAAATTGATACTTGGCTATAGAAACAGGGGATAGATGCGATACATAAAATAAAACATGCACACATTAACTCGGGAAAATGTATGACGTTCTTTTTTTTGGGTGCAAATGATGATGATATATAATTGATTGTGCAAGTAAAATAATGAAATTTTCATTAAAAATAAAATAAAATGGTTGGTAGTTAAATTTGTTTATAAGGAGTGCAAGGAAGATGAGATCGAGGTTGATGACTTATTTTGATGAGATGTTTAGTTTTCACATACTTTTTTGTGTTAAAAATTTAAAAAGACTATTAACTTATACGAATTAAATACTAATATTTATGGAGTATTGTTTATTGTTATTGTTAATGTTATGGAATATTAGTTGGTTAGTATAATTTAAGTTTTCTCATTAAGTTGTGATTGCTTATTTGTATATTTTTGTTATTTGTGTCTTTTGAGTTGTTTTTTTATATGGTTGTCTTTTGAGTTTTCTCTATTTTAATTATAAAAAATGGAAGAAAAAATGTAGATTGAAGAGATGATGACACATGTCATATTGTCACAGTTTTTATAGACTAGGTATAAATGAGAGTGTTTTTTATTCTTTTTACGTGGACGTACACCAAGTCCTCCCCTATTTTGCATAGTGGTTTTGTACCTGTCCCGGCCCCATTGTCCCTCAAATCAATGTTCTCCAAGATCCAAAGTCTCTTCAATTGATGATCCCTGCTTTAGTTGAGCCTAAATTTCCTATGGCACAACTTGAAGAGGACTCCTAGATGTTCTTTGATGACAAATATCCTTCTGCTAGGGCGGATAATAACAACTTCTTTCTTGAAGATTCTAGCTTCCACTTCATCCACTCCCCTTTTGATAAAACTTCTTTCGATTCCAGTCTCTCGAATCAGACAATTCCATCATCAAACAAATTGACAACATGGAAATGGAGCATCACCTCAAATCCATGTCCTCTAACACATATGAGTCTTCGAAGAGGAAGTTGGAGGAAAATGATAGATGAATACACTAGATTCACTAGTGATCCCACATGTAATTTTCACCTCAATGCAGACTTCAACTTAATATCCCCAATTAGTTTACATGGTGAAAATGATGAATTAACCAGAGAATTCACAGATAAGAAAATTAAAGATGCGGGTATTCGTCCTAGATCCAGGTAAAGCGATGGGTCCTAATGGCTATCCCCCTTTCTTCTTCCAAAAATTTTGGATGCTAGTAGGGAAATCTGTTATTAGGGCTATTAAGGCTTTCTTTCATTCTGGAACTATGCTAAAGGAAATAAATCAAACTTCTTAAGCTCTCATTCCGAAAATAGAAAATTCAGAAATGAAAATTATTTTCAATCTATTATTTTATGCTCAACTATTTATAAAATAATTGAAAAAATGATCATAATATTGTCTTAGCTCATGAGGTGTTCCATTCTTTCAAAAACAAAGTAGGAAAAGGAGGATGTATAGCAACCAAGTTAGACATGAAAAAAGCTTACGATCGTATTGAATGAGAATTTCTATACACAGTGCTAGATAAGCTAGGATTTAGCCAAAAATGGATAAGTTGGGTTCGAGAATGCATTTCTCCTGTCTCCTTTTCAGTCCTTGTTAATGGATGCCTAACAAATATATCTTTTCCCTACCAGAGAACTACGTCAAGGTGACCCTTTGTCTCCATACTTATTTATTCTATGTGCAGAACTTCGCAAGACAATTCCATTTCCGCAGTTTTCAAAAAGACATGCTTTTAGGTGTCTTTTAGGAAAGTCTAGATTTGAAATTCTATTCCTCACTTTTGCAGATGATAAATTAAAGAAGCATGTACCGTTATAAAAAATATTTTAGATAGCTGTTGTAGAATGTCAGGGCAACTTGTTTCAACACAAATTTGCATTTCAGTGTACTATAAATGTGACTGCGTCAGAAAACATTATTTTCAGCAGTATACTCCAAATGAATGAATCTTCTTCTCTAGTCAAATATTTAGGGTTTCCTGTAATAGATGGGAGAGTGTCCAATACCACTTTTGTGGACACTGTTCAAAATACAAAAAATCAGCTAACAAAATGGAAAGTTAACTCTTTATCCTATGCCCACAGAACGATTCTTTTTCAATCTAATCTTGCATCCAGAGAAAATTATCAAATGCAGAGTTTCACCTTACTGACCTTCATAAATAAAAGCCTAGACAAATTTATAGCAATTGGGAACAAAGACCCGCTTACAAAATCACCAAACTTAATAGGGTGATCGAGACAAATTTTGCAAACTAAAGTGTTTAGGAGGGCTTGGTTTCAGGAAAGCAGAAATTAATAATAAGGCCATACAAATTAAATTGTTATGGAAAATCATCTCAAACTCATCTAATCAATGGGTGCAGCTAGTCACTAAGAAGTATCTTCGAAGGAAAGATTTATTTTCTTATTCACCATCCTCGAATTGCTCGTGGCAATGGAGGAACCTTAAGAAACTACAACCTTTATTTAAAAAGGGCCTAAGATAGAAAGTATGATCATGAAAAAAGGTTTTATAACTGGGCTTTTTCTAGTCCCTTAGTAGAAATTGTTTCTTATTTTAACCCTTCTCCCGAGAAAACAATATATGATAACATAACAAAGAATAAGCAATGGAATAGATCCAAGTTACAAAGCGTTCTCCCTCAAATTTTTGTGGAAGAAGTTTGTAACATTCTTATACCATATAATAATATTGATGATAATTTTACTTAGAGCCCATGCTCTACTGATAATTATTCTACCAAGTCCGCATCTTTACTAACTCAATTCTTATCCACAACGATGGAAAATCGAGTCCCCTATTGTGGACTTGGACACTCAACATCCCCCCGAAAATGAAAAACTTGCTTTGAAAAATCTGTTTAGGGTCTCCCTACAAAAGAAAAATTAGCTAAAAGTCATGCATTCCTCCCTTGCCAATGCCCATGTTGTGACCACCACATAAAAAATTTGTCCCATATTTTTATTCATTGTCCATTTAGCAAGAATGTCTATGACCATTTGTATGCAAATGAAGGTTGGACTCCCATACATATCTTATCTTCCATTGCCATAGTTGAGACTCTTCAAAATCTTAAAGATAATTTAAGATTAGTAGAGTTTGAAAGACTAATCATAATTTGGTGGCATATATGGTTCATATGCAACTCAATAATTATAATTTTTAGAAATGAAACTTTCTCCGTATTCCAAGTTTGCACCATTATTAGAACTTTTACAAAAATTGGAGTTCTTCCAAAGACATAAGCTTGGAGGACAATGATCTTTCGGTAAAGACCAATAAGAGAAGAGAATATCTTCCAAGAGCATTTAAGTTTCTTGGGTTAAGTCGCCTTCAGGATTTCTTAAGTTAAATTTTGATAGGTCAAAATTGTGCAATGGTAAGAATCTTTCGGTTTTGTTATTAGAAATGATCAGGCGACCTTGTGTTAGCCAAAGCCAAATCCCTCCCAAGTAGTAACTTTGTATATGGAAAATTCCTTGGAAGATTAACACTATTATTTGTGATGTAGAGATGGATCTTGCTCGTTTTGACTCTCTCTCGGTCAATCACTGTTTTAGGGAAACAAACCAAGCAGCGGACTTTATGGCATCTAAAGGAACTAATCTACAAATCATGAAGTATATTGGTTCTCTTCGTGGGATAACACTTCTTTCTCATCATCCATAAGGATGCTTTAGATTACACTTATGTAAGGGTATAATCTAGTTTCTTCTCCTTATCAATAAAACAAAGATATCAAACCGTCTAAACTATATACTATTACTAAATCTAGTACTTTTGACTGAAATTCAATAATAAGATTTTTGTTTTTCTCCCGTCGAGTATGAGATGGTGATTTTGTGTTAAAGCTAGAAAGTGTTGATATATCATTAAGTGGTTGATTATATTCAGGCCCGTTCCTAACTTTATAAGGGCCGGGGCGAATTTATTAATTGGGGCCATTTGTTTACATATATTCTAAAAAACAAAATATATATGTTCTAATATATATATATATATATATATATATACTTAGTATATATATAAAACCGCAATTTCATTATCACTGGACAATGGTACAATTTGACAGTTGATTATCATAAAAGTTTATGAATTTATCTTAAAAAATCTGCTACTTCGTACATTTTAAATACTATAGAACGATTCTATAGATTACAAGAACAACGCGTCTCCTGTGAGACCAGACACACCATCAACTTGATGGTGTGACGAGCGCGAAACCAATAGCGTACCTCCCCTAAAACTATATAAAAAAAAAATAACAGATCTAAACTATAAAAGTAACATACCTAAACTAAAAAAGTACCCCTCTAAAATTAGATATATATAAAAAAAAAAGTAATATGTCTAAACTATAGAAGTAACATATCTAAACTAAAAATGTACCTCCCCTAAAACTATTCCGTATTAAAAAAAAGTAACATATCTAAACTATAAAAGTAACATACCTAAACTAAAAAAGTACCTCCTCTAAAATTATAAAAAAAGTAACATGTCTAAACTATAGAAGTAATATACCTAAACTAAAAAAAATACCTCGTCTAAAATTATTATAAAAAAAGTAACATGTTTAAACTATAGAAATAACACACCTAAATTCGCAAGTGTGAACTGGTCTCACCATCAGTTGATGGTGAGGACAGTCTCATATAAGAATTTGGGTTACAAGAAAGTGGCAAGAATATAAAATGGAGAAGAAGTTGACGTTTTTACAGAAAGACTTAAATAGCAAAGGATTATTGAGTAACAATGTTTAAAAAATTATTATTCATATGTAAAAGAAAACAAAAGTGATAAATTTGGGCAATACAAAAGCAAGGTACATATGCCTGTGAGGTTGTTCCACTCCCCGTCGGCAGTTGGGTGGATAAAACCACCTGAAAATAGCGTCAAGGTTAATGTGGACGCGCATATCATCGAGGGAGTGGGAGTGAGGTTTGGGGTGGCAATAAGGGACGAAGTGGGAAAGCTGTTGGTGGCAGCGGTGAAGAGGTGTTTGGTGAGGTGGACACCAGAGTTAGCAGAAGCTGGTGCTGCAAGGTATGGGGTGGAGTTGGCTCAAAGAATGGGGTACTCAAATGTCATTCTGGAGTGTGACGCCATTAACGTGGCTCGCGCTATTCAAGAGGGAAAGGAAGGAGCTGCTCCTCTGTTCTTATTACTGGATGATATTCGTAGAATGGGTGATCACTTTAATTTATTTTCGGATTTTTCATGAAATGACCCCGAGGTTTGTAATAATGCACCAAATACCCCAAATGTTTCCCGAATGCACCAAATACCCCCGAGGTTTAAAACAATATCATCAAATACCCTTATTACCCGTTTTCCGTCTATTTCGTTAAGTCTCCGTTAGCATGAATTTACTTTTTTACCCTTACTCAACCATTTTCTCTACTAATCCTAATATTAACACTTAATTTTATTAATTAAACCCAAAAAAATTAATTAACTATACTATTATTCAAAAAAAAAAAAAAACCCCCAAACTTTTTTTTCCTTTTTACTCTTTTTCTTTGGATCTTCATGGCCGTCTTTTTTCTCCTGCTTCCCCTTGACCTTCACTCTTAATTTCTCTCTCCTTACATCCATGGAAGTTGTTCTTCATCTTCTTCAAATTTCCAAAGCTTTTAATCCTCCCTAGTTTATTATTAATGTTGTGATTTCACCCCAATTCTTCTGAAATCAATTGAATTCAGATAATACCCAAAACCCTCATAACAATTTAATTGAGAGTTTAATTCCCAAATCAATTGAGAATTTAATACCCAAATCACCAAACCCTCGAAAAAAATTGATTGAGAATTTAATACCCAAATCAACAAGCCCTCGAAAAAAAATTTAATTCTCAAAAATCAATTTCACAAAATCACAAAACTCTCAAATAATAAACGGGTTTTTGGATCAATTTGAAGGAGATGGCGGTGTCGGCTCTTGGGCGTTGGGGTGGTGTCGGCTCTTGGGCCGCCGAAGCCTTGGGGTGGTGTCAACTCATGGGCCACCGAAGCCGAACGAGAAGAAGGAGAGAGAAAATCAGCCACTATAACCGCTACCGCCGCCGAAACAAACACCCAGAATTTCTTATCTTTCGGATCGGAAAAGCCAACGTCGTGAGCTCGATGATGATTGGAGACAGAAAAGAGGGGATTTCGAAGGCTGATGAGGTTGATAATTGGGCCTCTATAAAGAAGTCAATTTCAATGGTGGATAGTGGAAGAGGTGGTGGTGGTGGGGGTGATTCTCAGATAATGGTAATGGTGAAGAAGAGGAGAGAGACTTCCCTGTGAAGAGGAAAGAATAAAGAAAAAGAAAAGAAGAGAAGAAAGAAAAGGGAAATAGAAGAGAAAAAAAATAGAGTTAGGTTAACGGAAAAGTTAACAGAATAGACGGAAAACGGTCAATAAGGGTATTTGATGATATTGTTTTAAACCTTGGGGGTATTTGGTGCATTCGGGAAACATTAGGGGTATTTGGTGCATTATTGCAAACCTCGGGGTCATTTCATGAAAAATCCGATTTATTTTTCTGTACTCATGTGAGGCGAGCGGGTAATTCGGTGGCCCATGCGATTGCTAGGTGGGACACCAATACCAGTCCGGAGGGTATTTGTATGAACTCCTTTTCCCAAAGTCTACAAACTTTGACGGACTTAGATTTGATTTAATAATAATACTTTGCTCGCTTTTTCCCTCAAAAAAAAAAAAAACGAAAATAAATCCAAAGAAAAAAAATTAAAAAACGTTTCAGAAAAAGTGCAATAAAGAAAAAAAAATACAAACAAGTGTAACAAACTAATTAAGCTACAATCCATACTAAGTGTATGCTCCAAGGAGGAGGAATCGAGCGCGAGAATAAAACATAATATGCTCTAAGTCTCCAACCAACTAATTAAGCTATAATCCATACTGCTCCAAAGTCCGTACTTCGTAGTATCAAATTCCTTTTTTTTTTTTTGTAAATTTTACCATTTAATGGCTTACTATTTACCGCCCCATATTACTCAAAACCGTCCCATTTATTTACCTATTTACCCTTCTTTATTTACCCCCTCATTCAACATTTACCCATATACCCGCCCCAAATCTAACCACCACCACCGGCGACCACCTCCGGCCACCATCGCCGGCCACTACCATCACGTCGTAGGCGACAAAACGGCCGAGTATTCACAAGAGTTTTTTTTGTTCGGATTTTTTTAGAAACTTATGCATTTTTAGCTTGTACCATGGTACATGCTTATGAATTTTAAGCTTGTACCATGGTACAGACTTATGAGTTTTTAGCTTCGACCATGGTATTGACTTATGCATTTTAAGCTTGTACCATGGAAGAAGCTAAAAATTCATAAGCCTGTACCATGGTACAAGCTAAATATTCATAAGTCTATATTATTTAAGATTTTAATTTGTTGTTGCATTTAATTTAATATAATCGGAAAAAAATAGAGACTTGTGAATTTTTAGCTCCTTCCATGGTACGGGCTTATGAATTTTAAGCCCATTCCATGGTACAAGCTTAAATTGCATAAGTCAATACAGGCTTATGAATTTTAAGCTTGTACCATGGTACAAGCTAAAAATGCATAAGTTTTTTTAAAAAAACTCTTGTGAATACTCGGCCATTTTGTCGCCTACGACGTGATGGTGGTGGCCGGCGATGGTGGCCGGAGGTGGTGGGGTGGTGTGAGAGAATTAAAAAGTAAGACTAAATATGGGTATTAATGAAAAATAAGGAAAAATAATGGGGCGGTTTTGAGTAATATGGGGCGACTTTTAACGCTCCACTTCAATAACTCATAATAAAATTTTGGTAACTATTTACAACTTGACAATTTTAAACAACCTTTCTACAGCATTCAATAGTATTTTTTAACAGCATGTCTTTAATAATTGGGGCCATTTCCCAGTGCGGGGGCCAGGGTGGTCGCCTCTCAAAACAGCACTCAAGCCAAGGCCTGATCATATTTGAATGGTGCAAATATGCAATACGAAAATGTCAAGCATAGGACATATGATATGCTCATTTCGTCGACCAGTTGGTAGGGGCGGTTTTTGGGGTGTGCGGGATGAGCGATGACACAAGACCTAAATTTTAGATATAATATAATTAGTTTTCTAAATATAAACAAAAACAAAATTGAAACAGTGGTTAGGTGTTGATATGTAAATTACATAATGTAATACCCAAGACTCCAAGGGGTCATGGGTTCAATTTTTAACAAATCATTTTCTTAATTCTCTTTCCTTCTTTCTTTTAGTTGAATAAATGTTTTATTTTGAGAAATTGCACAGGCCTGGCAGGCCCCATAATCATAATGTTACCGTATTCCCGACACTGTTAATTATATTGGCCGGGAAGGATAATGTATACAAAATCACTCTAACATCCATTCGTAAGACGAAACCAACTCAGTTTTTTTAAAAGGTAAGATGAAGGATCCTACTGCACTGGTACCCCACAATGACTCGTTATGTCTTTTTAACATCCAGACTTTAATTTAGAGAATATATATGATGATATTTCTTAATCAATCGAGCGAATAAGTGCTTGAAAGGAACAGTTAATGGTGGTTGAATTATTTGTCTTGTTATGGTATTATTTAAGATAACACTCATCGGTCCTGAAATACTCGAAACAGTTTGACTTTTTACATTATTCACATAATTTACTTTGACCTTATTTTATTTTAAGTATATGAAAATAAATGTTAGTATATAATATATTGTTGGCTTCATCTTAATATATATTTTCAAAATATTAATATTTACAAGTTTTTATAATATGTAGTTAAAGATACTGGTAGTCAAAGTTGTGCATTAGCAAGCATGTCCAGTCAAAACGTTGCGAGTATTCCGGGACGGAGGGAATACGTATCATGATATCATTTTTGTATTATTCAGTTAGGACGATGATATAGGTCGCAAGTTGCGACAACAAAATATTGTCGCAATCTTACGTGTCGGTGTTTCATTGGTACATATAGGCGCCACGTAGGCTACGCGTCATCAATTTTTTTTTACTATCAATTATATTTTTACTATGAAAATATATAAATAAAGCAGTCGATACAAAGAAGGAAACAAATATTTATTATATTTATAGTAAATACGGAGTATATATTTCCATCTATCTTATAAATTAAAAATTAAAAAAATTATAATTATAATCTAATAATATATTTATGCGTAATTTAAAAAATACATCAATTTAATTTAAAAAATAATTTATAATCTAATAATATATTTTATGTAAATAAAAATTCATAATTATACATTGCTTTAAAATATTATTTTAATTTTAATGATTAGGTTAGTTTTAGGTCTTTTTCGTAGTAAAAGGGTTGTTCATCTCCCAGCCTTACTACTGTGGTCACGCACCATATTGTATTATTGTTGAACAAATTTTATAATGATATGTTCCCTTGTTCCGTCTGGACTAATGATACTTAGTGTGTGTTTAGAACATCTTTGTGATTTTCTTCATCTTTTTATAAAACTAGTGTCTTTGGCCGCGCGCCTTGCGCGCGGTATGCCTAGGATATCTATTACGGCGGTAATTTTGTTCTAATGCTCTACAAGTACTTATATTAATCTTAGAAATTGCTTGTTATCTCGTCACGCAAAAATATAAACCAATAATGGACAAATCAAGTGATAAGCTATACGAATTTCCAAACGATTTGTGTCAAAAATAGCTAATTTGGCTTTGTCGTTGGTTTAATGCTCTTTGTACCAACAACATAGAAATGACCGTATACAAATATACAATATCATTCAAATATATAAACTTGTTGTAGACAAATCAACTTCTAATCATGTTCTCAAGTTCGCACACAACCGTCCAATTAGTTCCTCAACATTGACAAAATAAATCCGAAGTTGCACAAGAGAGCTCAAACAAAGGTTGCTATATATTATGTACAAAAGTATCCATGAGTAATGAGTTTAGATTGTTAATCTACAAAAGAAATCTAATTTAAAGCTCCCGTTTGACCAACTTCTAAGAAATGTACTCCGTATGAATGAAGTGAAACAAAATAAAGGTTTTACAAATTCTCAATTTTAGTGAAACAAAATACAATTGAATCATTTTGACGTAAAGGTTTCAAGCCTTTCAAGTTGGTACACCCTAATTGTTTTTCCTTATTAATTTTCTCGAGATTGAAAGTCCATAAATCGACATTTTCTAGAGAACCTCACTTTCCTCTCAATTTCAACTGTAAAAAATAATTTTTTTTTACTCCCTCCATCCCATATTAGTTGTTACACTTTCCTTTTTCGTCCGTCCCAGATTAGTTGTTACACTTCTAAATTAGGAATGACCCCACAATTATTATATTGTCTCTCTTCCCACTAAAACTTTTTTGGTCTCCACACTCTCTCTCATTCAATTAAAAAAATACCCCACTAACTCCTATCACATCTACTTTTTCAATAAAATAACAATTGATAACCACACAACCACTTATCACCTAAAACTTTGTGCAAAGATAAGTGTAACAACTAATATGAGACGGAGGGAGTAAAAAACAAAAGTGGGAATAAAAATAAAGTGATTAGCGCTCAAACAAAGGCTACTATGACTTATGCATGTACAAAGTATCCATGAGTTTGGATTTATTAATTGCGCCCTGCAAAACATACCACTGGTCCTGGACCCGTTGCCATCCCTACATACGACAATAAAACTTGATTAGATAAAGACTAAGCTAAGGATAGGCAGGATTAAAGCATATAACAAGAAAACATCTTATTCCCTTAATTTCTTTGATTTAGGTGTATTAGCGTTGTGAATGACGAAGTTCACAAAATTAATTATTTTAATTAATGAGTCATGATAATGGAAGAAGGCGCCATAGTCGCCATTATTGAAGGTAGCAAGCAATCCCGACTCCCGAGCATATCCTGAACTAATTAATAAAAATAACACCATAACTAATAAAATTTTTTAAGCAAATGGAGCTCCACCTCAAAGATGGGTTGCAAATACAATGAATGAAGTAATGGAGAACAGGAGAAGTGGTGGGAATAAGAATTTGGTAAGAAAGTGATGACTCACTAATGAAGTAATGATAGAGGGGAGAAGGGGTAAAAGGAGACGGCTGGGGAGAAAGAATAAATGAAACTACATTGCACCCACAGTCACACGTGGAAACTCACACATGTAGCACTGTTCATAAGCTACAGTACATAAGAGCATCAATTGTAAGGAGCTCTTAGCCCCCTCTTAAGGAGAGAGAAAATATAAGAGGTAACTCTTAGAAAATAAGAGCCAACTCTTAGCTCCCAGGCCCGGCCCTAGGGGGTAGGCCGGGAGTGCGACCGCCTAGGGCCCAAGCAAAAAGGGGCCCAAAAAAAAAAAATTAGTTATTAACGTGCTATATTTAGTGCAATGT
Source organism: Spinacia oleracea (assembly GCF_020520425.1). NCBI lineage: Eukaryota > Viridiplantae > Streptophyta > Magnoliopsida > Caryophyllales > Amaranthaceae > Spinacia > Spinacia oleracea. Next base: position 122,542,311 of record NC_079487.1, on the reverse strand, counting down.
AAAAGGAAAAAAATCACAGAATACCACCAAAATATCACCAAAATGTCAGTTATAATTTTCAATGCTAAAATCACGGAACTATTTCCAAAAAATGAACCTCCTCGAAACTCTCTGATTTCCGCGAATCTTCACCTTCCTCTTTTCTATTTTTTGAACTTCCTTCCTTCCTTTATTCATCAAATTCTTTGAATTCGTTCAAATAATTCAGTTATTCAGTAGTTCTTATATCAAATCAATTAATTGAATAATTGATTCACATTTTCTTCTCCAATTCCCTAATTTCAAACTTTCAATTTTCAAGCTTTCTAATTAAAACAATGGCACCGGAAATATTTTTATCAAGATATATAGAGGGGCAAAGGGAATTATTCATCAATCCAATACTTCTCCCATCCCTTATTTCTGTTAGCAATTCCGATTGTTTTTGTTTCAATCGATTTTTTTCTTTTTTTGTCTAAACTCGCGGCGGCCGGCGGCGGAACGCGAGGCGGCAGAGGTGGAGAAAGTCGGCGGCGCAACGCGAAGTGGTGCGGCAGACGGGCAGAGGGAGGTGCGACTGTGCGAGTGGCCGAGTGTGCGACTGTGCGACAGTCAGTTTGTCAAGCTTCTGGAGGTAATTCACTAATTCTGATTGACTGATTTCCAAATCACTGATTGAAGTTCTTGATTGTTTTATTCTTTTAATTGAAATTATATTATTTTAATTTCAGTTTTAATTCTTTTATTTCAATTTGAAAATTTTATTCTCACTATTAATTGGTTTTTAATTCGTTTTAGTTATTAACTTATTATTATTCTAACTGTTAATTGTTTTTCAATTCTAAATGTTAATTGACAATGAATTTTAGTTATTATTATTCTTTTAATTTTAGTTATTAATTATTGTAACTATTAATAAGTTTTAACAATCTTTAAAATTAAATCATGCTTGTTGAGTTGTTTCTAACCTTTTCTAATTGTTATTCGTTAATTTTTTTTCAATTTGGATTTGGAATTTTTGTTATTACGAAAGTTCTATTTGTTAATTTGTTTTCAATTCTTTTTGTTACAGATTGGAAACGATGAGCAATTGGATTTTGGAGATTTAATTTTTGGATGTTCTATCCAACTTTGAATTTTATAGGTGCTATTGTTCTTTGAATCTTTGATTAATTGATATATTACTTGTTGTTTTATTTATTTTATTTAAGATGTTGTCTGGAAGTGCAAAACGAAAAAAGAGAAAAAGAGAGGAAGAGATGATGAAATCACAGTTTGGAGCCATGGATAAATTTGTGGTGAAAAGGGTAGATACAAATGAGAATTTGGATAACACAAATGAAAATTTAGATCATTCAAATGAAAATGATAGATGATAATGTCGAAGTTAATGAAAATGATGATAATGTTGAGGTAATGAAAATGATGATAATGTTGAGGTTAATGAAAATGATGATAATGTTGAGGTTAATGAAAATGATGGTCATGTTCCTAATGATGTACCGAATGTAACTCTTGATGATGAATCAGATATTTCGCATTTGAATATTTATGATCCAAGATATTGGGAAAATCTTGATAATAAATCGAAGGATATTTTAGTTGAAAAAGGGCCTCAAAGAGAGAAGAATCTTGATTTTCCATTGGACAAATCTTTTAGGCATTTTTCATATTCTTATTATTCCAGAAAGTTGAGCAATGGTGAGGTTAGTGATCGAAAATGGTTAGTTTATTGCAAACCTATTGATAAAGTATTTTGTTTTTGTTGCAAGTTGTTTAAATCTTCTACTAATTTAAGCTTGCTAGCTAATGATGGCTTAAGTGATTGGAAGCATCTTAGCCAAAGGCTCAAACAACATGAAAATAGCGCCCAGCATATGACTAATATGAACAGGCCCGACCCTAGGGGGTAGGCCGGGAGTGCGACCGCCTAGGGCCCAAGCAAAAAGGGGGCCCAAAAAAAAAAAATTAGTTATTAGCGTGCTATATTTAGTGCAATGTAGAAGGAAAAAAAATCACAGAATACCACCAAAATATCACCAAAATGTCAGTTATAATTTTCAATGCTAAAATCACGGAACTATTTCCAAAAAATGAACCTCCTCGGAACTCTCTGTTTTCTATTTTTTGAACTTCCTTCCTTCCTTTATTCATCAAATTCTTTGAATTCGTTCAAATAATTCAGTTATTCAGTAGTTCTTATATCAAATCAATTAATTGAATAATTGATTCACATTTTCTTCTCCAATTCCCTAATTTCAAACTTTCAATTTTCAAGCTTTCTAATTAAAACAATGGCAACGGAAATATTTTTATCAAGATATATAGAGGGGCAAAGGGAATTATTCATCAATCCTCAATACTTCTCCTATCCCTTATTTCTGTTAGCAATTCCCAATCGATTTTTTTCTTTTTTTGTCTAAACTCGCGGCGACCGGCGGCAGAACGCGAGGCGGCAGAGGTGGAGAAAGTCGGCGGCACAACGCGAAGTGGTGCGGCAGACGGGCAAAGGGAGGTGCGACTGTGCGAGTGGCCGAGTGTGCGACTGTGCGACAGTCAGTTTGTCAAGCTTCTGGGGGTAATTCACTAATTCTGATTGACTGATTTCCAAATCACTGATTGAAGTTCTTGATTGTTTTATTCTTTTAATTGAAATTATATTATTTTAATTTCAGTTTTAATTCTTTTATTTGAATTTGAAAATTTTATTCTCACTGTTAATTGGTTTTTAATTCGTTTTAGTTATTAACTTATTATTATTCTAACTGTTAATTGTTTTTCAATTCTAACTGTTAATTGACAATGAATTTTAGTTATTATTATTCTTTTAATTTTAGTTATTAATTATTGTAACTATTAATAAGTTTTAACAATCTTTAAAATTAAATCATGCTTGTTGAGTTGTTTCTAACCTTTTCTAATTGTTATTCGTTAATTTTTTTCAATTTGGATTTTGGAATTTTTGTTATTACGAAAATTCTATTTGTTAATTTGTTTTCAATTCTTTTTGTTACAGATTGGAAACGATGAGCAATTGGATTTTGGAGATTTAATTTTTGGATGTTCTATCCAACTTTGAATTTTATACGTGCTATTGTTCTTTGAATCTTTGATTAATTGATATATTACTTGTTGTTTTATTTATTTTATTTAAGATGTTGTCTGGAAGTGGAAAACGAAAAAAGAGAAAAAGAGAGGAAGAGATGATGAAATCACAGTTTGGAGCCATGGATAAATTTGTGGTGAAAAGGGTAGATACAAATGAGATTTTGGATAACACAAATGAAAATTTAGATCATTCAAATGAAAATGATGATAATGTCGAAGTTAATGAAAATGATGATAATGTTGAGGTTAATGAAAATGATGATAATGTTGAGGTTAATGAAAATGATGGTCATGTTCCTAATGATGTACCGAATGTAACTCTTGATGATGAATCAGACATTTCGCATTTGAATATTTATGATCCAAGATATTGGGAAAATCTTGATAATAAATCGAAGGATATTTTAGTTGAAAAAGGGCCTCAAAGAGAGAAGAATCTTGATTTTCCATTGGACAAATCTTTTAGGCATTTTTCATATTCTTATTATTCCAGAAAGTTGAGCAATTGTGAGGTTAGTGATCGAAAATGGTTAGTTTATTGCAAACCTATTGATAAAGTATTTTGTTTTTGTTGCAAGTTGTTTAAATCTTCTACTAATTTAAGCTTGCTAGCTAATGATGGCTTAAGTGATTGGAAGCATCTTAGCCAAAGGCTCAAACAACATGAAAATAGCGCCGAGCATATGACTAATATGAATACTTGGAATGAATTGAGAATGAGATTAGACAAAAATCAAACAATTGATAAACACGTGCAAGAAGAAATTGTGAAAGAAAAAGAGCGTTGGAGACAGGTTTTATATAGATTATTTTCCATTGTGAAATTTCTTGCTAAGCATAATCTTCCCTTTCGAGGATCCAATGAAAAATTATATCAAGATAGTAATGGAATTTATCTTGGATCAGTTGAAATGATTGCGGATTTTGATTTGGTAATGCAAGATCATTTGAGACGAATTCAAAACAATGAAATTCATCATCATTATCTTGGACATAAAATTCAAAATGAATTTATTTCTCTTTTGTCTCAAAGTGTTAGGAAGTCTATCATTCAGATTGTTAAAGAGGCAAAATATTTTTCTATTATTCTTGATTGCACTCCTGATGTGAGCCATCAAGAACAAATGACTCTTATAATTCGTTGTGTGAATATGTCAAATAATAAAATAAAAATTGAGGAGTTCTTTGTGGAGTTTTTGAAAGTTGATGATACATCTGGATTAGGACTTTTTAATGAATTGCCAAGTGTTTTAAAGACTCTTGATCTTAATGTTGATGATGTGAGAGGCCAAGGCTATGATAATGGTTCCAATATGAAAGGAAAGCACCAAGGTGTTCAAAAGAGATTTCTTGAAATTAATCCTAAAGCATTATACATGCCATGTGCTTGTCATAGTCTTAATCTTACTCTTGGTGATATGGCACTTTCTTGTACTAAGGCTATTTCATTTTTTGGAATCATTCAACGTTTGTATTCATTGTTTGCGGGATCTACCAAGAGATGGAAAATTTTGCTTGATAATGTTCCTGGTTTAACTGTAAAATATTTGTCTAATACTCGTTGGGAGAGTCGAATTGAGAGTGTTAAAGCTATTAGATTTCAATGTCCCCAAATAATGTTGGCTTTGAAAGAATTATTTGACTCTAGTGGTAAGGATGCACTGGGAAAAAGTGAAGCGGAGAGCTTGATCAAGGCCCTAAAAAGTTTTGAATTTTTGCTTGGTATGGTCATTTGGTATGATATATTATTTGCTATTAATGTTGTTAGCAAAAAGTTGCAATCTAAGTCTATGTGCCTTGATGCTACCATAAAACAATTGAAAAATGTGTCTTCATATTTTGAAAAGTATCGAGAGGAAGGCTTTACAAAAAGTTTGGATCTTGCTAAAAGTGTTGCAATTGAAATGAATGTTGAGCCTGACTTTCCAACAAAACGTCGTGTTTATTAAAAAAAGACATTTTGGAGAGAACAATGAGGATGAAGAAGAAAATCAGTCACCAGAATAATTATTTAGGGTCAATTATTTTCTTGTTGTTGTTGATATGGCAATTACTTCTTTGAAAAACAGGTTTGAGGAACTTAAGGTATTTGAAGGTATTTTTGGATTTTTATATGATTCGAAACAGTTAAATTCATGTGATGACAATGAGTTGAGATCATGTTGTGTTAAATTTCACTCTACCTTTTATTTTAACAATTTTTCGGATATTGATGTTGATGATCTTTTATCTGAATTAAAAGTGTTGCAGTTAACTTTGCCAAATGAAACAATGTCTGCCATTGAAATTCTGAAATTTATTAATTGTGCAAATTGTTATCCAAACGCGGCGATTGCTTACCGGATATTATTGACAGTGCCTGTGACCGTTGCATCAGCCGAAAGAAGTTTTTCAAAACTGAAGTTAATAAAGACCTACTTGCGGTCAACAATGTCACAAGACAGGCTAAATGGATTGGCAACTTTATCAATTGAGAAGAATATGTTGGAAAACTTTGATGTGGACGTGATCATAAATGATTTTGCATCTCAAAATGCTCGAAGATATCGGTTTTTATGCTTTGATAAGAGTTGAATGATGGGGAAAATGGATAATCGTCATTTTTTGGAATAATTGTTTGCAAAACTAAGTTTATAATAATGTAGTATTATGTTGATTGCGAAAAAAAAATTTGGTCTTTTTTTATTAAGGGGGCCCTTTTTTCCAACTTCGCCTAGGGCCCTTAAATTCTCAGGACCGGCCCTGTTAGCTCCCTCTTATTTAGAGGTTGATTAAGACATCCTCTAAATAAGAGGTAACTCTTAAAAATAAGAGGGGGGGTTAGGTGTATATTTATGCATAATTTTAGGCTATTTTTCTAAAAAAAAAAAGATAAAACATGTAAAAAAGTATTTAAGAGTTAGTGTATAAGAGTTAGCTTATTTCTTGGATTTGTTGGTAGATAACTCTTAACAAGAGATGGTGATGAGGTGGACAAAGAGAGAGATTAAGAGTGGGCAAATAAGAATGGTCTTAGTATTGATGCTCTAAGGCTCCCACTTTTTAAAGGTTAATGATTTGTCTTGGGGGAGGGGCCGACTGCAGCTGACGGGAAAGATCAAGGTGAAAAACAAACCCAATGTCCTAATTAACCAATAAAGACGAAATATAAATTAGTAAATGTATTTTTTATTTTAATTTCCTATATCCTATAAATAATTAAAAGTATTTTTTTTTTCTAATTTGGAAATTAGAATTATTTTTCTGAAATAAAAAATACATTATTCAATTTGTAAATTAGAATATTAAGATTTTTCTACCTTTTTATAACATGTATAATAGTTAACATAATCTAAATATTTTAGATTTCAAATACATTTATGACACATAGGCGCGTCATGTCACCACTATGACACGGCTTAAAGGTCGCATGTTGCGACCTTTATCATTTTTGATTTAGTTATTCAATTTAGTGCAGTGATTAATGATATAGAAAACACAAGTAATTAATCTGTTACAAACTCGATCCTTGGTATAATTTCCACTCATTACAAGATATCGAGCTCAATTCTTATTATGAGAGATTGAGAGATTAAGAAAATCCGATCCTTCTCATTCTCATTCTCATTCTCATGTTGGAAATGCGATTATTTAGTATCCCGTAGGGCGTCTTATATCTAGCTAGTTTATCGATAGGCAAAATTGCTAAAAGGGACCTTTTATAAGCCAGAATTTGCGAGAAGGGACCTTTTAAAATTTTTTTTGTAAAAACACACCTAAATGTAAAAATAATTTGCGAAAGACAAAAAAAAAGAATATTCAGGCATTGACTATTATTTGCCGGCGTTGACCCTCACGTGATAGTCACGTGCTGCTCTTTTTCACTCTTTGCACCCCTTTTCCCTCCAAAATATCAGGGTATATAAACCCTTTGATACCTAAAAAAAAAATTCTGGGAAACTCTTCATCTCTTCTGCCATCAATGAGGTCTGCGCCATCAATGAGGTCTTCATTAATGAAGCGTCATCAATGAAGTTCAAAAAATTCAACCAATAAGCACAAGTAAGTCATCATCAATGGTCCAACTACTTAAATTCATGTTCTTTTTTCCATTTCTGGGCAAATTTTCTGAATTTCTCTTTCCCGTTTTTGTCAAAAATCTCTGCACCTTCTGCTCTTCTCTGCTACTGCTGTACTTCCATGGCTAAAAATGGAAAGGGGAAGGCGTCATCATCAAGGAAAAGGAAGAGGAACGAGACAATAGTCAACAACTACCTAAATTACAGAGTGATCCACAAGGACAGGTGAATTACCATATTTTAACTTTGAATATGCTGTAAAAATTAGGGCTTAGTTTAATAATTCATTGGTATTTGTTAATTGCTGGTAATATTATACTAAGTATTCCTAAAAATTCGATTAATTGGGATTAGGGTTTAATGTGAAAATTCAAGAAATTGATTCTTAATGTGGTGGTTTATGTTAAATTGATTCTGGGTGATTAATGTGGTGGTTTATGTTTGTTAAATTTATTCTGGTTGTTAAATTTGGGCCTCATTAATCTGGTTGCTTGATTAATTAGGATATTTTGGCACATTTTGATGAATGACTGGAATTTGTATTGTTGAATTTGTGTTGGCATAGCTGTGATTAAATAGGAAATTGAATGTAGTGTGTCGTTGTATGTGCATCAGGTTTAACGGTAGGATTCACGTATAACAAAGCTGGTTTAAATTGATGGAGCCTGTTACTATTAGGTTGTTTCACGGGGGGCAATTTGTATCTAGAAATAACAAAACTACGTATGAGAGGGGTGATAATCCTAAGGCTGGTATGTCATTGCATACAAATGTGGAGGAGATATGTTACTTTGAATTTGCAGATTGGATTAGGAGGGAATTGGGATACAAAGAAGTAGGTCAGATTTGGTTTAGGAGGCGAGGGTGTAGTTTACATGGGAATGGAAGGAAAGAGATCAAGAGTGATGTTGAGATTCCCGATTTTTTGAGTGCACCCGAGAAGGATGGGTCGTACCAATTGTATGTGGTACATGGTGAGAAGGAGTATGATGATAGGAGTCGTTTTCCTACACATGTCAAATGGTATAGTGATAGTGATCTCCAATCAAGTGGTGGAGGGAGCAATTCTGTGAGTGGTGACTCATCACTGGGGGCCCCACTGGTGAATCTAGTCAGCAGTACAGTCAGCAGCACTAGTCAAAACCCTAATTCCAGTCAACACTCCACACATTGCCACACTTTTAAAAGCTTGCCTCCACACACAAATCAGTCCAAATCACTCCCACCATCCAATCTGTCCAGGGAAATCCCACCCCCTTCAACAATACCCCTTCATTCAACACCCAAATTTCCCAAATTTTCCCCACTACTAGAACAGGCAGTGAGACAAAAAATTCCCACAGTGTCCCTTTTTAAGAGAACACTTGCTGAAAAGGAGGCACTGCTTAAACACAAATCAGCTGGGGGTGAGGGAAGAGTTTCTGTGAGTGAGGGAGGAGCATTTGGGAGTGAAGTGAGAGCTGAAAAAGGGCAGAGATCCAAATCAATTGTGGGAAGAGCTACTGTGAGTGTGGGGAGAGCTGGTGTGAGTGAGGGGAGAGTTATTGTGAGTGAAGAGAGAGCTGAAAATCTTGATCAGATTGTGGTTGAGGGAAGAGCTGGGGGTGAGGGAGATCAGGAGACAGCTGTTGAGAATGAAGAGAGAGGAAGAGCTACTGTGAGTGAGGGAAATGCTGCAGGAACTAAGGAGAGAATTGATGAGGGTCAATCTGATACTGACAGTGATGTCTTGCTGAGTGAGGGTGACTATGAAGATGAGAGTGATGATGACTTGTTCCATAAATATGTGGACCATGAGATAACTGAGGGAGTTGAAAGGACTTTAGGAGGACTGCAGCAAGCAGCAGGGGAAGAAAGGGAAGAAAGGGAAGAAAGGGAAGAAGATGAAGACTGTATTGAGGGTGGGCTAATTGGTGGTGATGATGTTGAGCTTAATGACAGTGATGGTGAGGTTGTTAGCATACTAGGATCAGATGATGAAGGACCTAATTACCCTTGTTTCAATCCTAGTGTAGATTTCAAAGTGCCAATTGAATTGTTTAAGGGGTTGAAGTTTCCATCAAACACTGTTCTTTGGAAGGCAATTAGGTACAATGCCATCCAGAAAGGGTATAATTACTACTACTTGCACAACAACAACAATAGAGTCTCTGTGTATTGTGCAAACAGATGTGGGTGTCCTGTGAAGGGTGGTAGATCTGTGCAGTGTGTGTGTAAGCAGAAGAGGAAGTGCAGATTTAAGATCCATGGTAGAAAACTAAAGGGTGAGAACAGTTGGCAAATAAAGAGTATTAGGCCAAAACATATTTGTGGGTGGCAGTTTGATAACCCTAAGGTTACCTCAAAGTACCTAGCTGAGAGATACTTGGAGGATTGGAGGGATGAACCTAACACAAAAATTAAGGGATTCATAAGACGAGCAAGGAGGGAAGTGAAATCTGAAATAGGATATTACAAAGCTTACTATAGTAGATCTTTAGCTATGAAAATGATCTTTGGGGATGCTAGCTTAGAGTATAAAAAGGTGTGGGATTATGCAGCAGCTATTAAGAAGTATAACCCGGGAAGCACAGCTGTGGTGAAGGTACAAGGCATAGAAAACCCACCTCCATTGTTTCAGAGGTTGTATGTGTGTTTGCAAGCTTGCAAAGAGGGGTTTATGGCTGGCTGCAGGCCAATAATAGGAGTTGATGGGGCACATTTGAGGGGATCATACCCAGGTATCTTGTTGACTGCAGTTGGGAAGGATGGGAACAACAACATCTTCCCTGTGGCTTGGGCTGTAGTGGAGACTGAAAATGCTGAAACTTGGGCCTGGTTCTTGGAGCTTTTGAGAGCTGACATCATCACTGTGGCTGACTCTGTTACTTGGGTTCACGAGAAGGAAGAAGTGACCTACATGTCTGACAGACAGAAGGTACAATCTTTCCCCTAATTTTTTTCATTTTTTAACTTTATCGTACCCGAGTCTAGAATTATTCAAAATTGTATATATTTGTCATTTTTTAACTTTATCGTATCCGATTTCAAACCCGAGTCTAGAATTATTCAAGATTGGACATAATTTGTCATTTTTTAACTTTATCGTGTCCGATTTCAAACCCGAGTCTAGAATTATTCAAAATTGTATATATTTGTCATTTTTTAACTTTATCGTGTCCGATTTCAAACCCGAGTCTAGAATTTTTTTAAGTTGGACATAACTGACTTGTGATCTCCACATCTGACTTGGTCATTGCATTCATGGTTGCCTGGTGTGCAGGGTTTGCTTGATGCTTTCAGAACAGTTCTGCCAAATGCAGAGACCAGATACTGTTGTAGGCATATCTGGGCTAACTTCAAAGGCAAGTTTCCTGGTGTTGTGTACAAAGAGCATTTCTGGAAGGCAGCTAGATCTTCCACAAAGGTATTCTTTTTCTGTACTTGCTTTCTTTGAGTCTGCATATTGTGGTATGTCTGTCTGTCTGCTATACATTGATCTAACACAATGCATCTGTTGTTGCCAGCACCATTTCAACACTCACATGGCAGCCATAAAAGAGCTGAATGAAGAAGCATTTAAGTACTTGGATGCCATCAACATAGCTCACTGGTCTAGACATGGGTTTAGCACTGCTTCTAAGTCAGGAATGCTACTAAACAACTGCTGTGAGAGTTTTAATAATGTGTTGAGGGAGGCAAGGGCAAAACCAATCCTACAGCTGATGGAGTGGGTTAGGAGGTATGTCATGGAGAGATTCAATTCAAAAAGGGAGGGACTGAAGGGATTTAAGGGTGTCATTATGCCTTCTGTTGTTAAGATGGTTCAGCAAGGTCTTACGCAAGTGCATAACATGAGAATCAGGCAAGCTGACTTACATGAGTTCGAAGTGGACCATGACCAGGACACATTTGTTGTCAACTTACAGTCCAAAGTATGTGGATGCTACAGATGGAGTCTTATGGGAATTCCTTGCTGGCATGCATTGGCATGTATTCAAACAAAGAGGCTAAACTACGAAGACTTCATCCACCCTGCCTATCATGTTCAGACTTATGCCAAGTCTTATGCCCCACCATTCAAAGGCATGCCTAGTCAGAATCAATGGGATCAAACACCCTACCCTGGTCCATTGCCTCCACCTTACAGAAAAATGCCAGGTAGGCCAAGCAAGCACAAGAGGCATAAGGCAGCTGGAGAGGATGAAGACAAGCAGCCTGTTAAGAGAGCAAAGAGGCAAAACAAGTGTAGCAGATGTGGTGGACTTGGACACTACAAACCTAAGTGTGCTATGCCTGCACCACCTGGTGAAACAGTCGCAGCTTCAACCCCTGGTCAGATTGCAGCTCAAGAACCTTCTGTGGTTCAATCCTCCCAAGGTGCTCCTCAACTTCACCCAAGTCAACAACAAGAATAGATTAGATTAGTTGTTAGTCAGTTGGAATCCTAGTTTTTGGTATTTTGTAAGTTAAATGAATACAATTGCTGATTGCTTGCTTGTCTCTGCTTGCTTGTCTATAGCTCTTACTTTGGTCATGAAACTGAAGTCAACTTTGGTATGCTAAAGTCAACATTAGTCATTTTGACTACTTTTGTAAGATTATGTCAATTTGACAAGTTATAAAAGTGTATTTCTCTCCAATTTGTCATCTTATATAAGTCCATATCATTTTGGTCAAGAAACAAAGTACCTTAAACACGACACAATACGGAAACAAAATACGGAAACAAAATACGGGAATAAAATACGGAAACAAAATAAACATCAACTTAACCACGACACATTATATTAAACATACCTTAAACACGACACAATATATTCAACTCGACGGCTACAAAAATAAACATCAACTTAACCAAATACGGGAACAACATACGGAAACAAAATACGGGAAGATTCATACCAACAAAACAAATAATTTTGGCAAAATAAAGGAGGCAAACTTTTCATTCATTCTAAACCACAATGGTTTGATTACAACAACGAATGCATTAAACATAAAGGCATTACAACAAGGAATTAAACCAAGCCTAGCTTCTAATTGCCTAACATTCCTTAAACAAAGTTCATCCTACCATCTACCCAAGTACCTTGATTACAGTGAAACTAAATAATACAGACACAATTGCACACACACAAATCATCCCCATTAGCTGATTCTGACCCAAGCCAGCCTTCTTAGACCCCAAAACACCCATCATCATGCCCTTGTTCTTCTTCAATCTGTCAACCTCTTCGACTAGCCTAATCTTCTCTTGTTCAATGCAAGCAAATCTGTTCCTCAGAATTGCAAGATCAGTGGACAGCCTATGTTTTTCAGCAACAAGCACATTAGTAACATCCCTTTGCCATTCAACAATATCTTCATCAAGCCAATCAAATTTGTTGCACCCCCTTTGCCCAGTTTCAGGATTGTAGAATTTGCAAGCAATAAACTTTCTCCCTGGGTTTTCATGAGTCCAAGCAGTCCTCTTGGCTACAGGAAACCCACACCCACATTTCACTTCATTCCATGGAGCCATAATTACTGCAACAAGTAATCAACAACATCCGATTCAATTGATTTACAAAATTGGGGGAAAAAACCCTAATTTTTCGACATTCAAATTCCACAAATTTAGAAGGAATTCTTACCAGATAATTCGTGCCCAGACTCAAATCTTGATGGAGATGCTTGCAGTATTCGTTATTCAACTTAATTTTGCAGAGGGATTGAAATTTTTTTAGAGCATGGGGTGGGGGGAAGAAGAAGAACAGAGGAAGGAGAAAGGAGAACGTGAAATGTGGGAAAAGGGGTTGTGATTTCTATTTGGAGGGAAAAGGGGTGCAAAGAGTGAAAAAGAGCAGCACGTGACTATCACGTGAGGGTCAACGCCGGCAAATAATAGTCAATGCCTGAATATTCTTTTTTTTGTCTTTCGCAAATTATTTTTACATTTAGGTGTGTTTTTACAAAAAAAATTTTAAAAGGTCCCTTCTCGCAAATTCTGGCTTATAAAAGGTCCCTTTTAGCAATTTTGCCTTATCGATATTGCTTGTAATCCTATATACGTAGTACGGAGTACCTGTTAACTTCATAAAATTATTATACGGAGTACTATATAATGAATTAGGTGAATTCCTAAATATTTTATCCGTTCTTTTTCAAATGACACAATTATTTGGGTACGTTTTTCAATGCACGATTTCAAATAGTAATATTTCCAATTATGGATTAAAAAAAATTATAAAAAATTGATATTTACAAATATTTATTGAGACGAATCTAATAAGATCACACACGAATATGGTTTTTTTTTTATGTATAACCCATAAAAAAGTCAAAAAAGATTGTGTAAATAATGTCTAAAATCCAATTATTATGTAAAAAAGAACGAGGAAGTAAAATGGATACTTAATAATTTTAATATTATAACACAAAGGTAATAATTTAAATAATAATAATAATAATAATAAATCTGAAATCCAAATATAAAGGTATTCAGAATATATGAACATCTACTTTATCAACTTAATAAGTTGATCTTAAAGATCTAGTTGCATGTCGACGATGGTGGGAGTTAAGAGTAGTAAATAGTACGGAGTAGCTAGTAACCATTAATTTGTAGTGAAAACGAATGTCCAAGTATTCTAAATCACCCACGTGTGACGTGTCACGATTCAAATCGTATCTACTAAATCCATGCTCAACTCTAAACAATCGAAGGGAGAAACTTGAGATTATTCTTATTAGTGTTGGAGTATATATATATATAGAGTACACATTAGAAGGAAATATGGTAAACTATCAACATTAAGAAACAATCCCATTTCTTACAAAGTACTTCACAAAAATATATCCTACCAAAACTCTGATAACACAATAATATACAGATGGAGGAGTATTCTTGGTTGATTTTTCCTTGAATAAATATAAACCGAAGACTTCATCTTCCAATAATTAATCCAAGTACTTTATTTTTCTTCTCTCTTAATTTATTATTAATCATGTTTTTATATATTGTTAATTTTGTTTGTTTAATTTATATGTGTGAGCTAGTATTTTTCTAATCTTAGGATCAACTAAACCTTATACATGATTTATGTATGATTTAAGTTTAAATCCTCAAATTAATTATTTAATTGTTTTTGCTAAATTTACTGTGGGTATTCCAATACTAGATTAGGGATAATGATTATTTCTATCATTCTATTCTTTGTCACAATGAGAGTAGGATTTTGACTGAATTGAGTATTTCAGTAAAGGACATGAAATTCTCCATAGGAGTAGGTATAATGGATTTTTGGAAGTTAACATGGTGTACAGTTTAATCTCTTTAAGTTGCATGTTCCTCTGGAGTATGTTTTGATTGCATGTTAAGGAAGCTAATGATACTTGGGAAGATAATTTATAGGTTTTACCTTTCCTTACTTGGGAAAAGTTTGGGGTAGGAACTTTTCTTTAGATTAATTATGCCAGTGGTGATTCTTAACTCTGCATGTGTTTAATCCCTTAATTTTTTATTCTTATTATTAATTATTTGCATTATCTAGAATTAGTTTAACTATTTACTTTCAAAAGTTTGGGGTACGGAGTATTAATTTAAGTCAATTTAGCTAGTTTTAGTTCATTAGTCTCTTAATTAGTATTCGATTTTTGCTTCTATGAATACATTGTTAGGAAGTGAAGTTAGGTTATGTTTTATAGACACCTGACAGCCTCGTCGTCAATTTTGCTGTTGGTTCTGTGGACAAACTATATTAATTAGTTTTATTTGTTTATTTAAAATTGAAAGGTTTTTGAGTGGCTACATAAATATGGTAGCTACTACAACAAATTGAATCTTAACCATCCATTATTATTGACTAATCTTATTCGTTAATTAAATTGACTATTAATGTGTTAGAAATAAATTAAAATACCAATTTTACAATAAAAAAATGAATTAAAATTACCCCATACTACCCCACAATCTACCTGTACTATATGTTTTTTTTCTCTTTCCTTTAAATTGTGCTACTCACGGTTCTCTCTTCCTCCTTTTTCTCTGATAAAATTTTAGTTCTTGTAGGAATTGTGCCTGTCATTAAATTCATCATTCCGTACTAGAGAACCTACTTCGTATATATTATGAATCATGCTCCCCAAAAATTTTAAGTCCTTACAAGTACTCCGTTTGTTGCAGTAATATATTTTCAATATTCTAAAGTTATTGATTAATAAATAAACTAAAAAAAACAAAAAATATATAATAAGTGAAATGCTCGATAAATCGTACTTCGATCGTACTCTTAATTGTTTATTTATTATACAAGCATTACACCATCAATTCTTTTAACTGCTTTTTCAATTACATATTGTTCATGATTTATTACGTAATAATGTAATATCTGATTCTATGTTTTAAAATTTGAAGATTTAATTTGACAAAACCCAAATTCGCTCTCGTAACCGTAACTGAAGAACTCTAAATCCTCAAGTTTCCAAATTAAAAGTTTAGTAAGTAGTAGCGGCAGAGCTAAAAATGGAGGTTAGTGGAAATAGAGAGAGATAAGATAGATGGAATACCAGAAAGATGAATCGTGGGATTATTTGTGGATAAATTTGTATTCATTATTTTAATGAAAAAACTTATTTTAATTTTGTCAATAACTGAATTTGTAATTTATTTAAAGTTAATAAATGAATGATCTAGATTAATCTTATATTTTAAACGGTTGAGATTCAATTGATTACAGTGACTACCATTTTATTGTAACTATTGTAAAATTGCCCTTGAAAAATATAAAATTAATAATTCAATATTTGGACGACTTTCTAAAAACAATCCCACATTTAAGTAAATCATGAATAATCCCAACGTTAGGAGTTATATTTCCAAAATAGTCTTTTCCCTTCTAGTAGCCGGTTTAATAAATTAACGTAACACATGTTACTCTATAATTGGTCTAGTTTCAATTCATTTTAATTGAAACCATGTTTTCGATCTTCTTCCTCTATCTTCCATGGTTACCTTCTTTCTATTTTCTCTCCTTCCCATGGAAGACTCATTTCTACGTCCTCCTTCCCATGTCTGTTTGCTCCTTTCTCTCTTCCTCACTCCCAGGAATCCCCTTTCAAGAAAAACATTTTCAACATTAAAATGATTAATTAAGATCGGGAACCCTTCAACTCCGGCTCTTGCTTTGACTTCGTCAAATTTCTGAGCTCTTCTTTCAGCGTCACTCTCAATCATCAACTAACCAAATTAACATCCAAGAAATTTGGAGAGAGAAAATGGAAGGGGAAATCTAGTAGACTTACACCAAATTGAATGGAAGCCCTAGAAATTAAGGGAAATTTGTGAAATATGGGGTTGTTTTAAAGTGATAAATCATGGGGTACCCTTGAATTTAATGGCAGGGATGAAATTATTGTGAGGAAATTAGGAAAATGGCTTGATCTTCCTATTTAGATCAAACGAAAAAAACGTGGATGTGCTTATAAGAAGCGAATACATGGCTGATGGCCGCAATTTGGATTATACACCCGGGTGCACAGTGCTCATTGTGCACCCTGTTGAACATTTATTGAAAATCTAATGAACATTAAAAATGGTTTCAATGTACATATACTAGTGAAAGTTTTAAACTATATGTTCTATGGATTTGAACTATATGATCATTGGCTATATGTTCTTTGGGTATGAACAATATGTTCTTTTTATTTGAACTATATGTTCATTTAAAAACAGGATGCACAGTGAGCATTGTGCACCCGAGTGCATAAACCATATTTTGGCTGATGACTCCATCTGATTGAAAACCCACTTTATGAAGCTTTATAACTTTTAGATTTTTTTTCTGTCTTTGTTTTTACCTTTCGTTGTCAGCTACAAGCTTCTTATCTCTTGGAGGGGCTACATTAGTTGACAAAGGAGGGTATTGGGACTTGGGAGGGACCAAGCTTCTGGTGGGGGTCGCGTCGTGGTGGTTGTGGGGGTTCAAGGAGGAGACAGAAGAGATGGTATATGTTATAGAATTGCAGGTGGGTTGTTGGTTAGAGCATAGGTCGTTGACTCATTGTAGTGGTTTCCATTGAGGAAAGAGAGAAGGTTGGTGGAATGAGGAGGGGGATAACGAGAAAGAAAAGTTTTTTTTAATAAATTAAAATAAAAAATAAAAATGATCTAGTCGTAATAAAAAGGGGACATGTGGCATGTTTAACTTTAAAAACTTTTTTGACCTGTTACTAAGGTTTTAGGTAAAGATGACCATTTTGAAACATAACCCCCAAAGATTGGATTATTCTTGAATTACTCAATGGTGGAACTGTTTTTAGAAGACTGCTTAAAGGTTGAATTATTAGATTTAAATTTTCCTTGTTTATTCTACTAAGTATTTTCAATTTGGTTAGTGGCTTCGACTATTTTCTCCTCGTTTAACTGATCTTTTAATACCAACGTCTTTTGTTGCATGCAAACTTGGCGTACACAATCACAGAATTTAATCTATTGTGCGTAAGCAAGGGAGTAGGAGGAGACAGAATAAAAACAAGAAGAAGGATACAATGGGTGGTGAAGCACCTAACAAATGTCTCTGGGAATATGGTATACCAGACACAACCACTGGTGTACTTTCTAGTATTGTCAGACCGGTCATCACTGCTACACATTTTGCACTGAAGCCTCAATTTATTCAGTTTATCTCCAATGATTCATTTTCAGGTTTGCCTGATGACTGCCCCATAAGTCATATTGTTAACTTTTTGGAGAAGTGTGATACTATGAAGATCAACAATGTCACCGATGATGCTATTAGACTACGCCTTTTCCCTTTTTCTCTACGGGATAGGGCGAAGGAGTGGTTGAAAGATGAAGGCAAAGGCTCATTTGATACATGGGATAAACTAGTCAAGGCGTTCTTGGTGAAATTTCTTGACCAAGAAAAGACTGCTAGACTTAGGAATGAGTTAACCACCTTTCATCAAGCCTATGATGAGTCGTTGTATGAATATTGGGGAAGATTTACACGTCTACAAAGGAAATGCCCTCATCACGGGATTCATGAGTGGATGTTGATCCAAACCTTCTATAATGGATTAACCCATGAATATCGAATCTACATTGATGCTGCATCAGGGGGTTCTATCATGTCAAAGATTCCATCTGAAGCAAAAGAACTTATTAAAAAGATGGCAGCTAATGACAACTATCATTGTGATGGTCGGAACAATGTTAAAATGGAAGGTAAACATAATATTGATACTTTAGCTATGTTGAATAGCATTGTACATACACTATCTCAAAAGTTTGATCAATTTCAAACTGGGTCATCTGTGATAGCCTCATGTGAAATGTGTGGAGTGCAAGGACATATTTCTAATGACTGTCCATTCAACAATGTCGAGATGACAATTGAACAGGCCAACTCTCTTCACAATAACAACAACCAGGGAAAACCATTTGATCCTTATTCCAACACATATAATGAGGGGTGGAAGAACACTCAGTATCGACTAAATCCACCACCACTGCAGAATAAATTTCAAGCTAGAACACCTTTCAACCAACAATCTTTCAATCAACAGGCTCCCCCACAACTAAAGTTCAATTTAGAATCTATGGTGGAGTCAATTGTCATCTCACAACTTAAGCAGGACAAGTATTGGGAAGTGAATACGAAGAAAAATGAGTTTCTCACTACCTCAATTCAACAAATTCAAGCTCAAAACAAGCTCATGGAGAATCAGATGAGCCAACTTTCTCATCAAGTGGGTAAATCCTCGAACACTCTAGGCCAATTTTCTTGCAATATCGAACAACCATTTAAGGGTCAAATCAGTTCTGTGTCTTTGAGGAATGATAGTCAGTTAGAAGTCCTTCTACATAATGTAACTAAAAAGAAGGTGATTGTGTTAGAGGGAGAGAAAGTTGAAACTGGAAATTTTGTTAAAGAAATGAAGGTCGAAGAAGATGAAAAAGAACTATTTGTTTCTCCCATTACACCATACGAGCCGCATGTTCCTTTTCCACAAAGATTAGCATTGTCTAATCTAGAGAAGAAGTATGAGAATTTCCTTCATATCTTAAGGAATATGCACATGTACATCCCCTTCTTGGATACTATTTCAAAGATGCCCAACTATGTTAAGTTCTTAAAAGGCACTCTCTCAAACAAGAAGAAAACCGATGAGAATAGAACTGTTTCATTCAAATCGGAGTGTAGTGCCATTTTGCAGAGAAAGCTTCCAAAGAAGCTAGGAGATCCAGGTAGTCATTCTATTCCTGTCAAGCTTGGTAACATTGAGATTAAGAAAGCATTATGTGATACTGGGGCAAGTGTCAGTCTTATGCCTTTGTCAATCTGTAAGAAGATTAATATGGGTGAACTGAAGCCCACACGCATCTCCCTAGAAATGGCAGATAGAACAATCAAGTTTCCCCTTGGAATCCTTGAAGATGTTCCTCTCCTAGTAGGAAATTTTTGTATCCCGTGTGATTTTGTGGTTATAGATATGGAAGAAGATGCACAGGTTCCCATCGTTCTTGGGAGACCCTTTTTGTCCTCTACTGGAGCCATAATTGATATGAAGAATGGGAAGATCACCTTTGAAGTAGGTGATGAGAAGATGGAGTACATAATCACAAACTCTATGGGCTCTCCTTCTATGGGAGAAAGTATCTATAAAGTGGATGCTCTTGATGAGATGATAGAAGCTAAGACCTTCAAGATACAACTTGACTATTCATTACAGACAGTTCTTATAGATAGTGCGGATGAAAAGGATTAGGAGACTAAGGAATACAAGAGGATGTAAGAGGATAAAAGTAATATATAGTAGCTGGAAATCATGTCGGTGTTGAAACTAAAAGAATGTAAGGAGAGTTCTACGTCTTCTATCGAGTTCAAACACCTTTCCTAGAATTTGAAGTATGTTTTCTTGGGTCCTAAGGATATATACCATGTTATTGTTAATGTTGAGTTTGATGACATTCAGATTGGTACTTGCTCATTGCTTTGAGAAAATATAAGAATTTACTGGGTACAACATTGATGATATAAAGGACGTTAACTCTTTATTTTGCATACATAAATTCATTCTTGAGAATGATAATACTTCTTTATCCTCAAAGGATAAACATTAATATGTAGAAAATAGTCAAGAAGAAGGTTGTGAACTTTCTTGATACAAGATTCTACCCTATATCGAATAGTAAGTGGATTAATCCTTCTCACTAAATAATAAATAATAAATAACAAATAACAAATAACAAATAACAAATAACAAATAACAAATATTAAATATTAAATAAGTAATTAATAATTAATAATACATTATAGTAACTAATAATAAATAATTAGTTATATAATAATAATATAAAGGAAAAATTGATTCTAGAAATACAACCTTTAAGCGATCTGCTTAAAAAGGGCTGACTTTTCGTTTAACTAAGAGTAACACAATCTTTTAGGCATGTATTCTTTTAAAGTGCTCCCCTCATTAATGACTTGCTACAATAGGCAATATGACTACCAACCTCACAAATTAAACATTTTTTCTTTATATAATTAACAAGAAGATTAAAAAATATTGTAGCATATTACCTATTTTAGCAAGTTATTATAAAGGGGAGCCTTTTAAAAGAATATAGGTCCAAAAGGTTGTGTTATTCTTAGATAAACATAAAGTCAGCCCTTTTTAAGCAGAACGCATCAAGGTTGTATTTTTAGAATCAATTTTTCCTAATATAAAATATAAATAATAAGTAATATAATAATCATAATAATAATAAATAAATAATAAATATTAATTACATTATTATTATTATTATTATTATTATTATTATTATTATTATTATTATTATTATTATTAAGTTGTAATACTAATGGACAATGCAAGAGAGTGTAATACTTACTCTGTTTCGGAAATATCGCACTATTTTGTTTTTTACACTATTTACGCTACGACTTTGACGATTTTTGTAATTCATACGTAAGAAAATTGTAGTCATGTGGGATCATGTTAGATACGTATCGATATATATTTTCTAATTATCAATATTTTATAATTTCTATTTACACATAATTTGAAATATTAAGAGTTAAAGTAATGTGTTAGAGGAATTAAAAGTAACCATGGTGCGATATTTATGGAGCGAAGGAAGTATAACACTCCGGACAAACTGGGATGAAAATGTAGTAATTCTCAATGCCAAGCAAAGCCCTAAAATTAATTTGCTTCATCAACCTAAGTCACGGTCTCGTCCTATCTTACCTGCTAGGCAGACGAATAGTGTAGATCAGCCCAAAAGAAAAGAAGAAAAGAGCAGATTTGGTAAAACAAAGATACTGCAAATTTGCCTTTGACATTGCTCTGCTTATACCTTTAGGCTCCAATCTGGTTTTCATGTGCTTCGAACCAATCAGAGCATAAGTTTGATGAAAGTAAGATTTGATCGAGGTTGAAGAGAGTTCGATGCAATGCATCAGCCTATTCCTTCTAGTTAAACATCTAAAAACTCATATAGAAGTACATACATACATACATACATACATACATACATACATTTTGTGTAGTCGAAGTTACAAGGGGTGCTTGGCATCTATTCGAGCAAACAGGCCAAGTAATCGAAAGAATTGAGCACGTAATAGCAGCACAAATGCAAAAATGGTGTAGTACGACGAGTTTACAGACCAAAAGCTTCGCTTGATGTCCAAATTGGTGTTCTGTAACTTGTGGTTCATATAGAAATATCTTTACCAAAAAGTTTAGCAATCCCTTCGGCTGGATCTGGTTGTTTTATCAGGGATTCACCAACCAAGACCTGCATATCAAATACTATTGCATCAATTTTGAGTATGTAAATTGTCTCAATTTTGAGTATGTAAATTGCATCACATTTTGTTTAGATTAATGGTAAACATAGGCTTTACCGATGATAACTTAATAAGTCCCAAAGGCAAGGCAAAGAATTTATTATCATAGCAAGCCAAATAAAATAAACAAAGCCAATACGATCCTCTTCTGTTTCCAAACATTTACGTTCATGCATCACATATGCAAGCAATTCAACAACAATATGCTACAGCGACAAATTTCTAACAAATAGCAAGGATTTCACTGTGTTCCAGGCTTCTGAATAAAATTGAAAAGGGTTGACCAAACTCGTCCTGTCCTTGGTCCAAGAATCCTGGTCATTTACAGTTAAAGATGGGAATAGGTGGCTCAAAGAGCAACCTAGGGATGGAAACAAGATCACCATCCTCACCTAGAACTACATCTATTGCATTTAAAATTGTTCTACGTACTGCCGCATTGGTAAAACTGGAAAAACTGGTTTACCCAAAAAAAGCAGACCCAAATTTCTAGTATTTGACCTGATTTTAGCAAAACAGAAATTGACATAACCTTATTTCATCATTATCATTATCATTACCCCATTGCCTCAAAGAGACTCCCGCAAGAAGCGGGGTAAGGGGGGGTCGGATGTACGCAACCTTACCCCTGCAATTGCAGAGAGGTTGTTTCCAATTGACCCAAAAGCGATAATGGGACGACCATCTTCTACTTCATGGAAAGGAAGCGAAGAGATATTAAGAGTCATTTTGATTTAGTCCATTACATCCCACAGCCAAAAGAACAAATGAATCTTTGGCTCCATTGGAAATGGTTTGACACAACCTTATTTGCGCTGAAATTTTTATCACACGAAACTGACATGACCAGCATAATTGAAGAATTGACGCCTGAACAAGCTCCTACAATATAAGAAAGTGCAATGTGTGCAACTGATAATCAACCATAAGCGGTGTCTAGAGTTAAGGAGTGACATTGATTTTTAATTGACATGGAAAAGGCTACATGTACACAAGGTGTACAAGATTCTCTTGTACACCACCATTAATTTGTTGACACATCATCAAACCCACTAAAAAATAACAGTGAAAAGACAATAAATATGTCATTTCAACCAATAGAATGCAATGGTGTACAAGATGCCTTGTACACCTAGTGTACATGTAGTAGGATCCAATTGACATAGCAACCAATACACCTAATTAGTTTTATTAGTTTATTTCTTTGTTCCTCGTACGACTATAATACTTACATTAATTTTTTCTTGGTGTTCTGTTCCTATATTTATGTTTGAGTAGAGTTTTAATCTAGAGTTAGGTTGAACCCTAGACGAATTGAAATATTTTCCCCCAAATCCCTAAAATAATTATATTTTAAATTCTTGCTTATTTGAATTGTGCTTATTATGAATACAAGTTAGACAAAATTTGGTGTTAATTTGAACCTAATGCTTTATTATCAGCTGTCGGAATATTATGATTGTGATTATTTCAATAAGGATGTGAAATTCTACATAAAAGTAGGTAAAACGGATAGTTGGGATGTTGTGTTTAATGCGTTTAATTTGCACGACTCCCCGATAGTAGGTATAATTGGAAGCCATTAGTTGATCGAAAGAAATTTTTGGTATTATAAAGGGCACATTTTCTTTTGAGCATTATAATTTCATTATTTAGGGTAGGGATTTGTCTTTGTATTAGTCCGTACAAGGGGTGATACATAACTCTAGCTAGAGCTTTTCTTATTTGATTTCATATTTTTTACGGAGTATCTGAGTAGTCTTAGTTATAATCCATCAAATCTATTTGGTAGTTAGGTTTATCATTAGTTAAAGAAAAATGATTATTTAACAACCTTCTGTATGTGGGATTAACCTTCACTTACCTACCCTAGAACATTGCTAGAAGATTAGTTAGGTACTTAGGTTTTTATTTTTGATAGATTAGCGACGACCTCGTCATCTCTCATCCATGGAAGAGAACTCGTATTCATGCAAACAAGAACAGCAGCAAATAGAATGGTGCTCACATCAGTAGAATTCCAAGTAAAATATGTGAACTCACCGCTTCGACCCCAGCATCTTGTACATAAGCAATATCAGCAGGAGTGAAAAGTCCAGACTCACCAACCACCTAAAAATCAAGGAAATGCTTAGCATGACGGACGAAATAGCTTTTATTAGTTGATAAAACTTGTTTCCCTTGTAACAAATGAAAATTTCGCACACCAAAGAAGTAGGTTTTTGGAGTCCAGAAATTGATAGGAAAGAAACTCACAATAATGCCCTTTTCACGGATGATTTTTGTACGTCTTGCATCAAGAAGATTTCTTGTATTACTAATATCAACAGTGAACGTCTCTATAGATGGGAAGAAGAATGTTAGCCTCTCATGACGTTAAAGAAATCAAATGATAGTTTCGCAACTATTTCTCTACAACTTGAGTCCTAAACAAAAGGACAATAAATTGAACAACAAAATAAAAGTTGAAATAGGTGCGTATTTTGTGAGGCTTAAGAAAGCCTTACCAAGATCACGATTATTGATTCCCACCAGTTGAATCCCTTCTATTCCAAGCACACGGTCCATTTCCCTTTCAGTATGCACCTGATAAAAATACATATTAAAGACAAAGTAATAGTCCAAATATTAGCAATTAAGTACAACCTGTTACGATAGAACAATTTAAGCAAGTTCTTTCAATTTTCTCGAGGTTAACTTCTAAAGAGCATAGATCAAGTTGGATCAAGAGATAATTGAGCCTGACTTGAGAGGGTTTTATTATTATGACAAAAGAGTTAGTTAAATTTAAGATTAGTTAGCTCTTCTAACCTCATTTGCCTCTAAAAACAGACTGATCCTGGTGAAAGATCAATTGATTCTTATCTGGACACTAAGCTATTTATTTTATAGCCATGTATCCAAAAAGAATCAAACAAACCAAGTGGCATATTTTTTTATGGTATTGCATAAATGACCACGATCAGTATTTAGCCTACTATAGGATGGATCATACTATCATTTCACACATAAACTAAACAAATAGAGCGCAAATGCTTCGGCATAATAAACTAAACACATATTGGATTGGCTGCAAATTAGATTTAGAGGGTTTGGTAAAGGTAAGGAGAAAAGACTGTTATGGAGCAAAGCGTTCATGGCAATTATGTGGTGTGTTTGGAGAAGAACTCGGGAGTCTTTTCACAAGTTTCGTTACCTTGTGAGTTATAGTGGAACAAAGTCACATTCTTAGCATCTTTATGGGCCAAGGTCATTGGGGGTTTCAATAGTTACTCGATGGGGGAGGTACAAAGAAATCGGGGCAATCTGTAATTTTACTGTAATTTTGCTTTAAAAAACAGAGGACATCGTGTTCTTCATTGTCTGCTCTTCTTTTTTTCCTACTGTTAATATAATATAATCTTTTTTCTTATCAAAAGTAAATATTAAAAAAAGAAAAATCACCTCAACAAGTGCTGCTAGACCCAGTATTTTGCATATCTTGGTCATGTACTTGATATCAAGATCAGTCAGAACGCTAGCAATCAAGAGAACTGCATCTGCCCCTTTAGTCCTAGCATAGAATAGTTGCCAAGCTTCCACTATGAACTCTTTGCATAACAAGGGACACTGCATTAAAGAAATTACGTTAGCAATTTAATGCAGACTTATTAGATAAAAGATAAGAACTACGGATTAAGAAAGAGACAATCCCACAAGCTCAGACCTTAATTCCAGCATCACGTATAGCCGCCAGATTCTCATAGCTTCCCTGTGTTCAAGAAATCACAAAAAAAAAAGGTATTGACGTTAATTTGGTGCATAACAAGTTCCAAAATATGTTACAAAAGAACTGAGTGGTGACATTACTTGAAAAAACTTCTCATCTGTGAGAACACTCAGACATGCAGCTCCACCTTTCTCATAAGCTTTCGCTATTTCAACCTGTATAAGATAAGTAAACCTTTGAACCTAACATTTTTTTATCTGTTTATATAAGAAATTTGTCACTCACAAGTCACGACTACAAGGAAATCATTTAGCCTCTACTACCGAAACTGAAAGATTGTTCCCCTTAAAGGCTTTAAGTACGCATCGGATACCGGGGGGTTGAGAGGATTGAGAAGCAAGCAATAGAGAAAAAAAAATCGTTAATCAACCAAAGCATGCACCTAAACCAACTAAGAATCTAGTATAGGACCTCAAAAAAGAAACTGCATATACCTATATTAAGCAGCCTTTCTCTAAAAAAATCATTACACACCACTTAAGAAAAAAAACTGCACCCAATCATTAGTTAATGATCATATCAACTACGAAGAACGTAAAGGGGGATTCCAAATGACAAAAAGGGAACACAACAAAAGCAAACAAACTGAAGAATCTTAGAACATGCATCACTTACATGATTTTAAACATCCAATTTTAATTGTAAAATTTCAATATATTAAATGGAAATGTTGCATTATGAATATGCTTATAGCTATTTAGACCAAATTACTCAAATAAGATAATATCAGTTTAACATGCATGTAGAATAAAAACTTCAATTAAGTAAAAACGAAGGTGATCATTACAAAAGTTGTAATACTAATATTTCCATACATCAATGGTACCAAAAACTAATGTCTAATTATATTCCCTCCGTTTCTCAAAAGAGTTTCCTGTTTACTGTTTAAACATAAACCTACAAAGGAGGGAGTAAATAGGAACAACAGGAAAGAGAAAGTTATTTAGAGAAATGAATACTGTGAAATAGATTGTAGAAGTTGTAGAGCCACGCGATGGGGTAAAGGAGAGTAGAAAAGAGGGGAGGAAAGCTTCCAAAATTGGAATCAAGAAAAAGTAGGAAGATCTCTGTGGAAAGAACTTAAACAAATAGTAGAAAGACTTTTAAAGAACGGTACAAAATTGCAAACAATATCAAAAAATACATTATGGAGTAGATTTGTGTATAAGTCTATTTTATCTTCTCAAGTATGCATGAATTTGTAACTTAGAAGATCAATATTTAAGTGTCCTCATTTCTTGCTATCATTCAATCACGTTTTAATATCGAGGTAAAAGTCTAGAAGATACACATATAAATAAATCAAAATGTTACAGATTTCAGTGAAGTCTGATAAATCTTTATTTCAATTTGCACTTTAGGAGAAAGGCGAAGGGATGATTTTGATTGCATTAGTATGTTTATATTCCAAAAAAATAATGACTTAGAAGATCTCAAATATGCAAAGGCACAAAGAAAATGCGAAACTTTGAGCAAATTAAAACAAGTTGAGTAAAATATAAGGGTTTCAAGTTTCAACTGAAAAGAATAGGAAAGTCAAAGTTTGATACTCCTATAACTTATCACGTATGTGACTACTAAGCTGATTTCACCAACTAAATGTATACAATGTCCTCTGGATAATGAAAGCTATAGGATCATGAAACAATCGTATCCTTGATATCATATTGCATTGGATAGATGTGACTGAAGGAGAAGGATCACGTAAGTGACTCAAGGAGGTGGTGAAAATTTAGTTTTTGTGGCCGAACGGCCCAAACCCATCATTTTGGGATAAATACTCCAATATCGCTTTGGATGTTATTGTATATGGGATTAAGGCTTCCTTCTGTTTTAGATTAAGTCTTCAATTTTATAGGACCTAGGCAAATACCTAAATTACTAAGTGTCATAACCTATGCAGGACCTTCAAGTGCCTTTTGCAGTCTCCTTGCTGTAGCCAAAACAAATCACCAAAGGAGAAAAAAAAAAGCTACTGGACTAATGCTCAGTAATCTTACGGAACCGGAGACTCCCTGATAATAAGGGACAAGAAAGAACAAGAATACAAAGACAATAATCAACATTTAAACTAATGATGATCACACAAAAGTTCCTAAACAACAAAGATGGATGACTAACAATGAATTTAGGTTTCAATACCGGATTAAGGAAACAAGAAGAAAAAAAAAGAATACCGGATTGAAGTCTTCTCTCAAAACACCTCTACTTGGTGAAGCCTTTTTAACCTCTGCAATTAAACCAGGCAATCCTGTTCTCTGTTGAGCTGCTCTTAGAGCACCAATGAAATCCCTAGTTGGAGGAGCAACATCAAGAGCCTTCTTCAAAGAAACGAGGGGCTTTCTCTCTTTCCACTAAGCAAAGAGCTACTAAAGGTAAGATAGCAGGAAAATGGGGGGTGTGGTGTGTGTTAGTTAGGAGTCTTATGACTATCCTAGGTTACCTGTGCGAGTTCCACGTCCTTGTGCCATATGATTTCTTCCAAGATATTTCGCGGAGTATTGCCTTCACTTTGTATACGGAACTCAAAAGGGCCCACATAGTGCTGAGGGGGCCCTGTTGGTGGCCGTCTTCTGATTGTTATCCCTTGGCTAGCAGCTACTTTCTCTTGTAACTTCCCTACCTCCCATTCTTTTAGTTGTAGGGCATTGTCTTTGGAATCACTCACAGGTGGAGGAACTGTAGTAGATGCTTCTGTTGAATCAAGCTACAAAAATAAATGCATTCCAACTATGGATACTTGTTAAGATTACAATACAGGATAACAGAAAGACAACAAAGAATTAAGCCTGAAACCACTGTGTAACAGGAGATTAACTTGGGGATAAGACAAAACCACATAATGAATCAGCAAGGAACTTCAAGTAGAATTGTCAACAAAACCTCTATTCATTTCTTCAGGAACTTGAAGGGCTCAAAGCAACTGTGATATATTGTGAAACATAAACTATAACTCTATCATTTATCAACTTATACGGAGCAATCCTTTTGGTCTTCTTCTATCAAAATTACTAAATAATCTTGAACATGTTAACAATGCACCAAAGCCAGAACAACAACCAAACATAACATAAAAACTTGCAGCACAGCATAAAGTTGAGATAATCTAATCTCAAACTAACGCAACATATTCTAAAATCAACCATGAACAAGATAGAATGAAGTCCATTGTCCAATATATGCAAAAGGGTACCTGTTGAGCTCGAATCAAACAACCATTTCGTTTACTAAAATCCGTTGAAATACAAGGAGTTGATCTTCTGACAGAGGTTCGAGGTGATGTAACCCCTTGCTTGGGGGATACAGGCATTGGCCGCATCAGTGCCATAACACCCTCCATCAGTTAATAATACTGCAATATATTCATAGTCAATTTCAATCAATATTTATGACAAAATGTAATCCAATTAATAGGCAAATAATATACTGAATTTACATGCCTAAGTGGCATAAAAGGCACAATGACTGCTTAATGTTGGTAACCTGTTTTTACTCAAATAATCTTTAACTTTAAGGATTGTGCCTCATGTTAGTGAGTTGTACATGGTGCATCTCATGACTACGCTTGCGCCAACACTATAGGATCCTTATTGCCTAACTGCCTTGAATTGAGCCTACTAACACTGTTACTGTGATTTTTGACACAAGGATAATAATCCAGAAAAGTCTCAGTCCTTTCTCTTACCCACCTGAAAAATTTACTTAAAACCATGACACAACCAACTTATATACTTCTATTGATTACCAAAAGTTCAAATCCGCAACATCTGAACTATATCTACTTGTTCAACCAATGTCATGATCTTACCAATAATATACAACTAGAATACTTTTTTTTCTCCCTCCTCATTAACTATAGTTGCATAAGTAGATATCAAAGATTACAACATAAACTAAATCATCTATGACCAGTTTAGAAACATGGGATTCGTGATAAATTGATAACCCATTCGAATAAATTTGAAGTTTCAATTAAGTTTAGGAAGAACGCAAAAAATCAAAAATTGGGATAAGAAAGACCTTTATCTTATTGAATTAAGTTTGCCAAGAATACATAATTTCATAACAAAATCCCACATTCAATTAACACCAATTTTTCGTATTTTCAATTTCCCAGAAAATCATCCTAAGATTCCTAACTACAGAAAACATAAGCATTATTTTGTTGATAACAGCAAACAATCCAAAAAAAAAAAAAAAAAAGCAAGGTGAGCCAAATTACCGGAAGCAAAAAGAAAATGATAATTGGAAATGAAGAATGTAAGAATTATGTGGACGAACCTGACTGCAAGTAGCCGTTTAATTGGAGGTTGAGGTTATGAGACTGAAAGCTGTCGCGGAAATTGATTTTGCGGTTGATTAAAATTATGCAAAAGCTCAATCTTGATTACATGAACAGATTCGCATGAAGGATATTTTGTTTTTTTACCGCGTCATATATTTCTTTCTGTTGTGAACAAATGGTGAATGTCCACCCACTTATGTTGAAACTAGGTAAAACATTAAGGGCGTGTTCGGCGGTAGCGTTTGAGGTAGCGGGTAGCGTTTTGACCTAGTCAAGACGCTACTTGTAAAATCTGTAAGTGTTTGGTAAAGTAGCGATTTAGGTTGCGGTTAGCGGTTGAGGTAGCGGTTGGGTAGCTTTTGTCAAACGTTAAAATTAGTAGCGTTTAAGGTAGCGGGTAGCGTTTGACAAATTTATAATAAAGTTTTAAATAATATTCTTGCTTTTATTTTTATTTTTATAATATCAACCGCTACTTTTACCGAACACTCATATTAGTTACCGCTACTTCGACAGCTAACCGTTACCCGCTACTATTCACCGTTACTCGCTACTTTAACCGCTACCCGCTACTCAACCGCTAACCGCTACCCGCTACCGCTAATTTTGCCGAACAGGGCCTAAATGTGTAGCTAAAATTTTCTACACCTATAAGCCTATATTTGTTATATTTTGACTTATGTAAATGTATTAACAGTAACTTTTACTACTATAAATACATGTAAGTTTGGGTGTGATTCTTACACCGGATAAACAAGATACAATTCTATCAGTAAAGGAAATTCTTGTTCTCTCCATTTTATAACACGTTATCAGCACCAGTTTTTCCTCAGGTATATTTTTACCTGTTACTCAAAATTTAGGAAAAGTGGTATATATTCTTAACAAAATGTTTTTTGAGGAGTATGCTCTATAGTTGCCCATATTTGGGATCCTCTATATCAGAAACTATAAACACCCGTTTTAATCATCAAAGAAAGTCCACATTGTTGTCCGTGTTATGGGCAACCTGGTAAAAAAAAAAAAAAAAAAAGAGAGAAAATGCTTATGTACTATATTCATGACACTTGGTTGTTTTTTTTTTCTTATTCATGCATAGTTGTATACATGCACTCTTACGTACTACTTGCATGCATAGTAATATTAGCCATGCATTATCATTACATATATATATACTATTCCTTTGCATGCCTACATGCATATAGTTAGACTATACTTAAAATAAAATAAATTTTTTTTTGGTAAAAACGATGTAGCCTTTATTTTCAGCTACATCTTTATTTTTGTTTTTCGAACCCACGATCTCTTAAACAGACTAGGGTTCTCGGACCATTACGGCTTGCATCCCGGGGATATCTTTTTACCATTTTAATTCTATATATATCCATTATTTCTTTTCAAATCCACAGTGATATTTTTTTTTTTTTGGCAGTAAGTAATAAAACTATTAACCTCTTTAGACTATAATATACCAGTTTACTGTAACAAATTGTATAATACAATCATGATTTATCCCCTATAAAAGGGGGATTACCCGTCCCATTTTCACCACACAACATCTTATCCCCTTCTTACTTTTTATCCAAAACCACACAAAATTTTCCTCCTCCAATTTTCCGATCAAACATGTTTCCGGCCGGCAACCCCTACCCTCCACACGTCTTCACCTTCGAGGAAGATTTAAGAAAATTAAAACAATATTTTGTTTTAATGATGGCCTTAGTAGTCCTTCTTATGGCATTAATGATTTTCATAATTTTCAACAAATGAAGATCTCCATTTTTTTTGTTTATTTCCGGCAAGTAAGAACAAAATGCATAATTTTTTGTAGTACTTCATTCTCCAATTGCATTTTGTCGCATTTTTAATTTTTTTTAAACCATATGTATAATATTATTATTAATGTTATCATTATTATTTTCGCTTTTAATTAACGTCATTACCATGAATTATTTGATTTATTTATGTGGGATTCATAATAATAAACTAAGGGGGAGAAGAAAACATAAAATTTTAATAGTTAATTATTATGAATATGATTAATTAATTATAATCTTGATTACTAAGTTTAATGATTATTTGATTGTAGTTAAAATGGGAGATTTGATGAAAAGACAATTAAATGTGCTAGACTTGTCTGGGCACAATTATCTGGAATGGACTGTTGATGCACAGATGAACTTAAAGGCCCAAGGACTGGATCATACCATAAAAGATATAATGGTTCCAGGCACCACAGAAATCAAAACTGCCACCGAGCAGGAAAAGGCCAAAGCCACAGTCCTCATAAGGCATCATTTACATGATAGCCTGAAAACTGAATATCTGATGGTGGAGAATCCCAAAGAGTTGTGGGATAGTCTTAAAGAAAGATATGGACACCATAAAAGGGTGCTCCTGCCAAAGGCTCAATTTGACTGGACTAATCTGAGGTTCCAGGATTTTAAATGTGTTAGTGAATATAATTCCACGTTATTCAAAATTGTATCATTGCTGAGATACTGTGATCAAGCGGTCACAGAAGATCAAATGATAGAGAAAACCCTCTCCACCTTTCATGCGAATAATATTCTATTGCAACAGCAATACCGAGAGAGGGGCTTTAAGAGATATTCTGAGCTGATTTCTCTATTGTTGGTTGCTGAACAGAATAATGATCTTCTGTTAAAGAACCATAATCTTAGACCAACTGGGTCTATGGCATTCAATGAAGCGAATGCCGTTGAAAGCTCAAACCCACCTGAGGCAAATGTTGCCCATAGAGGTGGACGTGGAAGATTTAACCACCGCGGTAGAGGACGCGGAAACCACCGTGGCTGTGGTCGTGGTCGTGGCAGGGGTTATCTGGGCCCCTAGAAATAATAATCACAAAGGGCATCAACAAGGAAATCAAAAGCACACCCCCTCAAAAGAGAAAGACACATGTTTTAGATGTGGCATGACTGGCCATTGGGGGAAAACATGTCGTACTGCAAAACATTTGGTAGATCTGTACCAAGCCTCCATAAAAGGCAAAGGAAAAGTTGCTGAGGCAAATTATGTAGATGAGGAAAATCCCTCAGGGCCAAGCTTTGATGTATCTGATTTCTTCAATGATAACCCTGACTGTGGCAATGATATGATATTTGGGGATAATAGTAACATATAAATACCCCATCTAAACTATGTCATGTATCGTTTTTTTTAATGTATTTTTCGATTACCTTGTTATGAATTTCTAATTTTCATGAATAAAGTATTTTATTATAATCGTTTCTCTAAACTAATTGCATATTTATTTATGAAGATATGAATCTACCTAAAGTTGATTCCAAGTACCAATGTCTTCTGGACAGTGCAGCAACACATACTATCTTAAAAGATAGGAAGTATTTTTCAAAATTAACAATGTACCAAGCAAATGTCAATACAATTTCCGGGACAGCAAAGCTAATAGAAGGATCCGGAAAAGCTTGCATTGTGCTCACAAATGGAACAAAATTGACTATTAATGACGCTTTATATTCGAGTAAATCTCGAAGAAATCTCTTAAGTTTCAAAGATGTGCGTCAAAATGGATATCATCTAGAAACAATGACAGTGGATCAAAAAGAATATTTATGCCTCACGGCAGAAAAATGTGGCAAGAAACATATTTATGAGAAATTGCCAGCATACTCTTCAGGGCTATATCGTATGGATATACGGCCAATTGAAATAAATATGATATCTAACAAGAAGTTAGATAACAAGAATTTGCTTACATTATGGAATGACCGTTTCGGTCATCCTGGAACATGAATGATGCACAAGATTGTAGCAAATTCAATCGGGCATTCAATAAGGAATGTTAAAATACCCCGATCAAATGAATTGACATGCTCTGTATGCTCGCTTGGCAAACTGATTATAAGGCCATCCAAAAACAAAATTGCCACTGAATCTCCATCATTTTTAGAAAGAATTCAGGGAGACATCTGCGGGCCAATTAATCCTGCAAGTGGACCATTCAGATATTTTTGGTATTTGATCGATGCTTCAACACGATGGTCACATGTGAGTCTCTTGTCAAGTAGAAATGTTGCATTTGCAATTCTACTTGCCCAGATCACCAAATTACGAAATCAATTCCCAGACCACACAATAAAGAAAATAAGACTCGACAATGCTGGGGAATTTACATCTCAAACTTTTAACGATTATTGTATGTCGATTGGGATTGTTGTTGAACATCCAGTGGCTCATGTACATACACAAAATGGTCTCGCTGAGTCACTGATCAAGAGGCTACAATGGATTGCAAGACCATTGTTAATGAAATCAAAATTACCATCATCTGCTTGGGGCCATGCTATTTTACACGCGGCATCATTAATAAGATTGAGACCGACAGCTTATCATGAGTTCTCACCTCTACAGTTGGTATATGGTCGAGAACCAAATGTCTCACATCTAAAAATATTTGGTTGTGCCGTGTATGTTCCCATTGCTCCACCCCAACGCACAAAAATGGGTCCACAAAGAAGGCTGAGAATTTATGTTGGGTATGAGTCCCCATCCATAATTAGATACCTTGAGCCAATGACTGGCGATTTATTTAAGGCAAGGTTTGCTGACTGTCATTTTAATGAGTCAGTATTCCCAGCCTTAGGGGGAGTGAAAGTGGACCCACGGAAAAAGGAGATTGAAATCACATGGAATGCAACACAACTGTCAATATTTGATCCACGAACAAATTCATGTGAACAAGAAGTCGAGAAAATTATTCATTTACAAAGTGTTGCAAATCAATTGCCTGATGCATTCACGGACACAAAGAAGGTGACAAAGTCACATATACCAGCAGAGAATGCACCTGCACGCATTGAAATTCCCACTGATAATAAGGCCATTGAAAATGAGTCTATGGCACGACGAAAACGTGGAAGGCCATTTGGTTCAAAAGATTCTAAGCCAAGAAAAGTAAAGAGGCCTGATGGAGTAACAAATGAAATCAATATTGATCCTCCAAAAGAAGGTCATGAAAGACCAAATGAAGAGGAAAACATTGATAAAGATGATCCTCCTAAAGAGGAGGAAGAAAAACATAAAGAAATCGATAACGATGAAATTTCAATGAACTATGTTTCAACCAAGAAACATTACAACCGGAAAAATGTTATCGTTGATCAAATATTTGCTTACTCCATTGCAATTGAATTGATATCTGATAATGATGACCCTGAACCAAAAACAGTGGATGAATGTCGTCGCATACATGATTGGCCAAAATGGAAAGAGGCAATTCAGGCAGAATTGAAATCCCTTGAAAAACGAGAAGTTTTTGGAAAAATATCCACTACACCAAACGGTGTAAAACCTGTCGGGAACAAATGGGTATTTGTGAGAAAAAGGAATGAGAACAATAAGGTTACAAGATACAAGGCAAGGCTAGTTGCCCAAGGTTTCTCTCAAATACCAGGGATTGATTATGAGGAGACATATTCTCCAGTAGTTGATGCTACAACGCTAAGATTTCTGGTAAGCTTGACAGTTTCGAAAGAACTGCAAATGCGATTAATGGACGTTGTGACCGCATATTTATATGGGTCACTTGACGCAGACATTTATATGAAAGTCCCTGAAGGACTAAAATTACCAGAAAACCACAAACCTAAAGAAATGCTTTCCATAAAGCTGAAAAGGTCACTTTATGGGCTAAAACAATCTGGAAGAATGTGGTATAATCGTCTTAGTGAATACCTTGTGAAAGAAGGATTCAAAAACAACCAAATCAGTCCCTGCGTTTTCATTAAGCGATCCCAGTCAGGATTCTCTATCATTGCAGTATATGTGGATGATTTAAATATCATTGGAACTCCACGAGAACTTGAACAAACTGCAAAATACTTGATGAAATAATTTGAAATGAAAGATCTTGGAAAAACAAAATTTTGTCTTGGACTACAAATTGAGCACTTGAAATAGGGAATTTTTGTCCATCAATCAAATTACACAAAAAGGGTACTAAAATGCTTTTACATGGACAAATCACATCCAATGAATTCCCCTATGATCGTTCGATCTTTGAATATGAAAGATGATCCATTCAGACCTCGAGAAGAAAATGAAGAAATTGTTGGTCCTGAAGTACCATATCTAAGTGCAATTGGCGCTTTAATGTATTTAGCTAACAATACTAGACCCGATATTGCTTTTCCTGTGAACTTGTTAGCCAGGTATAGCAATTCGCCAACAAAGAGACATTGGAATGGAATAAGGCATCTATTCCGTTATCTACGAGGAAAACCAGATCTTGGTCTACTCTATCAGTCAAGAAAAGATGCCACCCTCATTGGATATGCAGATGTTGGATACTTATCAGATCCACAGAAGGCCAAGTCACAAACTGGATATCTGTTCACTTATGGAGGTACTGCAATATCTTGGAAATCAACGAAACAAACATTGACCGCTACATCATCAAACCATGCGGAATTGATTGCTCTTTATGAAGCTGGACGAAAATGTGTATGGCTCAGGTCAATGATCAGCAATATCCAAGAAGGATGTGGAATGAACTCAATCACGGAAAATCCTGCCATCATCTACGAAGACAATACTGCATGCATCGCACAAGTAACTGAAGGGTACATCAAAGGTGATCGAACAAAACATATATCTCCAAAATTGTTCTTCACACACGACCTCCAGAAAGAAGGAACGATAAGCGTCCAACAGATTCAATCGTGCGACAATCTTGCAGATTTGTTTACCAAATCTCTTCCTTCAAAGAGGTTTAAACAGTTGGTACACAAACTTGGAATGCATCGTCTTCGTGAGCTATACTAAATAGAGGGGGAGTACTATATGCACTGCACTCTTTTTCCCTTCGATCAGGTTTTTATCCCACTGGGTTTTTCCTGACAAGGTTTTTAATGAGGCAGTATACAAAAGCATAAAATCACAAAATTGTACTCTTATCCCTAGCCATGGTCTTTATCCCACGAGGTTTTACCAAGCATAGTTTTTAATGAGGTAACTTGTACCCCGTTAAGAATGGACATTCAAGGGGAAGTGTTGTAAACAAATGGTGAATGTCCACCCACTTATGTTGAAACTAGGTAAAACATTAAATGTGTAGCTAAAATTTTCTACACCTATAAGCCTATATTTGTTATATTTTGACTTATGTAAATGTATTAACAGTAACTTTTACTACTATAAATACATGTAAGTTTGGGTGTGATTCTTACACCGGATAAACAAGATACAATTCTATCAGTAAAGGAAATTCTTGTTCTCTCCATTTTATAACACTTTCTATCATTTTTTGTCAAGTTTTTTTTGCGGTTCATTAAAATTATGCAAAAGCTCAATCTCAATCAAGGTTTTTTTCTTTCTTTCTTTTTTTTTTTTTTTTTTTTTTCTTATTTTGGCTTAGCCCTATCTGAATCAAAAAAAAATAATTGTCAAAATAATATTTCTATAATCAATGTATAAATATTATAAAAGAAATTAGTATTATAAATCTATATAATGAAATTATTATAACAAGATATCACATGACTTTTTTTTTTTTCTTAAGTATTAATCACAATTGCTATTTAAAATAGATTATATTAATAGTGTCAAAAGTCAAATTATGTCATCTAAAAAGAACGAAGAAACATGTCACTTCTTGAAATTTACGGTTTAAAAAGTAATATTTTTTAAATTTTTTTTTGAAATTAGCATCTATTGAAGTAGGGTGTAGGTCTAGCCAGTACACGGGTTGTCCAAAACCGGCACAAATTGGTCAGGAACACCACGTACTTGTTATAAAACCGACACTGCACAAGAGGCACGACGATAGGTCATGGGCCAGACATGAGCATTATTTTAGAAATTTGGCACTGATCCAGCACGAAAACGACGGACTGACCAGCACGTTGACCTACTTATTTTTAAACAATTAACAATTAATCTTAAATTTAGTAAAAGACCCGATAACCCGCTACAATGCGGCCCGACACGACAAGTAGGACGCCCCTTGCATGAGGTCATATGTGGAAGAAAGGCAAGAAACGTGCCATGACACGAGTTTCCCTTTATTCACCCGTTCTAGGCATGGCCGTCAGGGCATGAGACATGAGGGTCGGGGTCGTCTCGTAGGCATATACTCATTCTTACATTTCAATAGAATCGGAATCTTCAATTAATTGATGGGCCCTTTTTCATGAAATTGAAGAGCTTAGTTAATTGTGATGATCAACTACAGGGTTGATAACACTAATAACCATATTTTTGTAGGTAGGTGGGTGAGAATTAATAGGATTTCATTGGGTGAATATGAAGAGTGAGAATTGAAAAGGAGGCATTAAGAAATGGACAGGAGGCTAGGGTGAGAAGAGTTAAATAAAGAGGGAATTTTGTGTATGTCAACTAGCTTAGTTGTTACAGCTTTGAGGGATGGAATTCAAGATCTGGGGGGCTGGGATCGAGTTCAGTCTACATCATTTATCGTGTTGTCATTTATGGCTCTCTCTATATGCAAATAAATAAAAAGGGAATTCGTGGAAATAACAAAGAAAAGGTAGGGAAATGAAAAATATTGGTTACGTAGGTTCCATTTAACAAAAATACTTACCTAAACTGGTATCTAGTAGTAATATTCAAAATAAATTTTAAGGTAATTTCAAAAAGAGACTTACACAAAAATAGTTACAAAAATCTGCACATATATAAAAGGGCTACTTAATTAAGAACACATTACAATCTTAAAAGAGAAATTAGTTAAAGGCTTATTGAACTCATTTTCACCGGGTCTAAATAAGTTCAGATGTTCGAACAAACAAATTTAATTAATTAAGAAATGTTTAAACAAAATAAATTAAATATAACACATCCTAAATAAGCTTTTTGATTTAACCCTATTTTGTTCATATGTTTTCACTTATTCATATAAAATAAGTTCGAATCAACTTTTCCATCAAAAAAAAGTTTGGATCAATTTAACTTTTACGTAGTACTCCCTCCGTTCCTAAATAAGTGTCACATTTCCATTTTTGGCGTTCCCTTATAAGTGTCACATTTCTATTTTTGAACATGTACTTTTCCCACTTTTCCATACACTTTTCACACTTTTTTCATACACTTTTCCCACTTTTTCCACTTTTCTATAAATCATAATTACTTTTACTTACACATTCTACACTTTTCCACTTTTCAATCCCCACATACACTTTTATTTGTACTTTATTCAATTAAACAATTATCTACTTTATCCTTTCCCCAAAAAAACATTCTCAATCATTAACTCTTACACACTTTAAGATTTTATTAATTACCGTGCCCGAGCCCAAATGTGACACTTATTTAGGAACGGAGGGAGTATAA
This sequence comes from Spinacia oleracea, assembly GCF_020520425.1. NCBI lineage: Eukaryota > Viridiplantae > Streptophyta > Magnoliopsida > Caryophyllales > Amaranthaceae > Spinacia > Spinacia oleracea. Next base: position 122,502,957 of record NC_079487.1, on the reverse strand, counting down.
AACAAGTATAGATGTTTGATTTCCTTTATTATGTGAATTTTGTGAAGTATAGTTGTATAAGGAACAAGTTGGGCACTTGGGCTTGATTGTGTTAATGGCCCAACATGATATTTTAGTTGAATGAATTATGAATGCACTGAAGGTGAAACACTGAAACAGGGAAACCCATTGAGGAAGTCCTCAATGACTCAATCCTAATTTCCTAATGCATACTTGGGGAGTTGATTTTCCCATTAATTTTGACAATAGAACTCTTAGATCAAAATCTTATATGCTCTACTCACAAGTCACAAGGAGTATCAAAATGTAAACAAGTAGTGTCAAAATCAATTACCGATGACATATGTTATTTAAATGTAGGTAAAATTGTCAAGAGTAACCTTTTATAACCTATGTTTTTGCAAGAAACAACATTTTAAAAAAAATTGCGAAAAATGACCTTAAACTAAAAAAAAAACTTGTGAGAGACAACATTTTTGTTTTTTCCGGCGTTGACTTCCGGCATTGATTTCGCCGGTTTTGCTAACCTCACATTTTTTTTCCTTAAAACTAAAAGGAAAATTTGTCAAAAACAACCTTTTATTACCCATTTTTTGCGAAAAACAACATTTAAATAAAAAGTGCCAAAAGGACCTTAACCTAAAAAAACTTGCGAGAGACAAACATTTTGGGTTTTCAGGCATTGAGCCGTTGACCATTAATTTCCTGCCTTGACTTCCCATGTGCAGGTCACATGTTTTTTTTTTCCTTATTTACACTCATTCCATCCATATTCTCTCAGATAAAAGTAGTTGATTAAAACCTAAAAAAATAAATTACAATTGATTAATTGTATACAGTATACCTAGACGTCTCCTTATTTCGAAACACTTACCTTTATAAACTTCATGCATATGGTAGAGATAATCTCAAGCTAATTGCCTCTCCGCTACACAAAAATACATTGCTTAGTATTTTACATATAACTTCCGCATACAAGAAAATACACCTAATTTTCTCAATGCCGGAAATGAGTAGTCAACGCCCCGGAAAAGACAAAAAGGTTGTCCCTTGTGAAAATGTGTTTTTTTTTAGTGTAACTTTCTTTATCTCACCACATTGTTCAACTTTATCTATTTAAGACGAAGTTAAACGACTTTTTCTTTCCTACACGAAAAGTAAAACATGAATTTGCTTTCCACTTTCTTGCTCATGTATGTGATTTCTATTACTTCAATCCTTCAATAACATGGAAGAACACAAGAAATGGGACGAGTGTCATTTAAAATATTATAGCGATTATTTGTTGATTTAAGATAATAATTAGATTATAAAAAAAAATGGGTTCAATCTATGACTTAGAAATAAGTGACTAAATTCCCGTCAATAATAATAATAAATAAATAACTAAAATTTCCTGGATGAGGTTAATCAAGCCACCCCTTAGACCATGTGTGAGGTTGTTTTTTCCCATATTAGATATGTGTGGCAACACACATATCAACTAAAAGACAAATAGCTAAAAGACAAAAAAGGAAGTACCATTTATGTTAAAAAAAGTACCATTCTGTAAAAAAAAGTATCATTCTATAAAAAAAAGTACCACTTAATTTCTTTTTTGTCATTTTTCCTATTTTGTCTTTTGTTCTGATATGTATTTGCCCATACATATCTGATATGCGCAAATACTTCCTCGACCATGTGCCTCCTTGACCTTCAGTCAAGTGACAAATATTTTCTCTCTCATCCTTCTCCTTCTTCCAACTCATATTCCACTAACTTGACATACCATTTACTTAAATCTCTCCTTTTTCTTCTACAATCTTGACTCAAGGTCATTATTTCTCTTACCTACTTTTTTACTTTTACATATACTACACTTTAAATTCATCTACAAACACAATTATTAATTTTAACAAACAAATAAATATGAAATTAAATTAATGTTACATATAAATAAAAATGTAACGTATAACCTTATATATATATATATATATATATATATATATATATATATATATATATATATATATATATATATATATATATATATATATATATATATATATATATATATATAGCACAATGAAGTAAAATTGATACATAACTAACTATTAATTTGTGATTGTTATCATGTAAAAAAAAACATGAAATATTGATTCCATGCATGCATACAGTACATGGAGAAAAATACGAATGCATTGATATTTGCATGACACAACAAATATGAGCCTAAAATTCCGTATGCAAACGGCTAATATTATGCAAGTGGCAGCTTCATGCGGTCCCACATTCAATTTTAAGGAACTTGGCTTTGGGTCACATATGCGACCCAAGTCAAGTTAATAAAATTTTGACCCTTGTACACTGTCAACATTGCAGTCATTTTGTCCTGTCAATTGTCACTTGACCCAAGCTACATATCAAGGTTGTGTGTGCTCTTAGCGGTACATACATATACTACATTACTACATGTATCATGGAAACACTCTAACAATAACAAACTTCCGTTCTTTATCCTAAATGGTACTACAATAAATATGGGTCAATTTTACAAGCTAGCGCAACTAAAATCAATTAATCCTTTATAATTTGCTCTATTTAAAAAATATGTTTTCGTAATTGCATGTCAGAATGGTGTTCTCAAATCAACCCTTACTCAGCTTTCAGAAAGATTATGGAAATTTGGGACAAGAAATCAACTTACACTCACTACTAGGAATTCTAGTTATGACAACCTTCTCAAAAGTCAAATCATTCTCGAAATACCCTTTATAATTAAGAAAAAATCATCAAATAACGTTTGTACTATAGTTGGAGTACGTAATTGTATGTTCAAGTACGTAATTACATCTTGAATGAATTTCAGACACATCATTTGATGTTAAAAAAAAATGCTAGTTTGACCTAGTTAACCACAAAGTTGATTAATTTTAATTAAGGAATAATTGACCAACTAATGTAATGTTGATTCTAGTTCATAATTTGACACATTAATTCATTAGTGGGCATAGCTCGCCCTATGATACTTAGTAAACACGGTGAATGGCCCCCTCCACTAATTAGATTTTTATGAAATAATAATGATACTAATAATTAAATAATGAGTCTAAAATATGTATTATTGTGTATTAATGTAGCATTAGCATGTTGCAAATTTGTGGGAATATTTGATTTTGTCTGCCACTTTAAAGTAATTTTATCAACCAACGATTCTCATTTGTTGGAATCAACAAGGGCATGAAGGGACATGAGCAATAGCAAACTGTCTTATGTAGTAGTATGTGTATTGTGTATATACTTCCTCCGTTCGTAAATAGGATCGTTTTGACTTTCACGTTTGCCAACGCATAATTTTGACCATCAATAGTTATAATTATGTATTAGTAAAAATTATAAAAAATTGATATATTTAAAATATATATTAAGACAAACCTAATAATACTTTGTATAATAATTTTTAATTTTATTTATTAGTAGAAAATTGAGGTCAAAGCAAGACAAGTGAATAGTGTCAAAAGTCAAAATGGTGCAACTATTTAGGAACAGAGGAAGTATTTTCTAACAAGTATTCAATCGACCGGTTGTATCCTGCAATCTATTCTGTACATTTTTCTGATTTGCTTACTTGGAAGTTGGAAGCTCCGAATTTGGGGAGGGGAGGGGGGGGGGGGGGGGGAGAAGAAAAGAAGTAACGAATGTACCTTATAAGATACAATCAATTGTGTTTTGTAAGGTACCATTAAAGCTTTTGTTTTACTAATTTGCTCGTTTGGAGCTGAAAGAAAAAGTCTAACATGTACTTCTTCTGTTTTTTTTTTGCTTGCATCATTTTTCTTTTATGTAAGTTGTATAATAGTTACACCATTTTAACTAGTATGTTTTTATATGCTTTGGTAAATTCAAATATCAAATACCCACTTTATCTTTACGTGTATTTCACCGACATTTACCATTGTTACCACCTCTCTTCCCCCCCCCCCCCCCCCCCCTAACCTAACCTTATTACCATACGGGCAATTTTGAACCTAGAAATTTGTTTTTTCCATTACTCCGTAGTTTGTCTCCCAATTCATACGTGACTTATTACTGCATGCACTTTCGTTAGGTGTGCCATACATTTCCTTTATTATTTTATTATTTCTTTTTGTCATGTCTTGTTCATTATCAAATGCAACTTGCATTATTATGCTTATACTATTTCCCTTTTCATTATTTGTTGCTCCCTCCTTCTCAAATACTTGTACTCCTACGAAGTAATTACGTGTATATCAGTTGTCTCCCTAAATAATCTACAATATCCATGTTTTTTGTACTGCATAAAAACTATTTTAGTTAAAATTGTCTAACATATTATTAAACGCGCATTATATGCATATAGGATGGATTAACTTGTGAATGTTAATTAATACGAAGTATATGATAAAAATTAATATGTGAATTGATATCGATCAATTGTCCCACAGTAAAAAAAAAAAAAGACGGAAAAGATAATTAACATATAAAATTGGCGGTGTGGGCTACTCCATATATATTTACGTATTGCCAAATGATTTTAGAATGTAACAATGCTAAACTAATATTTTTCAATCTCCCCCTGACAACGTTGAGCTACCGGTCTAGGCCTAAGTGCCTAAGCCTAATGATCAAAATGTATCGGGCGTGGCCAAGATTGACTCGGCCGAATGATGCATGGGATTTATCACCTTGCTATCACATATAACTCACTAGTCTAAATAAGTACTCCCTCCTTTCATAATTATAACCCTGTCTTTAATTCGAGCGTCCCAAATTTATAGTCATGTTTCCTTATAGCCCTGTCTTTTACTTCTTCAACGACATATGTCTCTATCCATTTCATTTAAATTGTTCTCTGGATTATGTGATACTAATTTTTTACATAGTAGATTTCTACGGTAGAGTGTAGACTGTATAGTACGTAAAACTGAAAAGTACTTTATAATAAGAAAATACTACGTACCAACATATATTTTCTCCATTCCATAATGATGTTCCATTTTTTACTTTTAACATTTTGCAAAACACATTTTTTTTAATCATTTTTATCTCTATATACACAAAATTAAAAATTATAGTACTAAAGTACTAATTGAGACGAATCAAACAAAATCCTCCATTATTGTTTTTTCTTATATATTAAAAAGAATTTAGAAAATTCTTATCAATTCTGAACTGAAATATCATTACGGATCAATGGAAATAATGAACACTTGAAGCGTCGTACATACCAATAACTAGTTAACTATCTAAAACACAAAACCATAATATATAATTCCAAATTGATCAGAGGGCATTCACATGAAGTGATGAAACCCATAGGAATTAAGGATTTAAGTCAATTTTAACTTTTATTTTTAGGGTTATAATGGAGGACGAAGCCCAATAATAAAAATCTAGTCGTATCAAGGAACGGTAGGAAAACAAAATAGTGCATGATGAGTTGAGATTTTCTTGGTTTCAATGATAGATGTAACATTGTAATGTGATCGTGTTATTCGTGTACAATGACAACGGTATGTATGCCCCATTCCATGATTGTTTGAGCATACCCGGCCCACCAGTGCCCCAAAGCCCAAAGTTTGTACGTCAGCCGTGAGGGAAAAGAAATTAGAATGAATCTATATTGGAGTATTAAAGCAAAGTAGTGAGAAATATGAGGGCTTTAAAATCCCAATTCTTACAGGACCTCACCTCTCATGCTTCGTTATTTAAGGAAACTTAGGAAATAAAAAAAACAAAAATAACAAATTAGCAAAATCTCTCCACGCATAATTAATTGGGTCATGAAAATGGTAACAAGAATAAGTAAGCAACGAAAAATCTCCACACACACAGTTAATTGGATCATGAAAATTGAAACAAGAATAATTAAGCAACGATAATGGTAATGGGAATAATTAAGCTACTGGACAGGAAATAATTCACCTTCAAATTCCAAATTTCGTCAAAAATCTATGGTCTACTATGGAATTCAAGATACAGCGCGTCTCCTGTGAGACCAGTCACACCATCAACTTGATGGTGTGACGAGCACGAAACCAATAGCGTACCTCCCCTAAAACTATAAAAAAAAAAAGTAACAGATCTAAACTATAGAAGTAACATACCTAAACTAAAAAAGTACCTCCTATAAAATTATATATATAAAAAAAAGTAACATGTCTAAACTATAGAAGTAACATACCTAAACTAAAAATGTACCTCTCCTGAAACTATTCCGTATAAAAAAAAGTAACATGTCTAAACTATAGAAGTAACATACCTAAACTAAAAAAGTACCTCATCTAAAATTGTAAAAAAAAAGTAACATGTCTAAACTATAGAAGTAACATACCTAAACTAGAAAAAATACCTCCTCTAAAATTATTAAAAAAAAAGTAACATGTCCAAACTATAGAAGTAACATACCTAAACTAATAAGGTATCTCCCCTAAAATTACTCTGTATAAAAAAAGTAACATGTATAAACTATAGAAGTAACATACCTAAACTAAAAAAAGTACTTCCTCTAAAATTATATAAAAAAATGTAACATGTCTAAACTATAGAAGTAACATACCTAAACTAAGAAGGTACCTCCCCTAAAACTACTCCGTATAAAAAAAAGTACGGATATTTCATGAAATACCCCCGAGTTTTAAAGTAATTCACCAAATGCCCATCAAGTTCCAATTATTCACCAAATACCCCTGACAATTGACTTAATTCCCAGAATACCCTTACTGATAACGGTCCGTTAGTCCGCCGTTAGCCTATTTTCATAATTCACCAAATGCCCCTTTTTTAAAATTTATTTCACCAAATACCCCTATTATTAAACTTATTTCACCAAATGCCCCAAACTTAAAAATAGTTATTCTGATGTTTAACGGCTAGTTTTTTCATTTGAAAATTAGTCGTTGCTTATTATTTGCTTATGCCTTCTTGATCCATTGAAGTCGTGATAATATCTAAAGGCTAATTATGAACAAACGTAGTAAGAAGAGAAAATAATAAAGTTGATTGTGTGTTCCACTCAATACAAAGCTACGCAATTTATAGGTATCAAAATAACAAACTAAGCCTTACAATAAAGGAGAAAGATACTTATGAAAAGAATCCAAGCATCAAAGAAAATCAATGTTCTGATTAACGAGTGAGATATCTTGAAATGACAATTTGTACATTAAACCCAAGGCATAATCCAAAGAGAAGCTAGTAGGAAAACTTATTCCTGATTTACAGCTACGATGCCAATTATGAGCTTTGGATCTATTGATGTCACAAGGAAATTTGACAAGTATCGACTCATCGTACACAAATTCAACTCAACTGCTTCAACACAGGGACGGGAAACACTTGAGGAGAATCTCAGAACCTGTTTCGAGCTCCTGTTCTAATATGGTCAGTGGAGGAACCAATCTCATTATTTTCCTTTTCCAACAGTTAATATTAACAATTTAACATTCCTGAATTTCGACAAGCATTAACTAGCGGGCCAGCTTGTACATCCAACTCTATACCAATAATAAGACCCTGCCCTCGGACTTCTTTCACATGTTGGTTGCCTCCCAATTTCTTGGCTAAGACTTCGCTGAAGTCCTAACCTTTCTTTGCTAAAAGTACATGCGTGCTCTCCTGAGTCCTAAGTTCTGCCCGTCCATCCCAAACCATGACATAAATAGGATTAGCCTTTCTTCATTTCAAAATCAAGGTAAGATGACTTGTATTGACATTACAGTATCATCTTTTTCTTCATTTGCTTCAAGTCCTATTGCATCTTACTGTTTCCCCTATTTTCAGTACTTTCTCCTTCGTCTAAGCTTTCCCCGTATTGTCCTTCATGCTGCTGCCCCCTGTTTTCTTTCTCAACTACTCCCTTGCACCACCTCAGATTGTTGCAAGGATCACACTTGTAGTACAACCTTTGTGGATTGAGTGTTGTATCGGAGGTTCGGATGACAAATTTCCTACCACAATAGCAAACTTGGTTAGGTACTCTAATATATGTGGACTCATTGTGTGTGGATGATGATTTTGAAACAAAACTCATGACATAAATCTAATGAAATTAGCAAAGCAAAGAAAAACAACATCTAAATTACAAGAAACATTCAGAAAATGGGTTTTTATAGCCAAGCAAGACCAACAGCTACTTTTCAAACGAAAAAACTAGCCGTTGGATCATCAGAATAACTATTTTTAAGTTTGGGGCATTCAGTGAAATAAGTTTAATAATAGGGGTATTTGGTGAATTATAAAACTAGGCTAACGACGGACTAACGGACCGTTATCAGTAAGGGTATTTTGGACATTAAGTCAATTGTCAGGGGTATTTGGTGAATTATTGAAACTTGATGGGCATTTGGTGAATTACTTCAAAACTCGGGGGTATTTCATGAAATATCCGAAAAAAGTAACATGTATAAACTATAGAAGTAACATACCTAAACTAAAAAAAGTACCTCCTCTAAAATTATAAAAAAAAAGTAACATGTCTAAACTATAGAAGTAACATACCTAAATTCGCAAGTGTGAACTGGTCTCACCATCAGTTGATGGTGAGGACAGTCTCATATAAGAATTTGGGTTCAAGATATATATTGAAAATCGAATTGTATAGTTACACTTTACCAAAATCAAAAAGATTTACACAAAATTGCCGAGAATTTCAAATTTCGTTAAAAAACTATGGTATACTATGGAAACATTACATTTCTCAAGATAATGAAAATTGAATTATACAGTTACACAATACCAAAATCAAAAAGAATTACACAAAATTGTTGAGAACCTTGCAGCACAAACGCTCGCCGCGCCGCCAGAAACCAGTTGGCGACTGTTGGCGATTGCTTGAGCATATTGCTTAGGAGAGAGAATGTAGGGCTCTTGGAATAAGTATTATTTTTTGGCCATTGATTGAGAAAATTGAGTTTGGAAACCCATGAAATTATTGGCAATTGATTAAGCAGATTGAGAGGAAAGATAATGTGAGGGCTCTTGAAAAAAAGGAGACTTTAAAAAATGAAGGATGAACCATCTGATCTGCGAAAGAATCAATTTAAACCAATATTCGGTGATGCCCTATGTAAGGACATTTATTTATGATGACCACCTATCCGTTAGAGTGTTCTATTGTTTGTGTTTTTTGCGAGAAGGGTGTGCAATCATTTAACGTGTAGGAATCTAATTTATGTTATGTTTACTAAAACTTACATGTTATTTTTTGTAAGTAGGTGAAATATTACCGGATTCATACTACGATGTTAAGTATTGACACATATATGCCACTTTGGTATGAGCCGTGTGCACAACACTTCATAAGAGGTATAAGTGTTTGACATGTCGGTTCTTCCGCAACACCATATATTGTGCCAAGGTTCTTAAAAGTAAAAAAAAATATATGTAAAAGTAACAAATTAACAACTTCTTAATGTTTCAGATTCAGATCTTATATATGATGTTACCTTTTCATTCATCAAACCCCCAACCGGTTTTAATCTACTCGCATGGAGTACTAAGCATCACTAATTATATGCTTTTAATATGTATCCATGCAATAGCGCAGACGACACAGACTAGTAATTCAATAAAGACATACTCGCTACTCACGTGGTTAAATTTCTGACCGGGAAAAATCAATGACATTAATAATAAGTTATATGGCATCTACGTAGTATTATATGATGTTACCTTTTCATTCATCAAATTAACCCCCAACCGGTTTTAATCTACTCGCATGGAGTACTAAGCATCACTAATTCTCTACGACCTTTTCTACATTGAGATCAATTTCAATTTTCGATCCATATATGGTAGAGTATATATCGTGGTATTTATCAGCAAACATGGCCGATGCTATAATAATAGGGCATTTTCAATTCCAAATGGATTGAGCTGATTCACGTACATGTAATATGAAAAAGTAAAAGTTTGAAATGTTTGTAATTTTCGCATAACACATCGAATATTCTCATAAAATTTCTTTCTTTCTTTTTTTTTTTTTTTTTTTTTGACATTGGAATTCTCATAAAATTTAAAAATATCAAAGTACCTCATTGAATATATTTAAAGTGGCTTATATTTTACCCTTATAAAACCCTAAAAAGTAAAACTACGTACCTATTAATAAAGTTTTCTAAAAGAAATGATTAAAGTGTTCCATTTGGTTATTTCCAATGTGGGTCTTTTTTACAACACCATGAATGAATGGGTGCTTACCTTCAACATGTCACGATGAAAAAATGTACGATAATATAATTATATATTAAGTAATTAGTTTTAGTCGATCTTTCTCCTGTATCTCTAGCTTCTAATCATGGAAAACCCCAAATTCATCAAATATCGGTCACACATTCAATGGGTTTACAGCTCATGTTTGCGCAATGCTAATGATTCATTTGTCACCAATTTTAAAAATTATATTCAAATTCACCCACACTTAATTAATTTATACATCAGTAAGTGTATCTTGGTTATAATCTCAGTATTTAGATAATTGATCAAATAATAGAACTACGGAATTACGGAGTATAAGATGCTGTAATTTTTATTCTATTTTTTAAAGGGGAAAGTTTTGTAATTTATATTACCCTATCATGTTTAAAAGAAACGAAGCAAGCTAGGCAGCCGCCCCCCTAAAGATGAAATAACCATGGTTATATATTAAAAATGTATGTATTGGACAAGTAGTTTCTGCTCTTGCCCTAGTGGCTGCGAGCCTGCGAGTGAGGCCTTTTGAAGCATAGGTGCGAGGTTCGACTCCTTCTGTGGATAATTATTAAACTCAACACAATATTTACATCTTCCCTGTTGGATCAGCGGTGAAGTATTGTGAACTTGTTAGGCAAGCCTGGTGTTCGAATGCTACCACTAGCAATAATATGGGTCTTTTTTATGTTGGGGTTTTTTTTACATCTTTAAATAGTCATGTTTTTTATTTTTTATTTTACCCATGTTTCTAGATCTCATATTTTATATCATTATATTTAACTCTACAATGGATTGTACATATTTATATATTCTTATTATAACTATAATTCGTATTTAATAACATAATAAAATTGATTAAGTATTTTTTTAAAGCTATTTTCTTCGACGTCACCCGTTTGAGAACAACCGCCCCCAAAGTTAAAATTCTGGCTCCGTCATTGCTCCTAATGCTTACAAAATTAATAAAATTAAATAAACTTTGTGGTACATGTTTCATAATTGGAATGGAGTTTGTTTTTCTCATTTTGTAATCAAAAAGCATGTACGGAGTAGCTTGTTTAAGCTATAATTAAGAGCATCAATTATAGAGAGCATATAAAAGATAACTCTTAATAAATAAGAGCTAACTCTTAGCTTCCTCTTATTTAGAGGTTGATTTAGACATTCTCTAAATAAAAGGTAACTCTTAAAAATAAGAAGGGGGGAGGGGGTTGGGGTGTATATTTATAGGGACGAAGCCACAAATCGATACTGACAGGGGCCGAATTTAATTTTATCATCCATAAATTTTAATAGCATATACGCATAGCCTCCGTTTCGATTAATTATTTAAATGATTACACTTTACCTTTTCACGATTGCCAATGTAAATTCTTGAACATTAATATCTCTAATTTTGTAATCAAAAAAATTAATATTCCGAAAGTGCATATCATGAAAATCAAACAAGATCTCTCAGGTACATTTTACCTACCCATAAATCTCAAATGAGAGTCAAATTAAATTTTGTGAATAGTGTCAAAAGTCAAAGTGTTACCATTAATATGAAACGGAGGGAGTATGTACTACATATTAATTATTTTGTAAAATATTCATAATAATAATAATAATAATAATAATCATCTGATCTGATCTGATCTAAACTTATTTATTCCGATATGATCTGATCTGATCTAAACTTATTTTTTCTGATATAATATGGTCTGATTAAATCTAAAATAAGTAATAAGGTTCTAAAATAAGATGAACTAAACATAGCCTACATATAATTACCCATTCACCTGATTTTTACTTTTTCTAACCTACCCATTTAAAGGTTGTTTATCTATATTATTAAAACAATTTCCTTCATAATTGAGGTTTTTTCCATACCCAAGCCTTGAACCCGAGATATTGGTTAAGAAGTAAGAGGCCCTAACCACTCAAGCCAACCCCAATTGATACATAAATTCATTTTAGCTATGTACTACCTTCGTTTAATAAAGATCTTTATAGTTAGTGTTTGCATAAATATTAATACAAAAATGGAAAAATTGGTTGAATATAATAAAATATGGATAAAGTAAGAGAAATATGTAAAAACTGGGTGAGTGTAAGAGAAAAAAAAAAAGAATAAAGTAAGAGAAAGTGAGTGAAAAATTGTAAATATTATGGGGTAAGAAGGATAAGATAGTAAATTTTCATGTCCAAAAATAAAATAAAGCAAAGTGTAAAGAAAATTATGAAACAGACTAAAAAGAAAAGTGTAATTTTTTTTCTAAAATAAAGGTAGTACAATTGTAAAAATGTATCAATAATAAAAAAACGACAATTAAAAAGAAACAGAGAAAAGAAACTACAATTCAAAGGTACAGAGGGAGTAGTATAATTCGGAAACCATGCATTGACAAATACTTGGATCCGCAGGACCGCTGCCCATAGGATTGGATTCTCATTCCAATAAAAACTCTGAATTTAAGAATTATTTGGAAATTGACATGAGTCAAATTATTAGTACGAATGATAAATTCAATTTGACATCTTTACATGAAAGGTGAACTAGGTGGCAAACATGTGGCCCAAGTTGTAATCAAAGTGTATTTAGTAGTTTGTAATTGCATACTATCAAATTTAATAAAGGGAATTTCAAGAGCACCCCACTTACCCAAAGGGGTATAAACTATAAATAAACCAAGAGAAAAAATAAAATAAAATAAAATAAAAATTAAGAGGCCAATCAATTAAAGAGCAAGTAGTAGTATAAGAGTGTAATTATTTGGGGAACCACCATCATATCACACAATTTACAAATTTCTTTATGTTAATAAATCCCAATATATATGTCGGGTGGTAGGTCTGGGGACGAGAGTTTCGCCTTTTAAAATATGCTCATACATTATAGAGTTATTAGTTATTATGGTGCTTTGAATTTTTTCATTTTCTCTTGCGCAAGCACCACACCACTATGGACGGCTCCAAAACCTAAAGTACATGACCACCGCCCTAATCAACGTCTCTAATTGCAAGTTTAATTCAACTACTCTTCCTACACATAACACATGTGTGTCCAAAAAAATTCCACATTCATAATATTTAGCTAAGTGGTTAAGGAGGAGTTGATTATAAGTAACCTGTTATGATTGTGCGTCACGATAATACGTATTAAAAGTGTGATTCTCTGATATGGATCGAGTAGTTGACTGTAATTCTATTTTTCTTTTAAAATAAGGAATCATGTGTATTTCACTGAGATGTTTAATTATTGACGTTATTTCTCTTGAAGATTTATTCTATAAATGGGTGCTTATTGGTACAAGCTTAAGTTAGTTGTTTCAGTTCATTCATTTTCTATTATACTTCGTATGTATTAATGTATAATACATTGATGGAGCCTAAAAGAATTAATGTTGTTACAACTCCCTTTATTGGTAAAGTGTCCAGAGACTAGTTTTCATTGTTGTTAAAATTGTCAAAATTCTGTAAAAGGGGTGTTCTTGTAATAAAACTTGCGTCAACATATTAATTACGAGTTCTTGCATTGTTGAGCACAATTAATGTAACTTAAGCTAGTTTTTTGACGTCACGACATTCATGTTTATTTTACGTAGCGTGATCATTTGGGCAATAAATCAAATAGATAATCTCATAATAAACACGATGCACATGTTTTTTTTACTCTTTTGTTCATCACTACTTATTTGATCTGTCTGAATATAATTTTTCACCTAGATCAAAGGGTAACTTAATTTTAAACAAATCAAAACTTGAAAGTTTGGATCTTTTACTAAAATGGCTAATTTTACAATTTTATTTATCAAAATGACTACTTTTGAATTTTATTTCCCACACTAGCTACTATTTTGACTTTGAAGTAAAAACCAATGAACCAGTTTGAGTTTTTTTTTTAAGTGAACCGGTTTGGATTTTTTTTAATAGTGAACCGGTTTGATTTGAGTTTTTTTATTTTTATTTTTTTTATTATTCATTTAGAATAGTGAAACGATTTGATTTTTTTTAGGGGATTCCCCTTTTTATATAAATGTTTTGGGTTCTTTTATTTTCCTCCATACTTTTATCGGTTATATCCTTAATTTATTATATTAATTTAAGACTTGGAGAGATAATACAGAATACCACAATATTACTATACCTAGCTATCACTACTATGCACAAGTGTGCAATGAACATGTCGGAATTAAATAACGAGGGACTAGTATCATTATCTACAATTATTAAAACTTGATCATGAAAAAAATATTAGTTATAGGTTTTGAACCTAGGGTCTCTTTTGTTAATCACATATCTATACTATTATTAAATCTCCAAGACAAACCATGTTACGCCGCCATGTGTCACCTTCTCTGAATATGACAAGGCGCCACATCAACGATGACATGTAGGGTTAACATTGTTAAACAAAATGTTTTTGTAAGGGTTCGAACATGGGACCATCAAGAAGTATAGTAGAAATCTTACCATCTTAGCTAAATATTAGTTATGTCTTTTAACTCTACGTAAATATATTTTAGTTGGATATGATTAATGTGTATTTATACTATTTTTTCACACGTATCATGTTATGTGCTAATTTTCACAACATAGTGATTGCAAGAAATGTAATTTTGTTACCATTATTGAAAATGGTTTCGAATAATTACCACATCTTTTATTGTCCATTTTTCACATATATGGATCATAACATATACTCCACAAATACTAACAACCCAAAAAATTTAAGAACACTATTACTAAAAAAGATACTACGTATAGTGATAGCTCTTTGATACTGTTATGAGGGGGGCAGTAGAAAAGTTAAACAGTATAGTATGCAATTTAAACAATTTTATACAAATTTTAAAGGGGGCCGTAACAGAAAACGCACTACAAAAAATTTCGTGGCGGGCCCACCCGCGCCATATAGAACATCCGCCATTGGCTACGTACAACACATCAAATCCAAATAAAATAAACGATTTCCGGATAGTTATTAAAAAAAATTCAAAGTCGCATACCAACACGTGTAAATAGTCGTAGAAAAATGCTTCATATAGTATTCAACGTTGTACTCCGGGGCATCGCCCGGGACAAACACTAGTTTAAACAACTATATCACAACTCATTTTGTTGTTTCCTATACGTTTAAAATTGTCTTATGTTTGCACGGTACTTTATTTTAAGTATAATACAAGTTATTTTTTCTTTAAAAATAAAGTAATTATTCTTTGGTTTGTAATTTATGTTTTTAGTCAAAAATAAAAATAAAAATACGTAAAAAAAACTGGTTCATCACTATATACATATGAAAAAATACAAAACCAAACTGGTTCATTGGTTTTTTTTGGGCTCAAAGTCAAAATAGTTATTTTGGTAAATAAATAGTAGTTAGTTTGGGAAATAGAATTCAAAAGTAGCCATTTTGGTAAATAAAATTGTAAAAGTAGCCAGTTTGGTAAAATATCCTGAAAGTTTCAACTACAAAAATCTTGAGACTCAACACTACAAGAATTTGTATCTTTTATGACAACCTAATAACGACGGGGAAAAATCCCGTCGCAAAAGGGCTTTTGGAACGGGGATAACAACCCAACAAAGACGGGAACAACCGTCGCAAATATCTTTTACGACGGGTTAACGACGAGATTTACCATTAACGACGACCCCCTTTTATGACGGATTCGCGACGGAAAATCCCGTCGTTAATCAACCATTATTGGCCTTTTGCGACGGGATTTTCCCGTCATTAATAGTTGCAGTGCAACTTAAACTTGGATGTAAGTATAGTTCTTGTTTGCTTGTTTTTTCCTTGTCAAAAAATAAAAATAAAATGTAGTAGAACAATAAAATTAAGCTTGTCCTGTAGTTTTAGTGGTGAGTGGTGAAGGGAATTTCCCACGTATCAAATATGTCAACATAGCATGATTCCCATTAATTAAAAGAAAAAGCAATAGTATGATTCCTTCTTCCCATCATATCTCTAAATCTCCCTTATTCAAAGATGCATATTGTTGATTCACTAACATATATTACACCCCTATAAATACCACTCTCATTAACCTCTTAACTACATACTTAAATTTAATTAACCACATCATAATAAATCCCATAATTAGTGTCTCAAAAACTCTATATTATCATGTCTTCATCCCTTGCATTTCATGCAATAACAAAAAATTGTGTTTTTCCTAGTTCAAAAAATGCTTCAAAATCATCTAAAAAATATGATGCTAATAATAATAGAAATTTATTATCGTTTGGCAATACCCAAAGTTTAGGTACTAGCAAAGGAGATCACAACAACTTGATGGCCACTCATGTGGCCACTAGATTGCCTCCTGTAATTTCTCCTCCGATTCCGACTCCGACTCCGAATCCGATACCGAGAAAAGAAGAAACAAACAATGGTGGGAAACTAGCTGCTTGGACAAGCATTAAACAAGAAAGATGGGAAGGGGAGCTTCTTGTTGAAGGTGAAATACCTTCATGGCTGGTATGTATTACGTAGTACTTCCTCCGTCCCTTAATACTCGACCTGTTTTGACCGGACACGCTTGCCAATGTACAACTTTGACCACCAATTTCTTTAACTACATATTATAAAAATTTATAAAATATTAATATTTTGAAAATATATATTAAGATGAAGCCAACAATATATTATATACTAACATTTATTTTCATATACTATAAATAAAATAGGGTCAAAGTGAATTATGTGAATAGTGCAAAAAGTCAAAATGAATCGAGTATTAAGGGACAGAGGGAGTACTATCTTTATTAAAATATACGGAGCACTTTTATTACATGAGAGTTTAATTTATTTGTATTTATAGAGATTGCCAAAATTTTATCTGGGGGCTTGGTTGAGTTGAGTTTTTCCCGACTTCTCCATGCATTTTTCCCATGGTCGAATCCTCATTATTCGCTTAAAATTTATCATTCGAAAGTTTTATGAAGAACAAAAATTTCAAACAGAAAACCTTAGCCTAATGTTATTCATGACCTATTATGAGAATTGAGAGTACTTAATATTTTTGCTTGGCCCATGTATAGTACAAATATCATGTTTCTTGACGACAAAAGTGAACCTATATAATTACGTTTTTTTTAGTATTAGGCCTACACCACACTCGATCTTGTTAAAATCAATCGTTTCCCTACTACTTCTTTTTGTTTTAACCGGTCTGAATAAGTTATAAGGACATTATAAATTACGCTAAAAATATGTAATTAATTTTTACCACTATGTCAAGATCTCATCAGCACGTTCTTAGACTTCCTGCTATTATAATATTTTATCGTGGAATAACTCATTTATACACACACAAGGGAAATTCCCACCACTTATATATTACTCCTTCTGTCCAAAATGTTATTTACATTTCCTTTTATATTATCACATAAATGTTTTAATATTCTATCAAAATTTGTGTCAAATATTATTTTAACCAATTAAATTCATTGGAGTACTTAATATTTCACACTTTTACATTGGGACATTAAATATTTTTCATTTTCTCAATGTCAAATTTTGATAAAAGCGAAAATATTATGAATAAAAGTAATTTGCCTTATTTAAATTAAAAAATAATGGAATCTCAATACACATTAATTAGTCGTTAAATCGCGTGCAAAAAACCAACATAAGGAACATTTGGAATAGAGGGGTCGGAGTAGTTTACAGTGGAAAAACAAATATTTTGTTTAGCCGTTAACCTAATCATTATGCCTGATACACAAAGATGAAAGCTGTCTATGAAATCCCATTGCACAAACCATATATTTTAACAAAAGTCTTGCGCGCACAAGGTGTACAATAAATTTATTATACACCAAGATAACTTTTACCCATTTTTAATTTGGTAACTTTAATTTAGTTTTGATTAACTTTTATATTAGTAAAAAAAAGTTGATAGATAAACATTTTAAAGAGTTGAATGATTAATTTTATACATTATTAGTGATTTTGAAGAAATAAGTTTTATTAATGAAAAAATTTATCACTAAAAAATAGATAACTTTTACATATATAAGCTTAACTTTTAAGCATTTTGAGTTAACTTTTACTCCGGTGTATAATATTTATTGTACAACCCTTGTAAATAAGAATTTGTGATATTTTAATAATTCTTAATAAATTAATTAATATTTTATTTATTGCACCTTAATAATGAATACTCCGTACTAATTAATAATGATCAAAATTAATAATGCAGCGTGGAACATATCTAAGGAATGGTCCTGGCTTATGGCATATGGGAGACTACCAATTCAGGCACCTCTTTGATGGTTATGCCACCCTTGTCAAGCTTCACTTTGAGAATGGAAGGCTCGTCGCCGGCCACCGTCAGCTCGAATCCGAGGCCTATAATGCGGCTAAGAAGAACAGAAAAATATGTTACCGTGAATTTTCTGAAACCCCTAAACCCAAAAATTTTCTCGAGTACATTGGTGACCTAGCCAATCTATTCTCTGGTGCTTCACTTACTGATAATGCTAATACAGGTATATTTATCGATCATTTTCACTTATTGATAATCAATGATGTCTTTGCTTAGTGGGTAGCACTGATAACGTACCAGTAACTTAATTTGTATTGCGCATGTGCGCTTACGACTCATTTTAGCACATGACTAGCTACTTAATACTCCCTCCGTCTCTTTTTGTTTTTTACGTTTTCCTTTTTGGGTATTTCAAAATGTTCTTTACATTTTTTTTATATTATCACATAAATAACTTAGTATTCTATCAAAATTTGTGTCCAATTATTATTTTAACCAATCAAATTCATTGGGTCATTTAATCTCTCACCCTTTCCATTGGGACATTAAATTTTTTCTCATTTCCCAATATCAGAATTTTGATAAAAGTGAAAACATTATAAAAAACGTAATTTATCTCGTTTAAATAAAAAAATTGAGGGATTTCAATGCAAATTAATTATTCGTTAAAACGCGTGAAAAATACAAAACGTAAAAAACAAAAAGAGACGGAGGGAGTACAAAGTACTACATCCGTTTCAAAAAGATCTTTACACTTTCCGTTTTAGTCCGTTTCATAACGTTCTTTATACTTTGCTTTATTCTATTTTTAGACATAAAAATTTACTACCTTATCTTTATTACCCCACAATATTTACAATTTTTCACTCAATTTCTCTTACTTTTTTTTTTTTACACATTTCTTTTACTTTATCCATATTTTATTAAATTCAACCAACTTTTCTACTTTTATCTTAATATTAGTACTTATATTGTATGTATACAGGAGTGGTGCGGCTTGGAGACGGACGAGTAATTTGCCTAACAGAGACACAAAAAGGGTCAATAATAATTGACCCTAACACATTGGAAACGTTGGGGAAATTAGAGTTTAACGACCCCTTTCAAAGGCTACTTTTACACTCGGCTCATCCTATTGTAACAAAAGATGAGCTGTTGACTTTGCTCCCAGATTTAGTCAACCCGGGATATCTAGCGGTCAGGATGAAAGCAGGATCAAATGCACGACGGGTGATTGGACGGATTAATTGTCGCGGTGGGCCCACACCCGGGTGGGTCCACTCGTTCCCCGTTACCGAAAATTACATAATTGTGCCGGAGATGCCGTTGAGATATTGTGTAAGGAATTTGTTGAGGGCTGAGCCAACCCCACTTTACAAGTTTGAGTGGCATCCTGAATCCAAAGCTTATGTGCATGTCATGTGTAGATTCAGCGGCAGCTTGGTATGTTCATTGACATTCTCTACTATACAATCTTGTTTAATCTCTTTATTAAATTCACATGCACTCTTTCTGGTTCTATTTACAAGATCACAATGGAGTTAAGAAAAAACGATATGCAATTAATAGACCTGGTTATCGGACGGGTCGGGTCAGGGTCGATACATGTCAAAAGAGGGTCCGATAATAAAAAGGTCATTTTTAACGTGTCGACAGTGGACGGGTTAAAAGCGGATTGCGGGTCAATAGCGGGTCGTTAGTGAGCGGGTCAATAAACGAGCAATGACAAATGAAAAATAAAAGAGCCGTGTGCAAGTACAAGTGAACACGAAGCTATACACGTAATTTTTTGTCCCATTACTATTTTAGTTTTCAAAATTATTGCAGTATAATTTTGACCCTATAATGACCTTTTCCAATAAAGGCCCTATCCAACAAGAACCATGAACAATAAAAGCCCTATTAACTTGACTTTAACCCTATATTCATTGGACTACTCTGTCCAATAACCAGGTCTATATGCAAATATATAAGTAGTACAAATTTACGGTACCAATTCAACTATTAGCTAATTAACTTGTTTGTTCATTAATTAGACCGGTACATGATTGTCTTTGTGGCTCTCTACATGGCTATCATCCTGGCTCCCTAGAAAACTAGCTATTGTTCCTCTATAGTTAATGCAATTAGACAACAAATTATCATTCTTACTAATTATTGTACTTGATACATGTTTGTAGGTGGCAACAGTAGAAGTGCCCTTGTTCTTGACATTCCATTTCATAAACGCATACGAAGAAACAGACGAGGAAGGCAACGTAACCGCAATCATTGCAGACTGTTGTGAGCACAATGCAGACACTTCTATCCTTGACAAGTTAAGGCTCAAGAATTTACGTTCCTCCATAGGTCAAGATGTGCTTCCAAGTGCAAGGTATATATATATATTTCAATAAATAATATATTAAGCACACACTAATACGATACTCCCTCTGTCCCTTAATACTATTTTGACCGGACACGCTTGTCGATGCACAACTTTGACCACCAATTTCTTTAACTACGTATTATAAAAACTTATAAAATATTAATATTTTGAAAATATACATTAAGATGAAGCCAACAATATATTATATACTAACATTTATTTCCATATACTAGAAATAAAATAGGGTCAAAGTGAATAATGTGAATAGTGCAAAAAGTCAAAACAAGTCAAGTATTAAGGGACGGAGGGAGTATAATAGTAGTACCTATATATAACATTATTGTACGTTTTAATTTATGATACTGCAGGGTTGGTCGATTCAGAATTCCCATGAATGGAATGCCATATGGGAAGCTAGAAGCTGCACTTGACCCAGAAGAGCATGGGAGAGGGATGGATATGTGTAGTATCAACCCTTCTTACATGGGCAAAAAGTACCGTTACGCTTACGCTTGTGGGGCTCATCGCCCTTGTAACTTTCCCAACACTCTTACTAAGGTACGGATACATACTAATAATAGTGTTGAATCAATTAGCTAAGTGAGTAAATGCCTAAATGAAGTGTAGTCTAATCACCAATTAATTATATATGTCATACATTGTGTGACAAATTGTCAACCATCTTGGTGTTGATTTTCACGTTTTACCCTAGTTCAAGGAAACATAATCAACCCTAGTAAGAAAAGTGCTAAATTTTTTTTATTGTTTATTATTAGTACTAAGTACGTAGTATGTTACAATTATAAATTATTTGACAAGAATTCAGGTGACATGACTTGAAAAAACCGTTTACGGAGTAATAATTATAGGGTATAACTTTTTATTTTTATTTTAACGGGAATTATTAAGCCTATAGAAAAGTATCAACATGGGATGCATGTCTAATCACAATATGTATATATTCAATAGATTTATAGTAAGTGGATTGATTAGTTTTAGTAACTACTGACTATGTTTGCATGTTGGTTACGTTAACGAACTTTTCATCTGCATACGATACTACAGATTGATTTGGTTGAGAAGAAGGCCAAAAATTGGTACGAAGAGGGTGCCGTGCCTTCTGAGCCATACTTCGTCGCTCGCCCCGGGGCAACAGAAGAAGATGATGGTAAGTAACTTTGTTAATTCCTTGTAATATTAATTTTTTTTTTTTTAAAGGCCATACTGTAATTGGTACTCCGTAAATTTTTAGGGTTAAAATTTCAAAATACGAGATTAAATGTAACACTACTAGTTGGCACTAACAGACAACAACATAGGGTATCATATCAGTCTATTTCCTTTCCTTTAGATGAATACCCCAACTAAACGCCCCTTTTATATAGATACTGTAAAGTTGAAATATATTTACCAAAAAAAATGGTTGGTGAATGATGCAGGAGTGGTGATATCAGTGGTAAGTGCAAAAAATGGAGAAGGATATGCATTGGTTCTTGATGGGTCCACCTTTGAAGAGATTGCACGGGCTAAATTTCCGTATGGTCTTCCTTATGGTTTGCATGGATGTTGGGTTCCTATGGATTAATTTGCCCTAGCTAGCTTAAACCTACGTACACGTACTCTAGCTAGCCACTACGCCCACACGCTAGCTACCCCGGCCCGAGCGTAAGAACACCGGAAAAGGGCCCGAGCCTATCATCGACGTATATAACTTGAAAACAGCCAATTCTATAAGTTTTCTGCGTCATTGGAGGCCAATCGATGGTTTGGGGCATGCATCTTATGATTTTATGAATACTCCATAAGTCCATATATATGTTACTTTTGTGATACGGAGTACTCCGTAATTAGTTTTCACATGTATACAAGTATATGTATGTATATTTATACATATAATTTTACTAGGCCATGTTGGCCCATGACGTATTATAAAGTATATAGTGTAAATATTGCAACTTTGTATCGTTAATAATGCTTGGATTAAAGAAGCATATGTACACTTTGTATGCAAGATCAATTACAATTATTAATTTCATGCTAATTGGAAAAGATATTTATCGCGATTGTCGATCAATAATAACAGAACAGTGGTTATGAATCTTATGATCAGGTTGCCAGCCTCGGATATCGCCTTTTTTCCATTTCAGTACTTGGTATAGCAATAACAAAACTGATATGTATACGGTTACCGTTCCCAGATCTGATTTCCAGAAGATAGCCTTCTTAAAGTTTCATCAATCCATTTGATATATAAGGGTAAACAAAATATTTTTGATTATTATTAACGAAAGGTACTCAAATGTCTACTATACAAAGATGAATACTCTGTAATACTAGTAAGTACAAAATTGTGAGATTAAATACAATGTACAATTTGCAACAGAAGAAAGAAAGAAAGAAAGAAAGAAAGAAAGAAAAGGGTAAGTGTCTCAAATCGACCTCTAGAATCGCGGTTGAAAAAGCCATTGATGGCAGAGTGCAAACACATGCTTCCTCCACACATGACATGGAACACAGTGCATGTGTTCTAATAGTTTATTTCTGAGAAAGGGTCCTCCCCGTTTACTGTATGATGGAGCATCCAGTTGTTACTGGATTGAAAGACGACAATCTTGATCATTATCTCTGGTCAGTATAAACAGCATCAACATCATCAAGTTCGAGCAATTTAGACATTAACTCCTTGTTCAATTCCATAGCTTCATCATCTGCCTGCTCACAGAAATATACATATGAGATTACCAGTACCTCCATAAGTTGCTTCTTGAAACTGCCAAGGGAAAGTTATTGAAAACTCTATGATCCAACAGCTGACTTTGCCTAAATGAAAGAGTCTACTTGCCCGAAAAGATCTTACTTAGGTATGTGCACTTGGAGAATTAATGATGATATTAGCAAAAAGGGAACACAGATGTAAGTAATTAAGAATTATCTTTTGAGTTATTTTAGACTATAGTTACATAAAACTTCAGAAAGATTGGTCTCCCTGAACCACTAGCTTTCACTACTCTTGAATCCAGCTATAAAAGACTGTAAACTTTATGTGTTGATAAGTACTTGTACTGTATCCTTCCGTACTATTTTCATTCCCTATTGAATGTCACTATTATAGTGATTTGATTAGCAATGTGAAACCTAAATTTGGGCAATGGTTAGTTATTATTAGTTGCGAAATAGGTGAAAAACACACTAAAGAACATATATAACTATGCTCTAATTTGAAAACCACTTTGCAATCCCACTTAACTAGCTTAAATAGCACCATATGAATTTGGACCCTTAGGCATAAACTAGGCATTACTTGTATGGAACGGTCTTGACACTAGGTGATTCCACTGGGAACATCACTTCAAAATGGCCCCCAGCAAATGCAACTTGTTACGCAATAAGCTTCATATAAGTTCCATAAAAATATCTACCTCCAATTAGAGACTTCTAAAGTGATATGGTCTGTTCAACATGAGCAGCCTTATTTGTCAGACAGACACTACACTGTAAACATAAAATGTCAATTGGCAAATTACTCTCAGTGAAGCCAAATTACTGGATAAAAGACTAGTGTGAAGAGTAAATTGCACATTCCATTACTCAACTAACATATAGTTCTACAAGTTACAGGCCTAAAAGCCAAACTTGGAGAATGAAATTCTCAAAAGGAGTTATCTTCCTTTAGTTTTGTTCTCTTCCAAGTTCGTTTGCGGTTATACACCCAGTACATACCGACCTCCCAAGACCCGAAAAGAATTTCACCCGGCCTTCACTGCTTGGTGTTATACTCGGTAAATACTAACCTCCCAAGACCCTCATTATTTAAGGATTGTGTCATAAGGTAAGTTAAGCATACATAAAAGATAGGATAAATAGGAAATATGAAGATAAAAGATGAACAGAACAGACAGGTGCCCATACGGAACTTAAAAGGTTCCCTTCAGTAGTTAATAGGGGAACAACAGGCCCTTTGTTTCATAGGCAACCCGAAAAATGAAGTCTTGGAGCACAGCTTCCTAGTAGTTAAACTAAAGAGGAAGTAGTTGGTATAGAAGGAAAGGGGTCCTTTCATTCATGTGAAGCTCCTTCCTCAACACCTCAGCCAAGTTTTAAACACTCACAAAAGAAGAGCCTCTTCCTTTGTTTGCAAACATTATAAGAAACAAAACAACAAAGAAACTGGGTTCTTCTGCTACTTACCAACCAATTCTATGCCAATTTGAAGGCCATCTTTCTTTTCCACCCATTTACTAGGCCACTTACTTTTGAAAGAACAAAATATTAACACACAGTCATTGGACTATATTTTTCATAGTTGCCATGCATATAAGAAACTTAACTTTATCTTATGCAGCCTGGTGGCAGGAAAAAAGTGATCTTTGCCTTCTCTTTAGCTGGCAGCCAATATGGAGTCCTGGTATCGTGCCAGATCTAAAGCATGAGAACATTAATCCCTTTCATATCCAACCACCAAAAAGAGCTGTCAGTACCTTCGAAATCTTTTCAACAATGAGAATCAAGCTAATCCCTCCGTTTTTCTTTAGGTGTTACACTTGCCTAAATCAGCCGTTTTTATTTAAGTGTTACACTTTCATATTTGGAAACTTACTACACTATTTAGTTATATCTCTCTCCAGTCTCCACACATGGCCTCGTTCCTAATTATACTAGTCTTTCTATCTCTCCCATGGTCTCCATCTATACTCACACAGTCAAACCATCTTTCTTACAACAAATAATTTACCTACTATCAATTTCTTACAATAAAGAATTAACCACTTACTACCACACTTGCATATTATTTAAACAAATTCAACTCAAACCTCCTAAAAGTCTAAAACTATGTGTCAGTCAAAGCGTAACAAAAAAAAAGAGGAGGGAGTAGGACTGTAGGAGTACTAAGTAGTTGGTCTAGTTCTCATGACTCATAACCGATACAAGAGTTTTTTAACACTCTTTCTTTGGCCAATCTCCCTCCCAGAAGCGATTCAAACAGTGAGATTAAGCGAGCACAGAGTAGAAGTCAAATATGACAAAGGAAAGAGGAGGAGCTCCTAAGCTGTTTTTTCAAAACATACGCTTTCGCAGCAACACTTCCTTTCTAAGATTCTATGTGAAAAGCACCCTAACCCCACACCATATCCAAGCAGATGGGTCATGGGTGAGTCATGTTAATAATGCACACCATAAAGATATAGGTCCATAATACTGAAGCTACACCCTCAAATGATTATAAGTTGGCATTCTAGCTAAAACAGTTTGTCCAAGGTACGTGTAAACCAAATTGCATCTTCATCACCACATTTTGTAATTTGAAGTAAACAGAAGAAAGATAAGAATCTTAAACGCAGAGATCAGTGATGCACGATTTGAAGAACACCGTAATCCCACACCATACCCAAGCAGATAGGTGGATCATAGTAGTAATGTAATGTATACCACATTGGCACATAGATACAGATCCATAGTAAGCTACACCCTCAAATGATTCAGTGTTGCCATTTTGGCTAAAACGATTCCAAGGGATGTATGAAAAAATACCCCTATTTTAAATCAGAAAATACTCATGCAAGTGAGGCAAAGGTGAAACACAATATTCAATGCAACTTAGGTAGTTAGGTATCAATATATCAGTGTATCACAGTAGATATTTCTCCACATTTTCTCCACGGAAAACAAAAAGGAATAGGGGGAGAATCATACTGTTAAAGGTAGCTAATTTACTCAACAAAATGCTACTAAAATGGCATTAACTTACTGAAAATAAATAGCATACCTCAATAGGGGCAACTGGAAGTAGCTCGTACCCATTATCTGGCTCAAAACTTATTCCTTCATCACGAAGCTTTGACAGTATAGACAAGTAATTTTCTTGTGAACTTACAATTTTATAGTACCTATCACGGGAAAAGAAATAAACAACAGGAACTCAGAGAAGTGGAAACTAATTGAGGGGCATAAGAAAAGAGAATAAGTTGCAGTTCTGAAATACGTCAAATTGGTTCCATTCACAGAGAATGCATAAAAAAATAAGATACTCCTGTCCAGAGCATACAAAAAAATTCAAAAAGCTGATCTTTGTCAGCATACAGATAGATTATTACATTACCTCTCTGACTGATCTTCTTCAGAATCATCTTCATCGCCTGTGGGTTCAATGACATCCTCAGCACCAGCATCCAAGGCAATTTCAAGAAGCTGGTCTTTGTCAGCATTACTGGTTTTCACATTTACAACACGAGCACGTTTAAACCTAAATACGACAGAACCAGAATCTGCCATCTTGCCACCACAGTCTCTCACGACTTCCCTAACAGCTGCCACTGACCTGTTTACCTTGTCAGTTGAGACTTCAACAACAAAGCCAACCCCACCATATCCATACACCTAATTCAAGTAAATAGTAATTAAAGCTTAGCAACAAGTTCTCTAATAGCCAAAATGAAAAAGAGAAGCATTGAATGCAAGAACAAAGGAGAAATTTGATAAAATCACATTTTCAAATAGTAGCATAAACATTGAAGTCATTCACCTCATAGACTTTCTCAATAAAGGCCTCCTGTCCCTTCTCAGAAGCTCTCTTAATGTTGCGCTCAAAAATCTCCTTTGGGACATCAAGCTCCTTGGCCTTTTCAAATATGGCAGCCAGAGCAGTATTGGATGCAGGACTTGGACCTCCTTTCTTCACACTACAGATTTTGTCAATTCAGTACAAATACTCAGAATTTCCCAGTATGTTATTTTGCTATATAATTTCTTGGAAAGAACAATAGAGAAAGAAGGGGAAAACAAAATCTATAATCAAGCCAGCGAAAAGTGTGACATTACAAAAGAATGCATCATCTTAGAACAAATTTCTTCCCGTGCCAAACCAAGCTAGTTTCACATTTTCACACCCAATAATTCAGTGATGTATAATTACTTCACAAAAGTGATCAAGATGGCATCTGAACCCGTGTATGAAAACTCATTCCAACACAAAATGCACTGGTAAGAATCATCTTAGTTTAGCTACCATATGCATGGAGAGGATTGTGGATTACTTACGCTGATACAATTTCCTTGCCGATCTTTGAATACAGCTTTGCCTTCTTTAGATCTTGAGCTCCCTGCAAAAGTTCCACTTTTAGGGCAAGCTTGGATTGGGTGTAATGGATTATGGGGGTAATAAAAGTCAAACCACCATAATAAAAGGACAATGAAGGAGAATTGTGGTGGTTGCATGGAGGGTGGTGTGGTGGTATTGTGATGAGAAGTTGTGGTAGTGGTGGTGGTGCGAGGAGAAGGGAGGAAGGGGGGAAGTAATTACCCCACAAATGAGGGTAATAATCACCCTAGTGGGATGGTGGGTAACTATTCCCCAATGATGAGGGTATTTGTTCCACCTTCCCTTTTATTTTCTTCTTGCCAACACTAGCTTGTTCCCTTTGCCACCACTTCATCCCCTCATCATCACCTTCAACTACCTTAGTTTGACTTTTATTACCCCTTTAATACATTACCCTCAATCCAAGCATGCCCTTACATTTAAGAAGAATAGAAGGTAGCAGAATAATGAGCTCCATCAACACCGTGGATATAAACAAAGTATAATTTATTTTCTCCGGGCTATGGGAGGTCCGCATAAATATGTATCGATGTATGCTACATGGTCATACTTCATGTATCGGCATATTTTCTCTAATGAATTAATGATAATGACGCAATGGAAAATGACCAAAAACATAACATTTATCATATGCTTCTGTTCTGGGACTAAAGAGGCACTGGTTGAAGATATCCAACAGAACCATCTCACATCACCTTATTCAGGAATTCAGGTTACTTCCAATAATGCCCACACCAACTAAGTCTCTCACGCATTAAATCAACAATCAAAGATCCCATGGGGTTGATTGGATTAGTAAACGCAGTCTAATGCTCGTAATACATGAACAGTCATATATACACAATACTCCTAAGCTTAAAATGTGAGCTAACTAGCATTTCATTTCATTAATAACAAATTCGGTCTATAATACCTTATATCCACTTATCAATTACTTCGAAAACATAATGCATTAAACTCTAAGAAAACATCCATAAGTCTCCCACGATCCAACTGAGCTTATAAAAAATCCAATCCACAATTTGCTCTGACAATTAGCTGTGAGGTGTTAGACGTGTGTATTAGCGGGTTGAAATTAGCTGCTTGTGTAAAGTGTTTGGTAAATTAGTTGTTAGATGTTAGTTGTTTAATGTGTAAAATGAACATTGATGACATTTATAGGACAAATTTATTCTTTTACACTTAATGCAAAAAATCCTACATTGAGCTTCATCAAAATTAGATTTTTCACCCAAAACTCTCTTCCAAATCTCTCCTAGCCAAACACTTCCATTAGCTTTTTTAAATGGTCAAACCTCTAGTTCACCTCAAAAAGCTTTTTTTTTCTCCAAACCTCTTACAACCAAAGACCCCCAGTAGCTAATAATGAGCCACTTCTACAACAAGGATGATAGAACCCGTTTAAATACAATGCCAATAGAAGCTCCTACCCAAAGCTCTGTCAAGCATTTCATCAAACATTTGGTGCGCAACAACAAAGTAAACACGACACCAAATGTCAATCAAAAAAGCACATTAATGAAAAAAGACACATAACCCATGCACCAAAACACGAACCCAATTTATATTTTGACCATACCTAACACCACAAATTCTCAGAAACAAGCATAAAAATCGACAATGGGAAATTGAAAAAGTTGAAGACTTGAAGTTTAGCAAAGTTAAACACCTTTCTAGTTGCAATTTTGCTCGAGCGCCGACCCATGCAAAGAGGAGAGCAAGTCCAAATCTTTCTCACAGAAGCGCATTGATAATCATACTGATGAGACAATCTATGGGGTAATTCTGAACCCCACAAACTTGATGATGAAAATGAAGATGAGGATGATGCAAGTCTCTTCGAAATCCTGCCATTCCCTGAAATTTGTAGGAGAGAGAAGACACAGAAAACAAGATTAATCAATGAAGTTTCAGAGATGGCAATTTAGAGAGGGATAAAGGGGTTTATTAACAGAGACATACAGAGGAGAGAAGAAGAGGATAGAGAAAGAGATTTGAAGGGAGAAGATGATGTTCCGTTTGAAATTCTTTGAAGAGCTGCGCCTAATGTGCGGATCGAAGAAGATGAAGTGCTCATTTCAATGGGCTATGCCGTTATGGGTTGAGTTGAGTTTGCTGGTGTTCCACTCTATTTCTGGTGTCGCAACCGGAGTTCCGGGAGTGACAGTTGTCGGACGGGGATTAATAGGTATCACGTACCCGTTTAACATACCCGTTTTAATGTTTTATGGGGATTTTTATTCGACGTCATGTTCCGTTAATAACGCCCTATTTTATTACGTTAAAGTACAATTCTACCCTTTAAATTCAAATTCAACCTCCTCTTCATGAGCCTTCTCCTTCTCTGCTCTCTCCCTCCCTTCCTCCTGCCGGCTATAAACATCTCCGCCGCCCTCAACGCCGCCCCATCTCCACCGCCCCATCTCCGATCCTTACCTGGCGCACGAAATTTGCATATGTTCCATGGACCTGGCGCACGGAATTTGCGCCAATTCCATGGACCTGGCGCACAGATTTTGCGCCAGATTTTGGATCTTTTACTAAAATGGCTAATTTTACAATTTTATTTATCAAAATGACTACTTTTGAATTTTATTTCCCACACTAGCTACTATTTTGACTTTGAAGTAAAAACCAATGAACCAGTTTGAGTTTTTTTTTTAAGTGAACCGGTTTGGATTTTTTTAATAGTGAACCGGTTTGATTTGAGTTTTTTTATTTTTATTTTTTTTATTATTCATTTAGAATAGTGAAACGATTTGATTTTTTTAGGGGATTCCCCTTTTTATATAAATGTTTTGGGTTCTTTTATTTTCCTCCATACTTTTATCGGTTATATCCTTAATTTATTATATTAATTTAAGACTTGGAGAGATAATACAGAATACCACAATATTACTATACCTAGCTATCACTACTATGCACAAGTGTGCAATGAACATGTCGGAATTAAATAACGAGAGACTAGTATCTGATAGGTTGTCGTACACCCGTCAAAAATAAAATCCTAACGAAACCTCCTAACAATGTAGTAGGGTAAGCAGGGTCGAATCCACAGAGAGATGGCTATTTAAATCTAGCTTTCAAGGTATGGCGAAACTAACAATGTCACGGAATTTAGGATTCAATGTTTAAACTAAAATAAATAGAAAAATAAACTAAAATATCTAGGGCAACGGTTCACCATATTCATAGTTCAGAATCAATCAAAACATCATCAACAACTCAAATATTCAAATTATCTAGAGCACAAGTTAATCCTACGGTCGGGTCTTAACACTCTCAATTCAACATATGCAGTACGATCGCTAACATAATCAGAATTGCTAGTTGTAGGTAAGCCTCTAAAATTCGATCTTTCGATTCTAAATCCTATTAGCATGATTTAATCAAACAATTGATCAGATTGCAAAGATTAACAATATAAACCTAATCAACTAGAAATATCAATGAATAATCAAACCATCAACAATAATAATAAGGATTCATAATATAAACATGGATTCCCAAACCCTAGAAAGCGAACTACTCAATCATGAAACGAACAATGAAAATCAATTCTAAGAATGAAAACATAATTAAAAGCAATAAATAAAATAAAGAGAAAAATCAATTATACCTCAAAGAATTACATTGATGGAGTATGTAGAAAAACTAGGGTTCATGAAGAAGAAAAGAGAGAAAAAGAACGTGAATTCGAAATCTAGGGAATTGAAACCTAAAGGAAATAAAAGCATAAAAAATAAAGCAATCCTTTCAAGTATTTATATGCTTCCTAAATTCTAAACAAAATAGGAAAAGATAACAATTACATAAGCTAAGATTTAATTGGACGATCACCAAGACGAAAGCATGAACCCGCGTGTGGAAGTAGTTGGGCGGAGAAACCAGCGGGCCCGCTGGTGGGTCGCTGGTTTTCGCGCCCAAGGGGAAGATTGGGCCATCGTTTTGGGCTTCGGGCGAATCGGATAGTCGAGCCATCTTGTTTATGTCATAACTCTTGTTCTACAATGCCTATAAGGACGTGTGACCTGTCGTTGGAAAGCTCTTGAAGTCTACTTTCTAGGCCAATAAAAATCGCCTCATTCCGACATGTAGAACTTGAGATATCATCAAAAGAGTGAACGCCTGTCCGTTTTGATGCTTAGAAAAATAGCGTTTAGCTTCGTTATTGACTCAAAATTATCCCTAGAGATATGCAATGATCCTCGAGTCAACATTCCATCCGTTCATCATCCAAATCAACTCATAACACTCCGAAAGCATCCAAATGACCGTAAAATCACCTGAAACATTAAGAAAACACAAACGGGGCGTAATAGAGTACGACAACGATAACTTATGCAAATGTGATCCTAAATGCAACTAAAATGATATAAATGCCTAATAATGCAACCTAAATGCGCCTAAAATACCCTATACAAATATGACTCATCAAATTCCCCCAAGCTAGACTGTTGCTTGTCCCCAAGCAACACTAAACCAAAGATAGAGAAGCAAGACGCACTTGACTTTCATAAAACCATGGTAAGACCAACCTAACTCTCGAGCAAACAATCAAACAGAGTTATTGAGACGGAAATCTAGCTCAGATACAAATAGAACCACAAAGCATCGTGATCCACAATCGAAACAACCAAGCTTAGCCACAAACTATTCTCAATCAAGCTAGTCGTCGCCGCATACCTTGTAGAATATAAATATATGATGCAACATAGGGTAAGATGACAATAGCAAAAACGATTTTCATTCAATCACAAAACAAACATGCCGATCAAGAGGTCTTTATAATAAGCTTGTAATGGGGCTAGGTGAAAAGGAAGGGTAGGGTATAATTTGGGAAAAAGTGAGAGTAAGGTCCAACTTGGGGAGCAAATGTGAACTATATGCGTCGGCGTGATAATGCCGCAAATCCAACTCCATCGAACCATGAAACCCTAACAATCAACCAAGTTACAACCAAGGGAAAACATAATATAATGTCAATGATCTTTCTTCATTCCCCTTTCCTTGCTTTCAAATTACATA
This sequence comes from Spinacia oleracea, assembly GCF_020520425.1. Taxonomy (NCBI): domain Eukaryota; kingdom Viridiplantae; phylum Streptophyta; class Magnoliopsida; order Caryophyllales; family Amaranthaceae; genus Spinacia; species Spinacia oleracea. Next base: position 122,470,016 of record NC_079487.1, on the reverse strand, counting down.
CAAGAACGAAAAACATATATTTTTTATTTTATTTTTTCTTTGATTTTTCTCTATTTTTTTTTTCTTCTTTCTTTTTTCTTTTTTTTTTCTTTCTTTTTTTTTTTTTTTTTTTTTTTTATTGAATGAAAATGAAACTAGATAATGAAATCGAAAGTACATAAATAAATCTAATGCTAACTGTTACAAGCTTGGGTGCCAACAATAATATACACCATTTCCGAACCACAAATCCAAACATAGCCTCGAACCACGAACTATTGGCTTAGTGTGCCAATCAATCAACATCAATGAAACCATTATGAACACCGAAGCTCCCCCAAGCTAGACTCGGGACAAGTAACCAACGGGGCTAATAGGGCTCAATTTTGTGGAGTTAAAACAATAAACGGACAAGGCTACAACATGGGTATGAAAGGCAGGAACTGATGTTTCTAAGTTCGTCTGAAGGCTTCCTAAGAGAATGGCCTCTGTCATACGCGGCATGCGTGAGTTGCAACTAAACTACTAATGAATCTCAAGCCAAAATCATACGATAACAAGTCACATCAATCACACAAACACATAGTAAGGTGACCTACAAGATAATTGGCTAGCTATTCTTGACACGAGACCAACATCTTACCGCATACCATTCAATTGGTTCACACAATGCCAAGCAGTTATCAATGTATAGCATGACCGACTGAATTTCAGAATTATAACTAAGTTCAAAAGAAGCTCAAGAGAGTCAAATAAAGCCCGAACATAGTTTGAAAGTCAATTGCACAATGCAGGGTATAAAGACATATGAATGCAAGTAAGAATGCAAGTAAGAGTGCAACTAAATTGAACAATAACACTAGGAAAGCAGTACATTTTTTTCGTTGCACGTAAACTCCCACCCCTAATGGACAGTACAAAGCGTACAACACCTAAACAAAACAATAAAACTATACTAGAAAGCAACAAAGATAGATATCCCTCCCCCAAGCTAAACAAAACACAGTGCCCTCACTGTGAAAATAGCAACAATATAACTCGAACAAGGGAGAGAGATGGAAAGTGCTCACTCGTGATGAGCCTCGTCGGCCGAGTAAGACTCGGTAGAACGGTCGACAGTAGAAGCGGTGTGGCCAGAAGCTTCAAACTGACGACGCAAAGAGCCAATCTCCATAGATGCAACAATCACAATTTAGAATACTTTATTCAACCAAGACGGTGCATGCTTCAAGATTCAACGATCAATCCCAACGAATAGTTCATGCAATAATCAATAATTTCCCAATGCTACCAATCTGAACTCAACAATCAACAAACATTAAACAATCTCAACAAGCAATTCAGATAATATTCGCCAATGCTAATAGTTCAAACTCAAACCAACAAGCGTTAACCAAGCTCAACAAATAATTCATATAATATTCACAACAACGACAACCATTTAAATTCAAAAACCAATATTGTCATAAAAATTCCAATTTTCTTTTCAAAATATGATTCAAGTGAATAAACGTTAGAAAAATTGAAATTTTAATATCTTTTGTGCTTCACAAAGACCAGAATTTGGTTGCAAATTCTCATGAATTTCGGAAACGAGCACCAATACTACAATTTGCCAATGCCCAAATAAATTAAAAACCCCCAAATTGATTTCAAAAGTTAGGGTTTTAAATTCATGAACCAATATAATGGTGAAGGAGGGAGAATTGAGAGGTAAAGAAGGGGGTGGGAAGGTGGCGGATGGTGGCGGATGGTGGCTGGTTTGAGGTGGTTGTTGCGCGGGTAAGAGAGGTTGGAGGGGATGGCGCGTGGGTGGTGGCCGTCGTCGAAGGTAGTGCAACGGCGGCGGTTCGCTGAGAAAGATGGCGAGGGTAGGGGTGTTTTGCGTGAGAGGAGGGAAGGTGATGGGCTGGAGTGGGGGTGGTGAGAGAGTAGCGGGGTGGTTGCTGGTGGTTCGAGGGTGGTTCGATGGTGCGCAGGCTGGTCGTCGGTGGTTGCGGGGGTGACGAACGAGGGAGAGGGAGAGGCGGAGTGCGAAGGTGGGCGACGGTGGTTGGACTGGGCGAGAGAGGAGGTGGTGGACGGCGAAGGTGATGGAGTTGCGAAGGTGATGGAGTTGCGAAGGTGGCTGACTCAGTATTTTCATGCTTATTTTGAATCAGGTGGGGCGGAAATTCCAGCGAGAGCGCTGGACGGCTAGCGGGCAAGGCAGGAAGTGTAAAATTGAGGCATATTTGGCCAGCGAGGTCGCTGTATGGCCAGCGCGCAAGGCAGAATGTGTAGCAATTGAGGCATATTTGGCCAGCGAGGCCGCTGTATGGGCGCTGGTTTATGCGTGCACGAGGCAACGACCAAGCTGCTCGCTGGGCGAGCGCTGCTTTCACGTTTGATGCACCGGGATTTCCAAATTGACTTGAACTTGCACCTATACATCCTAGAAATTTTTTATCAAGTACCACTGAAATCAAAAGTTAGGATCGTTAGTAAAACTAAACACACAGAATACATAAATAAACAAATAAATACGATGAACGAAAACTAATCTAAAAATAAAATAAAATTATGAATTCAAGCGAACTCAAAGGGGAAAAAAATCATTAATTAGTAAAATCAAACGCAAAATAAATAAATAAATATGATTAACGAAAACTAATCTAAAAATAAAATAAAATTATGAATTCAAGTGAACTCAAAAGAAAATATTTTTGTGCTTTTGTTGTTTTTAAATTTTTTTTTTTCAATAAATTAAGCAAATAGAAATAAAATACTAAATTAAAATGGAAATAAATGAAGAAAATTGAAATGAGGGAAAGTTAGGAATCAGGTTGCCTCCCGATAAGCGCTCCTTTTAAGTCTTTAGCTTGACTCCACTCAAGTTGTTAATCAGAAGAATCCAACGCCTTGAGTAATTTATCAAATGCCCCTGCAAACATGTCATTGAGCACTACGTATGGCTTGAGTAAAACCACATTCATCCTCGCAAATAGGGTATTAGATAGATAAGCAGAAAAAATAAAACCAAAAGAAAAAGAATCAGAAGTAGAAGAAAAATCAAAAGAAAAAGAAAAAAGAGAATATTTACAACTTCCCTCTAATTGCTCCTCGGGCAATGTAAACGTTTTAGAATGAGCATCAAGGTCGGCAAGGTCAAATGTATCATGGAATGGAGACCTATTGATAAAGTGCGAAAGACTTAACATGGGGGATGTAGGAAAAAGATCAAGCCTCCGCGAGAACGGGACGTAGGCGGGAGGAGATATAGGCTCAACATTAATGCTTTTACCTATAATTCCACCCTCGTGAATAAACTTGTCACTAAAATCTTCAACCAAAAGTTTCGCAACCAATGGTTTCTCAATCATCGATTCTACAAACATTAGTGATTCTTTATCCTGCAAAGTCTCCGTTATATCCAACTTTTCCTCATCAGTATGGAGAGTAAAATGATAACCTTCCTCTAATGAACTAACATTCTCAACAAATCCACCATCATTATCATCATCATTATAAAGGATTTTCATGTCACAATAAGATGGTTTGAGTTGGAAATTTTGCATATCAAATCGAAGGAAAGGGTTGACAGTACTAACATATGACTCGTTATAGGGACAAAGAGAAGTATCATGGTCATGACAATGACAATAAGAACAATAATATGGGGGAGGGGTGTGAGTTTGAGGAATAGGAAAAGCGAAATTTTGCAGAGTAGGTTCAACAAACATTGTCATTTCCCACTCATGTGTATCCCTAGCTAATTGCTCAATCAAATCCCAACACTCTTCTGGAGTCTTCTCCACAAATATATAACTACTCATGGAATCCAACACCAATCTTGTATCTTCATTCAATCCCTCATAAATCACCATACATAGTTCCCATTGTTCAAAAAGATGATTTGGACCAAGAAAATCTCCGAGCCTATAATAATACCTCCAAAACACTTCATTCTCAAATTGAGGAAAACAGATAGAAGCCATGTATATTTTTTATAAAAAAGGAATTTTATACACAAATCGAAAAAATATATACAATGTAGCCTCACCAAAAATGAAAGCTAAAAAGAAAAGTAAAACCGTCTCCCCGGCAACGGCGCCAAAATTTGATAGGTTGTCGTACACCCGTCAAAAATAAAATCCTAACGAAACCTCCTAACAATGTAGTAGGGTAAGCAGGGTCGAATCCACAGAGAGATGGCTATTTAAATCTAGCTTTCAAGGTATGGCGAAACTAACAATGTCACGAAATTTAGGATTCAATGTTTAAACTAAAATAAATAGAAAAATAAACTAAAATATCTAGGGCAACGGTTCACCATATTCATAGTTCAGAATCAATCAAAACATCATCAACAACTCAAATATTCAAATTATCTAGAGCACAAGTTAATCCTACGGTCGGGTCTTAACACTCTCAATTCAACATATGCAGTACGATCGCTAACATAATCAGAATTGCTAGTTGTAGGTAAGCCTCTAAAATTCGATCTTTCGATTCTAAATCCTATTAGCATGATTTAATCAAACAATTGATCAGATTGCAAAGATTAACAATATAAACCTAATCAACTAGAAATATCAATGAATAATCAAACCATCAACAATAATAATAAGGATTCATAATATAAACATGGATTCCCAAACCCTAGAAAGCGAACTACTCAATCATGAAACGAACAATGAAAATCAATTCTAAGAATGAAAACATAATTAAAAGCAATAAATAAAATAAAGAGAAAAATCAATTATACCTCAAAGAATTACATTGATGGAGTATGTAGAAAAACTAGGGTTCATGAAGAAGAAAAGAGAGAAAAAGAACGTGAATTCGAAATCTAGGGAATTGAAACCTAAAGGAAATAAAAGCATAAAAAATAAAGCAATCCTTTCAAGTATTTATATGCTTCCTAAATTCTAAACAAAATAGGAAAAGATAACAATTACATAAGCTAAGATTTAATTGGACGATCACCAAGACGAAAGCATGAACCCGCGTGTGGAAGTAGTTGGGCGGAGAAACCAGCGGGCCCGCTGGTGGGTCGCTGGTTTTCGCGCCCAAGGGGAAGATTGGGCCATCGTTTTGGGCTTCGGGCGAATCGGATAGTCGAGCCATCTTGTTTATGTCATAACTCTTGTTCTACAATGCCTATAAGGACGTGTGACCTGTCGTTGGAAAGCTCTTGAAGTCTACTTTCTAGGCCAATAAAAATCGCCTCATTCCGACATGTAGAACTTGAGATATCATCAAAAGAGTGAACGCCTGTCCGTTTTGATGCTTAGAAAAATAGCGTTTAGCTTCGTTATTGACTCAAAATTATCCCTAGAGATATGCAATGATCCTCGAGTCAACATTCCATCCGTTCATCATCCAAATCAACTCATAACACTCCGAAAGCATCCAAATGACCGTAAAATCACCTGAAACATTAAGAAAACACAAACGGGGCGTAATAGAGTACGACAACGATAACTTATGCAAATGTGATCCTAAATGCAACTAAAATGATATAAATGCCTAATAATGCAACCTAAATGCGCCTAAAATACCCTATACAAATATGACTCATCAGTATCATTATCTACAATTATTAAAACTTGATCATGAAAAAAATATTAGTTATAGGTTTTGAACCTAGGGTCTCTTTTGTTAATCACATATCTATACTATTATTAAATCTCCAAGACAAACCATGTTACGCCGCCATGTGTCACCTTCTCTGAATATGACAAGGCGCCACATCAACGATGACATGTAGGGTTAACATTGTTAAACAAAATGTTTTTGTAAGGGTTCGAACATGGGACCATCAAGAAGTATAGTAGAAATCTTACCATCTTAGCTAAATATTAGTTATGTCTTTTAACTCTACGTAAATATATTTTAGTTGGATATGATTAATGTGTATTTATACTATTTTTTCACACGTATCATGTTATGTGCTAATTTTCACAACATAGTGATTGCAAGAAATGTAATTTTGTTACCATTATTGAAAATGGTTTCGAATAATTACCACATCTTTTATTGTCCATTTTTCACATATATGGATCATAACATATACTCCACAAATACTAACAACCCAAAAAATTTAAGAACACTATTACTAAAAAAGATACTACGTATAGTGATAGCTCTTTGATACTGTTATGAGGGGGGCAGTAGAAAAGTTAAACAGTATAGTATGCAATTTAAACAATTTTATACAAATTTTAAAGGGGGCCGTAACAGAAAACGCACTACAAAAAATTTCGTGGCGGGCCCACCCGCGCCATATAGAACATCCGCCATTGGCTACGTACAACACATCAAATCCAAATAAAATAAACGATTTCCGGATAGTTATTAAAAAAAATTCAAAGTCGCATACCAACACGTGTAAATAGTCGTAGAAAAATGCTTCATATAGTATTCAACGTTGTACTCCGGGGCATCGCCCGGGACAAACACTAGTTTAAACAACTATATCACAACTCATTTTGTTGTTTCCTATACGTTTAAAATTGTCTTATGTTTGCACGGTACTTTATTTTAAGTATAATACAAGTTATTTTTTCTTTAAAAATAAAGTAATTATTCTTTGGTTTGTAATTTATGTTTTTAGTCAAAAATAAAAATAAAAATACGTAAAAAAAACTGGTTCATCACTATATACATATGAAAAAATACAAAACCAAACTGGTTCATTGGTTTTTTTTGGGCTCAAAGTCAAAATAGTTATTTTGGTAAATAAATAGTAGTTAGTTTGGGAAATAGAATTCAAAAGTAGCCATTTTGGTAAATAAAATTGTAAAAGTAGCCAGTTTGGTAAAATATCCTGAAAGTTTCAACTACAAAAATCTTGAGACTCAACACTACAAGAATTTGTATCTTTTATGACAACCTAATAACGACGGGGAAAAATCCCGTCGCAAAAGGGCTTTTGGAACGGGGATAACAACCCAACAAAGACGGGAACAACCGTCGCAAATATCTTTTACGACGGGTTAACGACGAGATTTACCATTAACGACGACCCCCTTTTATGACGGATTCGCGACGGAAAATCCCGTCGTTAATCAACCATTATTGGCCTTTTGCGACGGGATTTTCCCGTCATTAATAGTTGCAGTGCAACTTAAACTTGGATGTAAGTATAGTTCTTGTTTGCTTGTTTTTTCCTTGTCAAAAAATAAAAATAAAATGTAGTAGAACAATAAAATTAAGCTTGTCCTGTAGTTTTAGTGGTGAGTGGTGAAGGGAATTTCCCACGTATCAAATATGTCAACATAGCATGATTCCCATTAATTAAAAGAAAAAGCAATAGTATGATTCCTTCTTCCCATCATATCTCTAAATCTCCCTTATTCAAAGATGCATATTGTTGATTCACTAACATATATTACACCCCTATAAATACCACTCTCATTAACCTCTTAACTACATACTTAAATTTAATTAACCACATCATAATAAATCCCATAATTAGTGTCTCAAAAACTCTATATTATCATGTCTTCATCCCTTGCATTTCATGCAATAACAAAAAATTGTGTTTTTCCTAGTTCAAAAAATGCTTCAAAATCATCTAAAAAATATGATGCTAATAATAATAGAAATTTATTATCGTTTGGCAATACCCAAAGTTTAGGTACTAGCAAAGGAGATCACAACAACTTGATGGCCACTCATGTGGCCACTAGATTGCCTCCTGTAATTTCTCCTCCGATTCCGACTCCGACTCCGAATCCGATACCGAGAAAAGAAGAAACAAACAATGGTGGGAAACTAGCTGCTTGGACAAGCATTAAACAAGAAAGATGGGAAGGGGAGCTTCTTGTTGAAGGTGAAATACCTTCATGGCTGGTATGTATTACGTAGTACTCCCTCCGTCCCTTAATACTCGACCTGTTTTGACCGGACACGCTTGCCAATGTACAACTTTGACCACCAATTTCTTTAACTACATATTATAAAAATTTATAAAATATTAATATTTTGAAAATATATATTAAGATGAAGCCAACAATATATTATATACTAACATTTATTTTCATATACTATAAATAAAATAGGGTCAAAGTGAATTATGTGAATAGTGCAAAAAGTCAAAATGAATCGAGTATTAAGGGACAGAGGGAGTACTATCTTTATTAAAATATACGGAGCACTTTTATTACATGAGAGTTTAATTTATTTGTATTTATAGAGATTGCCAAAATTTTATCTGGGGGCTTGGTTGAGTTGAGTTTTTCCCGACTTCTCCATGCATTTTTCCCATGGTCGAATCCTCATTATTCGCTTAAAATTTATCATTCGAAAGTTTTATGAAGAACAAAAATTTCAAACAGAAAACCTTAGCCTAATGTTATTCATGACCTATTATGAGAATTGAGAGTACTTAATATTTTTGCTTGGCCCATGTATAGTACAAATATCATGTTTCTTGACGACAAAAGTGAACCTATATAATTACGTTTTTTTTAGTATTAGGCCTACACCACACTCGATCTTGTTAAAATCAATCGTTTCCCTACTACTTCTTTTTGTTTTAACCGGTCTGAATAAGTTATAAGGACATTATAAATTACGCTAAAAATATGTAATTAATTTTTACCACTATGTCAAGATCTCATCAGCACGTTCTTAGACTTCCTGCTATTATAATATTTTATCGTGGAATAACTCATTTATACACACACAAGGGAAATTCCCACCACTTATATATTACTCCTTCTGTCCAAAATGTTATTTACATTTCCTTTTATATTATCACATAAATGTTTTAATATTCTATCAAAATTTGTGTCAAATATTATTTTAACCAATTAAATTCATTGGAGTACTTAATATTTCACACTTTTACATTGGGACATTAAATATTTTTCATTTTCTCAATGTCAAATTTTGATAAAAGCGAAAATATTATGAATAAAAGTAATTTGCCTTATTTAAATTAAAAAATAATGGAATCTCAATACACATTAATTAGTCGTTAAATCGCGTGCAAAAAACCAACATAAGGAACATTTGGAATAGAGGGGTCGGAGTAGTTTACAGTGGAAAAACAAATATTTTGTTTAGCCGTTAACCTAATCATTATGCCTGATACACAAAGATGAAAGCTGTCTATGAAATCCCATTGCACAAACCATATATTTTAACAAAAGTCTTGCGCGCACAAGGTGTACAATAAATTTATTATACACCAAGATAACTTTTACCCATTTTTAATTTGGTAACTTTAATTTAGTTTTGATTAACTTTTATATTAGTAAAAAAAAGTTGATAGATAAACATTTTAAAGAGTTGAATGATTAATTTTATACATTATTAGTGATTTTGAAGAAATAAGTTTTATTAATGAAAAAATTTATCACTAAAAAATAGATAACTTTTACATATATAAGCTTAACTTTTAAGCATTTTGAGTTAACTTTTACTCCGGTGTATAATATTTATTGTACAACCCTTGTAAATAAGAATTTGTGATATTTTAATAATTCTTAATAAATTAATTAATATTTTATTTATTGCACCTTAATAATGAATACTCCGTACTAATTAATAATGATCAAAATTAATAATGCAGCGTGGAACATATCTAAGGAATGGTCCTGGCTTATGGCATATGGGAGACTACCAATTCAGGCACCTCTTTGATGGTTATGCCACCCTTGTCAAGCTTCACTTTGAGAATGGAAGGCTCGTCGCCGGCCACCGTCAGCTCGAATCCGAGGCCTATAATGCGGCTAAGAAGAACAGAAAAATATGTTACCGTGAATTTTCTGAAACCCCTAAACCCAAAAATTTTCTCGAGTACATTGGTGACCTAGCCAATCTATTCTCTGGTGCTTCACTTACTGATAATGCTAATACAGGTATATTTATCGATCATTTTCACTTATTGATAATCAATGATGTCTTTGCTTAGTGGGTAGCACTGATAACGTACCAGTAACTTAATTTGTATTGCGCATGTGCGCTTACGACTCATTTTAGCACATGACTAGCTACTTAATACTCCCTCCGTCTCTTTTTGTTTTTTACGTTTTCCTTTTTGGGTATTTCAAAATGTTCTTTACATTTTTTTTATATTATCACATAAATAACTTAGTATTCTATCAAAATTTGTGTCCAATTATTATTTTAACCAATCAAATTCATTGGGTCATTTAATCTCTCACCCTTTCCATTGGGACATTAAATTTTTTCTCATTTCCCAATATCAGAATTTTGATAAAAGTGAAAACATTATAAAAAACGTAATTTATCTCGTTTAAATAAAAAAATTGAGGGATTTCAATGCAAATTAATTATTCGTTAAAACGCGTGAAAAATACAAAACGTAAAAAACAAAAAGAGACGGAGGGAGTACAAAGTACTACATCCGTTTCAAAAAGATCTTTACACTTTCCGTTTTAGTCCGTTTCATAACGTTCTTTATACTTTGCTTTATTCTATTTTTAGACATAAAAATTTACTACCTTATCTTTATTACCCCACAATATTTACAATTTTTCACTCAATTTCTCTTACTTTTTTTTTTTTACACATTTCTTTTACTTTATCCATATTTTATTAAATTCAACCAACTTTTCTACTTTTATCTTAATATTAGTACTTATATTGTATGTATACAGGAGTGGTGCGGCTTGGAGACGGACGAGTAATTTGCCTAACAGAGACACAAAAAGGGTCAATAATAATTGACCCTAACACATTGGAAACGTTGGGGAAATTAGAGTTTAACGACCCCTTTCAAAGGCTACTTTTACACTCGGCTCATCCTATTGTAACAAAAGATGAGCTGTTGACTTTGCTCCCAGATTTAGTCAACCCGGGATATCTAGCGGTCAGGATGAAAGCAGGATCAAATGCACGACGGGTGATTGGACGGATTAATTGTCGCGGTGGGCCCACACCCGGGTGGGTCCACTCGTTCCCCGTTACCGAAAATTACATAATTGTGCCGGAGATGCCGTTGAGATATTGTGTAAGGAATTTGTTGAGGGCTGAGCCAACCCCACTTTACAAGTTTGAGTGGCATCCTGAATCCAAAGCTTATGTGCATGTCATGTGTAGATTCAGCGGCAGCTTGGTATGTTCATTGACATTCTCTACTATACAATCTTGTTTAATCTCTTTATTAAATTCACATGCACTCTTTCTGGTTCTATTTACAAGATCACAATGGAGTTAAGAAAAAACGATATGCAATTAATAGACCTGGTTATCGGACGGGTCGGGTCAGGGTCGATACATGTCAAAAGAGGGTCCGATAATAAAAAGGTCATTTTTAACGTGTCGACAGTGGACGGGTTAAAAGCGGATTGCGGGTCAATAGCGGGTCGTTAGTGAGCGGGTCAATAAACGAGCAATGACAAATGAAAAATAAAAGAGCCGTGTGCAAGTACAAGTGAACACGAAGCTATACACGTAATTTTTTGTCCCATTACTATTTTAGTTTTCAAAATTATTGCAGTATAATTTTGACCCTATAATGACCTTTTCCAATAAAGGCCCTATCCAACAAGAACCATGAACAATAAAAGCCCTATTAACTTGACTTTAACCCTATATTCATTGGACTACTCTGTCCAATAACCAGGTCTATATGCAAATATATAAGTAGTACAAATTTACGGTACCAATTCAACTATTAGCTAATTAACTTGTTTGTTCATTAATTAGACCGGTACATGATTGTCTTTGTGGCTCTCTACATGGCTATCATCCTGGCTCCCTAGAAAACTAGCTATTGTTCCTCTATAGTTAATGCAATTAGACAACAAATTATCATTCTTACTAATTATTGTACTTGATACATGTTTGTAGGTGGCAACAGTAGAAGTGCCCTTGTTCTTGACATTCCATTTCATAAACGCATACGAAGAAACAGACGAGGAAGGCAACGTAACCGCAATCATTGCAGACTGTTGTGAGCACAATGCAGACACTTCTATCCTTGACAAGTTAAGGCTCAAGAATTTACGTTCCTCCATAGGTCAAGATGTGCTTCCAAGTGCAAGGTATATATATATATTTCAATAAATAATATATTAAGCACACACTAATACGATACTCCCTCTGTCCCTTAATACTATTTTGACCGGACACGCTTGTCGATGCACAACTTTGACCACCAATTTCTTTAACTACGTATTATAAAAACTTATAAAATATTAATATTTTGAAAATATACATTAAGATGAAGCCAACAATATATTATATACTAACATTTATTTCCATATACTAGAAATAAAATAGGGTCAAAGTGAATAATGTGAATAGTGCAAAAAGTCAAAACAAGTCAAGTATTAAGGGACGGAGGGAGTATAATAGTAGTACCTATATATAACATTATTGTACGTTTTAATTTATGATACTGCAGGGTTGGTCGATTCAGAATTCCCATGAATGGAATGCCATATGGGAAGCTAGAAGCTGCACTTGACCCAGAAGAGCATGGGAGAGGGATGGATATGTGTAGTATCAACCCTTCTTACATGGGCAAAAAGTACCGTTACGCTTACGCTTGTGGGGCTCATCGCCCTTGTAACTTTCCCAACACTCTTACTAAGGTACGGATACATACTAATAATAGTGTTGAATCAATTAGCTAAGTGAGTAAATGCCTAAATGAAGTGTAGTCTAATCACCAATTAATTATATATGTCATACATTGTGTGACAAATTGTCAACCATCTTGGTGTTGATTTTCACGTTTTACCCTAGTTCAAGGAAACATAATCAACCCTAGTAAGAAAAGTGCTAAATTTTTTTTATTGTTTATTATTAGTACTAAGTACGTAGTATGTTACAATTATAAATTATTTGACAAGAATTCAGGTGACATGACTTGAAAAAACCGTTTACGGAGTAATAATTATAGGGTATAACTTTTTATTTTTATTTTAACGGGAATTATTAAGCCTATAGAAAAGTATCAACATGGGATGCATGTCTAATCACAATATGTATATATTCAATAGATTTATAGTAAGTGGATTGATTAGTTTTAGTAACTACTGACTATGTTTGCATGTTGGTTACGTTAACGAACTTTTCATCTGCATACGATACTACAGATTGATTTGGTTGAGAAGAAGGCCAAAAATTGGTACGAAGAGGGTGCCGTGCCTTCTGAGCCATACTTCGTCGCTCGCCCCGGGGCAACAGAAGAAGATGATGGTAAGTAACTTTGTTAATTCCTTGTAATATTAATTTTTTTTTTTTTAAAGGCCATACTGTAATTGGTACTCCGTAAATTTTTAGGGTTAAAATTTCAAAATACGAGATTAAATGTAACACTACTAGTTGGCACTAACAGACAACAACATAGGGTATCATATCAGTCTATTTCCTTTCCTTTAGATGAATACCCCAACTAAACGCCCCTTTTATATAGATACTGTAAAGTTGAAATATATTTACCAAAAAAAATGGTTGGTGAATGATGCAGGAGTGGTGATATCAGTGGTAAGTGCAAAAAATGGAGAAGGATATGCATTGGTTCTTGATGGGTCCACCTTTGAAGAGATTGCACGGGCTAAATTTCCGTATGGTCTTCCTTATGGTTTGCATGGATGTTGGGTTCCTATGGATTAATTTGCCCTAGCTAGCTTAAACCTACGTACACGTACTCTAGCTAGCCACTACGCCCACACGCTAGCTACCCCGGCCCGAGCGTAAGAACACCGGAAAAGGGCCCGAGCCTATCATCGACGTATATAACTTGAAAACAGCCAATTCTATAAGTTTTCTGCGTCATTGGAGGCCAATCGATGGTTTGGGGCATGCATCTTATGATTTTATGAATACTCCATAAGTCCATATATATATGTTACTTTTGTGATACGGAGTACTCCGTAATTAGTTTTCACATGTATACAAGTATATGTATGTATATTTATACATATAATTTTACTAGGCCATGTTGGCCCATGACGTATTATAAAGTATATAGTGTAAATATTGCAACTTTGTATCGTTAATAATGCTTGGATTAAAGAAGCATATGTACACTTTGTATGCAAGATCAATTACAATTATTAATTTCATGCTAATTGGAAAAGATATTTATCGCGATTGTCGATCAATAATAACAGAACAGTGGTTATGAATCTTATGATCAGGTTGCCAGCCTCGGATATCGCCTTTTTTCCATTTCAGTACTTGGTATAGCAATAACAAAACTGATATGTATACGGTTACCGTTCCCAGATCTGATTTCCAGAAGATAGCCTTCTTAAAGTTTCATCAATCCATTTGATATATAAGGGTAAACAAAATATTTTTGATTATTATTAACGAAAGGTACTCAAATGTCTACTATACAAAGATGAATACTCTGTAATACTAGTAAGTACAAAATTGTGAGATTAAATACAATGTACAATTTGCAACAGAAGAAAGAAAGAAAGAAAGAAAGAAAGAAAGAAAAGGGTAAGTGTCTCAAATCGACCTCTAGAATCGCGGTTGAAAAAGCCATTGATGGCAGAGTGCAAACACATGCTTCCTCCACACATGACATGGAACACAGTGCATGTGTTCTAATAGTTTATTTCTGAGAAAGGGTCCTCCCCGTTTACTGTATGATGGAGCATCCAGTTGTTACTGGATTGAAAGACGACAATCTTGATCATTATCTCTGGTCAGTATAAACAGCATCAACATCATCAAGTTCGAGCAATTTAGACATTAACTCCTTGTTCAATTCCATAGCTTCATCATCTGCCTGCTCACAGAAATATACATATGAGATTACCAGTACCTCCATAAGTTGCTTCTTGAAACTGCCAAGGGAAAGTTATTGAAAACTCTATGATCCAACAGCTGACTTTGCCTAAATGAAAGAGTCTGCTTGCCCGAAAAGATCTTACTTAGGTATGTGCACTTGGAGAATTAATGATGATATTAGCAAAAAGGGAACACAGATGTAAGTAATTAAGAATTATCTTTTGAGTTATTTTAGACTATAGTTACATAAAACTTCAGAAAGATTGGTCTCCCTGAACCACTAGCTTTCACTACTCTTGAATCCAGCTATAAAAGACTGTAAACTTTATGTGTTGATAAGTACTTGTACTGTATCCTTCCGTACTATTTTCATTCCCTATTGAATGTCACTATTATAGTGATTTGATTAGCAATGTGAAACCTAAATTTGGGCAATGGTTAGTTATTATTAGTTGCGAAATAGGTGAAAAACACACTAAAGAACATATATAACTATGCTCTAATTTGAAAACCACTTTGCAATCCCACTTAACTAGCTTAAATAGCACCATATGAATTTGGACCCTTAGGCATAAACTAGGCATTACTTGTATGGAACGGTCTTGACACTAGGTGATTCCACTGGGAACATCACTTCAAAATGGCCCCCAGCAAATGCAACTTGTTACGCAATAAGCTTCATATAAGTTCCATAAAAATATCTACCTCCAATTAGAGACTTCTAAAGTGATATGGTCTGTTCAACATGAGCAGCCTTATTTGTCAGACAGACACTACACTGTAAACATAAAATGTCAATTGGCAAATTACTCTCAGTGAAGCCAAATTACTGGATAAAAGACTAGTGTGAAGAGTAAATTGCACATTCCATTACTCAACTAACATATAGTTCTACAAGTTACAGGCCTAAAAGCCAAACTTGGAGAATGAAATTCTCAAAAGGAGTTATCTTCCTTTAGTTTTGTTCTCTTCCAAGTTCGTTTGCGGTTATACACCCAGTACATACCGACCTCCCAAGACCCGAAAAGAATTTCACCCGGCCTTCACTGCTTGGTGTTATACTCGGTAAATACTAACCTCCCAAGACCCTCATTATTTAAGGATTGTGTCATAAGGTAAGTTAAGCATACATAAAAGATAGGATAAATAGGAAATATGAAGATAAAAGATGAACAGAACAGACAGGTGCCCATACGGAACTTAAAAGGTTCCCTTCAGTAGTTAATAGGGGAACAACAGGCCCTTTGTTTCATAGGCAACCCGAAAAATGAAGTCTTGGAGCACAGCTTCCTAGTAGTTAAACTAAAGAGGAAGTAGTTGGTATAGAAGGAAAGGGGTCCTTTCATTCATGTGAAGCTCCTTCCTCAACACCTCAGCCAAGTTTTAAACACTCACAAAAGAAGAGCCTCTTCCTTTGTTTGCAAACATTATAAGAAACAAAACAACAAAGAAACTGGGTTCTTCTGCTACTTACCAACCAATTCTATGCCAATTTGAAGGCCATCTTTCTTTTCCACCCATTTACTAGGCCACTTACTTTTGAAAGAACAAAATATTAACACACAGTCATTGGACTATATTTTTCATAGTTGCCATGCATATAAGAAACTTAACTTTATCTTATGCAGCCTGGTGGCAGGAAAAAAGTGATCTTTGCCTTCTCTTTAGCTGGCAGCCAATATGGAGTCCTGGTATCGTGCCAGATCTAAAGCATGAGAACATTAATCCCTTTCATATCCAACCACCAAAAAGAGCTGTCAGTACCTTCGAAATCTTTTCAACAATGAGAATCAAGCTAATCCCTCCGTTTTTCTTTAGGTGTTACACTTGCCTAAATCAGCCGTTTTTATTTAAGTGTTACACCTTCATATTTGGAAACTTACTACACTATTTAGTTATATCTCTCTCCAGTTTCCACTCATGGCCTCGTTCCTAATTATACTAGTCTTTCTATCTCTCCCATGGTCTCCATCTATACTCACACAGTCAAACCATCTTTCTTACAACAAATAATTTACCTACTATCAATTTCTTACAATAAAGAATTAACCACTTACTACCACACTTGCATATTATTTAAACAAATTCAACTCAAACCTCCTAAAAGTCTAAAACTATGTGTCAGTCAAAGCGTAACAAAAAAAAAGAGGAGGGAGTAGGACTGTAGGAGTACTAAGTAGTTGGTCTAGTTCTCATGACTCATAACCGATACAAGAGTTTTTTAACACTCTTTCTTTGGCCAATCTCCCTCCCAGAAGCGATTCAAACAGTGAGATTAAGCGAGCACAGAGTAGAAGTCAAATATGACAAAGGAAAGAGGAGGAGCTCCTAAGCTGTTTTTTCAAAACATACGCTTTCGCAGCAACACTTCCTTTCTAAGATTCTATGTGAAAAGCACCCTAACCCCACACCATATCCAAGCAGATGGGTCATGGGTGAGTCATGTTAATAATGCACACCATAAAGATATAGGTCCATAATACTGAAGCTACACCCTCAAATGATTATAAGTTGGCATTCTAGCTAAAACAGTTTGTCCAAGGTACGTGTAAACCAAATTGCATCTTCATCACCACATTTTGTAATTTGAAGTAAACAGAAGAAAGATAAGAATCTTAAACGCAGAGATCAGTGATGCACGATTTGAAGAACACCGTAATCCCACACCATACCCAAGCAGATAGGTGGATCATAGTAGTAATGTAATGTATACCACATTGGCACATAGATACAGATCCATAGTAAGCTACACCCTCAAATGATTCAGTGTTGCCATTTTGGCTAAAACGATTCCAAGGGATGTATGAAAAAATACCCCTATTTTAAATCAGAAAATACTCATGCAAGTGAGGCAAAGGTGAAACACAATATTCAATGCAACTTAGGTAGTTAGGTATCAATATATCAGTGTATCACAGTAGATATTTCTCCACATTTTCTCCACGGAAAACAAAAAGGAATAGGGGGAGAATCATACTGTTAAAGGTAGCTAATTTACTCAACAAAATGCTACTAAAATGGCATTAACTTACTGAAAATAAATAGCATACCTCAATAGGGGCAACTGGAAGTAGCTCGTACCCATTATCTGGCTCAAAACTTATTCCTTCATCACGAAGCTTTGACAGTATAGACAAGTAATTTTCTTGTGAACTTACAATTTTATAGTACCTATCACGGGAAAAGAAATAAACAACAGGAACTCAGAGAAGTGGAAACTAATTGAGGGGCATAAGAAAAGAGAATAAGTTGCAGTTCTGAAATACGTCAAATTGGTTCCATTCACAGAGAATGCATAAAAAAATAAGATACTCCTGTCCAGAGCATACAAAAAAATTCAAAAAGCTGATCTTTGTCAGCATACAGATAGATTATTACATTACCTCTCTGACTGATCTTCTTCAGAATCATCTTCATCGCCTGTGGGTTCAATGACATCCTCAGCACCAGCATCCAAGGCAATTTCAAGAAGCTGGTCTTTGTCAGCATTACTGGTTTTCACATTTACAACACGAGCACGTTTAAACCTAAATACGACAGAACCAGAATCTGCCATCTTGCCACCACAGTCTCTCACGACTTCCCTAACAGCTGCCACTGACCTGTTTACCTTGTCAGTTGAGACTTCAACAACAAAGCCAACCCCACCATATCCATACACCTAATTCAAGTAAATAGTAATTAAAGCTTAGCAACAAGTTCTCTAATAGCCAAAATGAAAAAGAGAAGCATTGAATGCAAGAACAAAGGAGAAATTTGATAAAATCACATTTTCAAATAGTAGCATAAACATTGAAGTCATTCACCTCATAGACTTTCTCAATAAAGGCCTCCTGTCCCTTCTCAGAAGCTCTCTTAATGTTGCGCTCAAAAATCTCCTTTGGGACATCAAGCTCCTTGGCCTTTTCAAATATGGCAGCCAGAGCAGTATTGGATGCAGGACTTGGACCTCCTTTCTTCACACTACAGATTTTGTCAATTCAGTACAAATACTCAGAATTTCCCAGTATGTTATTTTGCTATATAATTTCTTGGAAAGAACAATAGAGAAAGAAGGGGAAAACAAAATCTATAATCAAGCCAGCGAAAAGTGTGACATTACAAAAGAATGCATCATCTTAGAACAAATTTCTTCCCGTGCCAAACCAAGCTAGTTTCACATTTTCACACCCAATAATTCAGTGATGTATAATTACTTCACAAAAGTGATCAAGATGGCATCTGAACCCGTGTATGAAAACTCATTCCAACACAAAATGCACTGGTAAGAATCATCTTAGTTTAGCTACCATATGCATGGAGAGGATTGTGGATTACTTACGCTGATACAATTTCCTTGCCGATCTTTGAATACAGCTTTGCCTTCTTTAGATCTTGAGCTCCCTGCAAAAGTTCCACTTTTAGGGCAAGCTTGGATTGGGTGTAATGGATTATGGGGGTAATAAAAGTCAAACCACCATAATAAAAGGACAATGAAGGAGAATTGTGGTGGTTGCATGGAGGGTGGTGTGGTGGTATTGTGATGAGAAGTTGTGGTAGTGGTGGTGGTGCGAGGAGAAGGGAGGAAGGGGGGAAGTAATTACCCCACAAATGAGGGTAATAATCACCCTAGTGGGATGGTGGGTAACTATTCCCCAATGATGAGGGTATTTGTTCCACCTTCCCTTTTATTTTCTTCTTGCCAACACTAGCTTGTTCCCTTTGCCACCACTTCATCCCCTCATCATCACCTTCAACTACCTTAGTTTGACTTTTATTACCCCTTTAATACATTACCCTCAATCCAAGCATGCCCTTACATTTAAGAAGAATAGAAGGTAGCAGAATAATGAGCTCCATCAACACCGTGGATATAAACAAAGTATAATTTATTTTCTCCGGGCTATGGGAGGTCCGCATAAATATGTATCGATGTATGCTACATGGTCATACTTCATGTATCGGCATATTTTCTCTAATGAATTAATGATAATGACGCAATGGAAAATGACCAAAAACATAACATTTATCATATGCTTCTGTTCTGGGACTAAAGAGGCACTGGTTGAAGATATCCAACAGAACCATCTCACATCACCTTATTCAGGAATTCAGGTTACTTCCAATAATGCCCACACCAACTAAGTCTCTCACGCATTAAATCAACAATCAAAGATCCCATGGGGTTGATTGGATTAGTAAACGCAGTCTAATGCTCGTAATACATGAACAGTCATATATACACAATACTCCTAAGCTTAAAATGTGAGCTAACTAGCATTTCATTTCATTAATAACAAATTCGGTCTATAATACCTTATATCCACTTATCAATTACTTCGAAAACATAATGCATTAAACTCTAAGAAAACATCCATAAGTCTCCCACGATCCAACTGAGCTTATAAAAAATCCAATCCACAATTTGCTCTGACAATTAGCTGTGAGGTGTTAGACGTGTGTATTAGCGGGTTGAAATTAGCTGCTTGTGTAAAGTGTTTGGTAAATTAGTTGTTAGATGTTAGTTGTTTAATGTGTAAAATGAACATTGATGACATTTATAGGACAAATTTATTCTTTTACACTTAATGCAAAAAATCCTACATTGAGCTTCATCAAAATTAGATTTTTCACCCAAAACTCTCTTCCAAATCTCTCCTAGCCAAACACTTCCATTAGCTTTTTTAAATGGTCAAACCTCTAGTTCACCTCAAAAAGCTTTTTTTTTCTCCAAACCTCTTACAACCAAAGACCCCCAGTAGCTAATAATGAGCCACTTCTACAACAAGGATGATAGAACCCGTTTAAATACAATGCCAATAGAAGCTCCTACCCAAAGCTCTGTCAAGCATTTCATCAAACATTTGGTGCGCAACAACAAAGTAAACACGACACCAAATGTCAATCAAAAAAGCACATTAATGAAAAAAGACACATAACCCATGCACCAAAACACGAACCCAATTTATATTTTGACCATACCTAACACCACAAATTCTCAGAAACAAGCATAAAAATCGACAATGGGAAATTGAAAAAGTTGAAGACTTGAAGTTTAGCAAAGTTAAACACCTTTCTAGTTGCAATTTTGCTCGAGCGCCGACCCATGCAAAGAGGAGAGCAAGTCCAAATCTTTCTCACAGAAGCGCATTGATAATCATACTGATGAGACAATCTATGGGGTAATTCTGAACCCCACAAACTTGATGATGAAAATGAAGATGAGGATGATGCAAGTCTCTTCGAAATCCTGCCATTCCCTGAAATTTGTAGGAGAGAGAAGACACAGAAAACAAGATTAATCAATGAAGTTTCAGAGATGGCAATTTAGAGAGGGATAAAGGGGTTTATTAACAGAGACATACAGAGGAGAGAAGAAGAGGATAGAGAAAGAGATTTGAAGGGAGAAGATGATGTTCCGTTTGAAATTCTTTGAAGAGCTGCGCCTAATGTGCGGATCGAAGAAGATGAAGTGCTCATTTCAATGGGCTATGCCGTTATGGGTTGAGTTGAGTTTGCTGGTGTTCCACTCTATTTCTGGTGTCGCAACCGGAGTTCCGGGAGTGACAGTTGTCGGACGGGGATTAATAGGTATCACGTACCCGTTTAACATACCCGTTTTAATGTTTTATGGGGATTTTTATTCGACGTCATGTTCCGTTAATAACGCCCTATTTTATTACGTTAAAGTACAATTCTACCCTTTAAATTCAAATTCAACCCCCTCTTCATGAGCCTTCTCCTTCTCTGCTCTCTCCCTCCCTTCCTCCTGCCGGCTATAAACATCTCCGCCGCCCTCAACGCCGCCCCATCTCCACCGCCCCATCTCCGATCCTTACCTGGCGCACGAAATTTGCATATGTTCCATGGACCTGGCGCACGGAATTTGCGCCAATTCCATGGACCTGGCGCACAGATTTTGCGCCAGGTTCATGGAACTGGCGCAAATTCCGTGCGCCAGGTCCATGGAACTGGCGCAAATTCCGTGCGCCAGAAATGAATAAAAAACAAAAAAAAAACACCATTTTTACCTCCTCCATTGAAGCTTACGAGCTTTCCGGGAGCGATTTTCCGGGACAACTTCCTCGACTATAAACACCGCCGCAACTCTCACACGAATTATGAAGATACTAACGTTTTCCAGAATTTCAGTTTTCCGGCGAATTATGAAGAAACAGGTATGAATATCAGTTTTCCGGCGAATTATAAAAGGGGTAAAAAAAATTCTCGTCGGAATTTCATTTTTCCGGCGATTTTCTGGCAGCCAGATTGGTGGGGAGGGGGGGATGAGAGAGAGGTGAGGGAAAGGTGAGGTGAGAAGGGTAAAAAAAAGTGAAAGGGAGGGGTAAAAAAATATAAGGGTAGTTTTGTACTTTCGCTATGAATAGTAGGGCGATTTTAGCGTGGGCTGGCGTCGAATAGCGATACACTTTATATACACATACGGATACCACATTCATTATGATTTTGGATACTCCGTATTACCGTTCGTTGCCCATTTCTACGTATGTCGCCCATCCTTTATTTAATGAATTGTCCCTATCTATATATTTAAGTTGGATATGATTTGTGTGTATTTATAATATTTTTTCACACGTGATATGTTATTTGATAATTTTCACAACATAGTGATTGTAAGAAAATGTAACTTTGTTACCATTATTGAAAATGATTTCTACATCTTTAATTTGTCCATTTTCACATATAATAGAGCATGTTATTTCATTCGTTGGTCAACAATTGTGTTAGCATATACTTTATAGATCATAACATATATACAAATACTAACAATCGAAAAAGGATTAAGAACAATATTACTAAAAAAGATACGTAGTATTACGTACAATGACAAATCTCGGACACTATTGTGAGGGGGGCCAGTAGAAGAATTAAGCAATATAATATGCAAAATATATACAATTATATATAAATTTTAGAGAGAGCCGTACATAAAAACACACTACAAAAACTTTCGCGCGCGGGCCCACCCGAGCCATATAGAACACCAGCCACAGACTACGTACAACACCAAATAAAATAAACGATTTCCGGATAGTTATTAAAAAAGGTCAAACTCGCATACGTTCCAACACGTGTAAACAGTGCGTAGAAAAATATTTCATATAGTATTCAACGTTGTAATCCGATTGCCCGAGACTAACACTAGTATATTATTAAATCTTCAAACGATGCATGATATCTCTCCACGTGTCGTCATTACATGGCAAATGACATGACGTCATGTCATGCACACATATTATACATATTGTTACCTCACAAAAAAAAATGTTGGTATCAAAGCTCGAACTCATGATCTTGCTTTCATTGATGCAAAATTTTAACCACCACTCCAATTCATCAACTTATGACATAAAAAAAAAATGTGTTGTAAATGTTAATAAGTTAATGCCCAATGTTTGAGTAACCATTTATGATAACAATCTTTTTTTAAATTTTTCTACTCAAATCATATATAAGTATATTTTTTTTCAAATTTATTCAAAACTTACATGGAATTGTACGTTAAAAAGATTTAATACGGAGTACTTAACTTTTAGCTGGAATAATATGTTCCCCCTAAAAGGTTTGTAATCCAATGTAAAATTTATAATTTAAGAAATTTCTTAAAAGGTAATACATATAAGTAAAGAACAAAAGATCGAATTTTATATAAATCAAGTAAAACACTCAAAAGTCTCCTAACCAGTTTTAGTTCTTGAACAATATACTACCTAATGAAATTTACAGTATATGCCAGTGAAGATTTATACTCAGGGCATCACCCGGGCCAATAACACTAGTTGTTCCTCAAATCCTCTCACCCCACCTCAGCCTCACTTCCCCAGTATCTCTCACTAAACCCACCACCAAATTCCGACAACCATTATTGTTGTCGACTCTACCTTAGCCTTCGTTACCGTTGGCCCTGTCACCACCACCTCAATTCATATCATAGTCACTCCCTCTACTCCATGAGTTTAACCACCCGCACCACCACTGTCCCGACCACCACCACTGTTGTCATCCTCGTTGGTCAGAATTGAAAGAGAATTTTGGCCGGAAACATAAATTGACGACGATCGACCTTCCTTCAAAGTCGTCCCCGCCATGTCGTTGGCAGAGGCAACGTGGAAAGTAAAAGTTTAAAAAATAAATTCCAGAAAAACTAAGGAATTGGGCAAGAAATCCGATTCCATACGTAGGAAGAATCGGATTTCTCGTCTATTCCATGGTATAGGATTGAGAACCCCATTCCTCCTAGGCCATGAATCGGATCAGCAACCCTATTCCTTGCCAAGGAGGAAATGGAAAAGCAATCTAATTCCATGGAATGGGGTTGTTTCCCAGTTCTTCCTAGGCACGAAATGGGGATGAAAATCCTTGATAGGCTGTCGTACACCCGTCAAAAATAAAAATCCTAGCGAAACCTCCTAACAATGCCAGTAGGGTAAGCAGGGTCGAATCCACAGAGAGATGGCTGTTTAAATCTAGCTTTCAAGGTATGGCGAAACTAACAATGTCACGAAATTTAGGATTCAATGTTTAAACTAAAATAAATAGAAAAATAAACTAAAAGATCCAGGGTAATGGTTCACCATGTTCATAGTTCAGAATCAATCAAAACATCATCAACAATTCAAATATTCAAATTAACTAGAGCATAAGTTAATCCTACGGTCGGGTCTTAACACTCTCAATTCAACATATGCAGTACGATCGCTAATATAATCAGAATTGCTAGTTGTAGGTAAGCCTCTAAAATTCGATCTTTCGATTCTAAATCCTATTAGCATGATTTAATCAAACAATTGATCAGATTGCAAAGATTAACAATATAAACCTAATCAACTAGAAATATCAATGAATAATCAAACCATCAACAACAATAATAAGGATTCATAATATAAACAAGGATTCCCAAACCCTAGAAAGCGAACTACTCAATCATGAAACGAACAATGAAAATCAAATCTAAGAATGAAAACATAATTAAAAGCAATAAATAAAATAAAGAGAAAAATCAATAATACCTCAAAGAATTACATTGATGGAGTGTGTAGAAAAACTAGGGTTCATGAAAAAGAGAAGAGAGAAAAGAAACGTGAAAGAGAAATCTAGGAGAATTGAAACCTAAAGGAAATAAAAGCATAAGGGATAAAACATTCCCTTGAAGTATTTATATGCTTCCTAAATTCTAAACAAAATAGGAAAAGATAACAATTACATAAGCTAAGATTTAATTGGACGATCACGAAGACCAAAACATGCGCGGGAATCACTTGGGCGCAGAAACCAGCGGTCCCGCTGGTTGGTCGCTGGTTTTCGCGCCCAAGGAGGAGAGTTGGGCCTGCGTTTTGGGCCGTGGGCGAATCGGATAGTCGAGCCATCTTGTTTATGTCATAACTCTTGTCCTACAATGCCTATAAGGACGTATGACCTGTCGTTGGAAAGCTCTTGAAGCCTACTTTCTAGGCCAATAAAAATCGCTTCATTCCGACATGTAGAACTTGAGATATCATCAAAAGAGTGAACGCTTGTCCGTTTTGATGCTTAGAAAAGTAGCGTTTAGCTTCGTTGTTGACTCAAAATTATCCCTAGAGACATGCAATGATCCTCGAGTCAACATTCCATCCGTTCATCATCCAAATCAACTCATAAAACTCCAAAAGCATCCAAATGACCGTAAAATCACCTGAAACATTAAGAAAACACAAACGGGGCGTAATAGAGTACGACAACGATAACTTATGAAAATGTGATCCTAAATGCACCTAAAATGATATAAATGCCTAATAATGCAACCTAAATGGGCCTAAAATACCCTATACAAATATGATTCATCAATCCTATTCCATGAATTTAATTTTTTTTGTTTTTATTTGTAATGTCGACGAGATTTAGCTAACATGCTCATGTAGCAAAAAACACGTAATAGGGTTGGATATATCCCTATTTCAACCTAGGGATGGAATAGGGGTGAGAGCCATATTCCAAGTAAAACACGGAATAGGGTCCAAATCCTGTCAGATCCTGATCCGTGTTTCACCTGGAATAGGGCTTCCTCCCCGATTCCCTACCTAGGTGATAATCGGGATACTAGCGCGATTTTATATTAACAAAAATCATACCTGTAATTTGTCATCGACGACGGTGGTGGCAGTAGACTGACCCCTTCCCCTTGACCCGACGAGCTCGCCTTTTACTTCTTCTTTGGACCCATGCCTTTGCTTCTTGGTGGTGGTGCACCTGTAACAGCTGATGGTTGGTGGTGCTATGGTGGTTGGTGGTGAATGGGGATGCTTGGTTGATGGTTCGTTGGCGGTTGGTGGTAGGTGATGTTGGTGGGAAACAAACCAGCCTATGTTGAGAAGGGATAGCTGATCCTTTTGATGGCGATTGTTGGTGGAGGTGTTAGACTACGTTGGGAAGGGTGTGAGGAAATTATAGAGAGAGAAAGTGGTGTATTGGGTTGGGGTGGGGGGTTTAGGGTGGGGTAAATTTATGAGGGTAAATATGGGTTTTCATCATTTAAAATACGGGCGACATATGTAAAAGCGAGCGACAAATAGTTTGGCATATAATTTTTATTGGAAATTTAGAATGTAGGTAATTCACTATGCTTAGGTATCGCGTACCCCTTTAACATTACCCGTTTTATACACATTGCCATAGCTCCATAAGTACACAAATGAATATACGGAGTAAATGAACATGGTATACTTGATTTATTGCAATAATTAAAATTAATCCTGATGGTATACTTCCTCCCCCTTTTTGCTATAATCCTGATTCTTAGTCAGTTTACACTTTCAACTTCAAACATTTTAAGTATTGCTTAGTTTCATGTACAACTAAAACAGGGCCGTCTTCGGCAATTTGGAGGCCCTGTGCTAAAAAACAAATATTGGGCCCCTAGTAATTTTTACGGGCAATTATTTAATGTAAAACACATAATTATTATATTAATATTGTTTTATTTATACAAAATATAAAATTAAATTAATAATATAGTTTAATGTGTGATGGTTTGAGAAAATTTATGTAAAGGTTTGATGGACATGGAAAAAGCAAATAAAAAATGGGGCAGATAAGAATTGAACCCCGATCTTGGCAACCACACTTATAATTCCTTACCAACTAGGACAAAGATTACATAATGCATAATAAAGCAGCTGTTAAACATATAATATTTGTTCTTGGAGGGTTTAACCAACATAATTTCTTTTTGGGGCCCCAAAATTTTGTGGCCCGGTGCTGTAGGTCCGCCGTGGCAGGAATTACCTCATTAACATTATCTCAAATTATCAATTGATGTGTAGTTGGTTCATACAAAATTAGCGACTAAGAAGTACGTCTATATAATTCTGATGTTATGTTGATCCTCTCACTAACAAGTAACAATATAAGTTGCCCTAGCTACTAATTAAAAGATCACAAATCAACCAAAAAGGGGAGGGGAGGAGGTAGGTAGACGAAGACGAGAAGGGTTGGTGAATTGCCAAAGAGTGAGAGGGAAGGGAGAGTGGAGCCAATTGGATAAAACCAAGGATGTTTGGTTCACAAAATATAATTTACATGTTTAGAAAGGGTAATCGCAATTTCGATACTTTGTGTTTAATTGTTTTAGAAACTTGCAAATTTTATCTCGCAAGTATCGTGTTTATAAATTTAAGGGAGGTGAGTTTTCACTTACACCAAATCGTTAGTCGTCAAATTATAAAAAAATAAAAAATAAAAAATAAAATAAAATAAAAAAAATTCTCAAACATAACCAAAACCCATGGTATTAAGAATCAAGTTGGAGCAACTCCAATGGTGGGCTACAAGGTGATGTAGCTAATTTTGCCACATCATATTTCTAGCTACAATTAATTTAAGCTACAAATTTTCACATTGGTGAGCTACAAATACAATCCCTTGTAGCTCCCTATAATATTTAATTTATATCTTTCCCCTTTTATTTTTTGAGCTACCTGTCCAAAATAGCTACAATGTTTTAGTAGCTACTGGTGTCATTATTGCAACAATGGTGGGTTACCTGCTCATATATATATATATATATATATTTTGTGAGCTGGTCTATTTTCCAACCATTGAAGTTGCTCTAAAAAGCCCATATCAATCAATATTGTTCTATTACTAACTTCAAAGTCATACCACGTTTTAAAATGAACACCTTAATTACTTTTCTATTGGTCATTGTGACATATGATCATTTGACACAAATCTTGATATTTCATTATCTAGTACTAGCTCTGTAATATTATTTTTAAAAGAACTTTAAAACGTAACATTCAAACACACATAATAAGAGATATTTTGAGTTTTTTACCGTTCTTTTAATTAGATGATATTTTATTTTATTTTATTCAAAACAAATAATAATTTTTGCAGTTCAAAGTCAATTCCTTCGAGGACAAAGTGAATCACAAGTTCATAACAAACGATGGATCATAATATAGGCAGAAACGCAGTATGACAAATGACAATATTAAATTATTTTCAGAGAATCTGCTACTTAATTTTCGTTAATTTGTTTAAATAGTTTGATAGTTTGCATGACTTTTTTGTTGTACACACAATCCACATGGACCTCTAGATAAGTATACATAACATTAGGGGATTAATTATATAATTAGGGCAGTGGGCAGACCATGTGGGGCAGAAATAATGCAAGTTTAGTGGTCATTTTGTTTTGATGGATAAAAATAGCAATACTTCTTTGTTAACCAAATTAGTTTAGCTGTCCTAATCATTGGACCAACTATCATTTAAACATACCATAAATACATGGAAAATTATTACTCAAGGAATGTAAATATTGTCAACCAGTTGTTGTAATTTTAACTTCCCTTTCCATTTTTATCCTAGTCGATACTACCCTCCAACAAAAATATTGATTTCTCGTCGTAAAAGGTCAATTACAAAATAATAACTCGAACGGTCATAAAAAAGGCCGTCATAATCTGACTAGCTCCGTCATAAAAAGCAATTGAAAGAGAGTCGTTACTCGTTAGTAGATTTTTAGGGCTTAAATATAACTGGTCCAAATATCTTGTCATATAATCCTTCACAAAATCGGCTTAATTTTTGTAATGTAAGTAGAAAAATATTAATTTGCGACTATTGAGTATTTATTTGTAACTATAAAGCTTTTTAGAATAGTCTATTTTAGTATATTGCATAACTTGTTACTAGAAAGGTTTCAAGAGTTGATAACCACCCTCTATAACTAAGGAGTATATATATGATTATATCTATATTAATTACTCCCTCTATTCCAATGTATTCTTTACGATTTTCGTTTTTATTGTCCCATTTTAGTCTTTACACTGTAGCATAAAAGTCCCTAATATTCTTTCAAAAATCATGCCAAATGATTATTTCAACCAATCAAATTCATTGGGTCATTTTAACCATTAAACATGTCAAACTCATTGGAACACTAAAACTTTTTATTTTCCAATGTCAAATTTTTGAAAAAAGTGAAAATATTATCAATAAACGTAATTTACATGTTTTAAGTTAAACAAAAAAAATTAAACAAAAAGAGAATCTTTATCTACATTAATTATTTGTTAAATCGTATGCATGATACCAATCGTAAAGAATAAAATGGGACGACAGAGGGAGTATTATTTTAAAACACGATACTTTGCATCCCATTATTCTGCGTGTTGTACCTTTAATTTTTCAACTTTTTTTTTTCTTTTTTGTAAAAGTCACCATGACTCACAAGATTGTGGTTATCATGTGAGATTAATATGAGTTATAATGGTCCGAGAATCCTAATATGTTTAAAAGATATCGAGTTCAAAAACAAAAACAAAATAAAATAAAAAAGATAAGGTTGTAGTTTGTCAACATCCTAAAAATGATAGTGTAGATCACAATGTTGATCTTCAAACTGGTCTGCCCATGCAAGACAGCTTTATTTTATTGATTAGTTTTTGTTTTCAACTACAGTATATAGTTTACCAAGGTTGGTAAAGAAACTAAGCTAGCCGACGTAATTAACACTACTGTCAATTCATACTCCGTACTAGCTTCCATATATATATTCCACAACCAGCTAGCTAAGAGTAGTCGACTACAAAACTACAAACGAATGTCCATCTCTAAACTCCAAAACTCTATCTTAAATCTTGTAAGTTTTCACATCCAAAAGGTTACTGTTTTTAATGTAAGCTTGGTCAAGTGTTAGGACTCTTATATTGTGATGGAAAGGTTATAAGTCCGAATCCTTTTCTTACATTGTGTTTGTTTTAGTGGGAAATGTGGTTGAGAATGAGAATTTATTTCCCAACTCTATTCATTTCCCAAGTTTGTTAAGTGGGAATGGAAATGAGTACGAGTTTGGAAAGGAGAAATATTGGTCTCAATTTCCATTGGTATTTGGAGATGGGGATTCTGATTTACCCTATCTCCCGCCGAAAAAAAACTCAACTTGGGTAATTGAGGGTCATATTGATCTATGAAGTTTTTCGGTCTAATAGAGCCATTTTCCTTTTCTTAAAATAAATATTTCAAGCAATAATAATTAGAACGTAAGAATACAGAAGCAATATACTTCTTTTTTCAAATACATTAGTGATTAACGTCGATACCATTTGCCGCTCGAAAAGCACAACACGACTCGTAACACGATATAATATTTGATTCAATTATTTACTTTTCCAATTACAAGACAAAAAAACTAGCTCATGATCCATGAAACATTGAAACACATAGGGGATTGGCTAAGATCACTAAGCGCAATGCCAACACAACAAAAATTCATGTGCCTAGCCTAAAAATATAATCATATAACTATTATATAACGTATTACGTGACATCGTGACGCAATCCACTATCATACAATCATTAATTCTTAAAGGGACATTGTGGTAGATATTTGTACAAACTCATACTAATTTACTCTCAAACAATAAGTGGACAGCCGCTCCCGGCTCTCCCATCCTCTCCCCCTCTCTTATTTTCTAGGGTTTATTTTCTTGGCCGCCGTAGGCCGGAAATAGTCTATTTTCCGTCTATTTCCGACCCTTTTCCTTCATTTAATTCAGTTATTTTCTCTTAAATTCAATAAGTTTTCACCATATGGGTGGAGTTCGTCCTTGTTCGTTAGGCTCCCTATGGTGGAGTTAGTATTAGTATGTTTGATTTTTCGTTCAGTTGATTTATGTAGAATTGGTTCGTTGGTAAAGTTTTATGCGGGATCGCAAAAGATATCAATTTTTCTACTACATTCAGATGAATCAAGTGGAAATCATCCTCGCGGCTACAACAAATCGTTAGACCCTCTCTCTGAAAAGGCTGCATGTTCCAGCGTATATACGGGAGACGTTCTACAGTGCAAGATTCATTCAACGACCGTAGTTTTGATGAAGGAAACCTTTATTTGATTCAATTTGTCATATATTTGTTAGATCTGTATTTCTCTTGTAGATGTCGTATGACTCTTTATTAATGTAATTAATTTTCCATTAAAAAAAAAACGGATATTTCATGAAATGCCCATGAGTTTTGATTTAATTCACCAAATGCCCATCAAGTTCCAATAATTCACCAAATACCCCTGACAAATCGAACAATATCATCAAATGCCCACACGGTTAACGGTCCGTTAGTCCGCCGTTAGCCTAGTTTCATAATTCACCAAAAGCCCCTTTTTTTAAACTTATTTCACCAAATACCCCTATTATTAAACTTATTTCACCAAATGCCCAAAACTTATAAATAGGTATTCTGATGTTCCAACGGCTAGTTTTTGAAGGTAAAGTCACTATTTGAAGGTAAAGTCTTCTGTTTTTCTTCTCATTTGCTATTTCTGTCAAAGTGTCAGTGACTGTTCTTATATTAACTTCTTATGTGTTTATTTGCAGCTATAACGGAGTGGTCCATGGAGAGAATTGGGGTCAGGTTTAGTAAAGCAGCAAACATGGAGCCTAACCACTTAACAGGCTATGCCAAAATTGAAATGGAGTTGAGAAGTGCTGAATCCAGATTTTGTTACTCTACTGCATGTGGTGGTGGGGAGTTTGAGGTGAAGGATGGCAATGTGAAGTTCCCAGTCAAGCTACACACCAGAACCTGTGGTTGTGGAGTATGGCAGGTGTCAGGTATTCCCTGCAAACATGGCTTGAGGGTCATCTACAACCAGAGACTTGACCCTGTGGACTTTGTTTCCAATTATTTCAAGGGTGCTGCTTATAAACAGGCATATGCAGAGCATATGCACCCAATGGCTGACCCTACTCAGTGGCCTGGATCCACACTGCCCACCATTAAACCTCATGGGATCAAGAGGAGTGCCGGAAGATCACAAAAACAGAGAAGAAGGGTTGCCATGGAAGCTAGGAAGAGGAAGAGGCACACTTCAGTTAAGTGTAGCAAATGCAAGGAAATGGGCCACAATGCAAGGACCTGCAAGTCTGGTGCAGACACTTCCAAGGCACCACCAAAACAGAGAACTGCAACAAATAAGAGGAAAATGGCCTATGATGGTGCAAGCACTTCCAAGGCAGCACCAAAGGGCAAGAAATCCAAGCAAGCCTGAGGGGGGAAATGATATGTCAGCACATATGTTTTTTGGGTAGTTTTTTGCACAAATGTTTTGATCTTGCAAATATTGAATGTTTTGTAATGTAAGTTGGTGCAAATTTTTGTAGTTGAAGCTAAAAACAACATTAAAGTTAGTTGGTGCAATGTTTTGTACTTGAAGCTAAAACAGAATTGCTTCCCATTTAGGTATTTTGTGCATATTTTGCAACAACAATGGTTAAAGAAATGTGATATTATTTCTCATTAATTGTGTTTACTTCATGATTACAAACAGTAGGATTACAAACATCAATATCCCCATTTGTATTACGACGTTAACTACTTTATGTTGATGTTTTAGCTTTTTCTTCATTTGCTTTAATTCCTCTTCCATCTTATGGCTTCCCCTGTTTTCAGCACTTTCTCCTTCGTCTAAGCTTCCCCTTTGTTGTCCTTCATGCTGTTTCCCCCTGTTTTCTTGCTCAACTACTTCCTTGCACCATCTTAGATTGTTGCAAGGATCACACTTGTAGTACAACCTTTGTGGATTGAGCGTTGTATCGGAGCTTCGGATGGCAAATTTCCTACCACAATAACAAACTTTGTTAGGCACTCTAATGTATGTGGACTCATTGTGTGTGGATGATGATTTGGAAACAAAATTCATGACACAAATCTAATGAAATTAGCAAAGCAAAGCAAAACAACATCTAAATGACAAGAAACATTCAGAAAATGGGTTTTTATAGTCAAGCAAGACCAACGACTACTTTTCAAATGACAAAAACTAGCCGTTGGAACATCAGAATACCTATTTATATATAAGTTTTGGGCATTTGGTGAAATAAGTTTAATAATAGGGGTATTTGGTGAAATAAGATTAAAAAAGGGGCATTTGGTGAATTATGAAACTAGGCTAACGACGGACTAACGGACCGTTAACTGTGTGGACATTTGATGATATTGTTCGATTTGTCAGGGGTATTTGGTAAATTATTGGAACTTGATGGGCATTTGGTGAATTACATCAAAACTCAGGGGCATTTCATGAAATATCCGGAAAAAAAAACCAATAAGTGGACAAACAATAATTCTCTCATTTCAAAACATAATCTAAAATTTCTTTCCCTAAATTTAAAACACCAAAGAAATCAAAGACAAAAAGAAAATTATAGGAAAAAGGAAAAGTAATATCAATACAGTACTTTCCTTACTTTTTTTCACTCTCCTTCGCCTTCTTCTTCTTTCCTTGCTCTCTCTCTCTCCTCACTCCCCTCTTTCTCTCCAATGTCGCTCCTTTTCAGAGACAGGAGCTCACTCGGAGATTCCAGGCGAGAAACCACTCCTCCTCCACCATCACCACCGCCTCCACCACCGTCGTCTTCTCTCTCCTCACCTTTCGCCACCGACCTCACTCAATCTCTTTCCATCCACGACCTCCGCTCCACCGCCTATGAAATCTTCGTCGCAGCATGCCGCACTTCCTCCGGAAAATCTCTCTCCTCCGCCTCCCCTACATCCACTGCGCCTTCCACTAACGGCGGCGCCAACTCCGGCGGCAATTCCGGAGGATTACAACGGTCGTTAACTTCGACGGCGGCGAGTAGAATGAAGAAGGCGTTAGGGTTGAGATCTTCAGCTTCGTCAAGCTTAGGGTTGAGAAGAAGTAGTAATGGCGGTAGTCCTGGGTCACAGCTCGGTGAGAGTAGCCCTAAGACTAAGCCTTTGACTGTTGGTGAGCTTATGAGAGTTCAGATGAGAGTCTCTGAGACTGTTGATTCCAGAATTCGACGAGCTTTTCTAAGGATCGCTGCTTCTCAGGTGAGATCTCGTCGTTTTTTGTCTTAATTTGTTGAATTGTTAGTTAATTCCGAGTTTTCGGAGTTTGTTGATCATAATGTAGATGCTTTATGCTTCAATTTTAGTTAATTTTCTCCATAATTAGGAAATTCAAGCTCAATTTGTCAAATTGTTGTACTGTAGTATTACGATTTGCTGGAAATTGCGAAGTGTTGATCTTTTTAGAATTTGTAAATCTTTTTGTTTTAGGTTATTGAATTTGATAGCGAGTTAATTAATATTTAATTGATTGATGATCCAATGTATTGGTCAGCTTAGGATGATGAGATAAAATTCAAATTGAGCTTTTGTTAAGTATTTTTGTCGGTGGATTCTATCTTACTTCACGCGAAAGCTATAAGAGGAAAAGGCCTTTTATGGGAAATTTTTATTCAATTAGGTTAGTTGGTGAGAGGTATTGTAAGGCGTAAGAGTTCATCGTTTTTAATTATTTTTTCCAGGGGATTTAGATATGATGTTATTATGAATCTGACATTTGGAAAAAGGGGGGATAAAACTTTAGATGTCTTACACAGTTGTAGCCTATGTTTCTTGGACTCGGGTACGCGTCCAAGTTTCCGACTCGGCTAAATTGGGAATATTTTAGATTGTTTAAGTAAAAATTGAAGTATCAAAGTGTTCATACATTTGGAGAAAGGGGGGATAAAACTTTAGATGTCTTACACAGTTGTAGCCTATGTTTCTTGGACTCGGGTACGCGTCCAAGTTTCCGACTCGGCTAAATTGGGAATATTTTAGATTGTTTAAGTAAAAATTGAAGTATCAAAGTGTTCATACAAATGTCGTGGTGTCGAGGATCAGACACGGGCACTTAGGTAAAATGAAGAGTCTGAGTAGTAAAATTATGTTATTCGGTACACCTAAGATTTTGTATGGTAATAGATAACAGTCAAAGCACTAAAAAAAGACCAGTTGTAGGTACTAAATTCAGAAGTATCATTATGAACGAAGATAATCAATTTGGTCATTGTGGTAGGACAGTTGAACTGAACTCAAAGTTTCAGACTTTCATCTTTCTTCAGGCAGTAAAGAATATGGGTTTTATCCATGAAAGAAAGGAAGTGAAAAAAGAGCCTGATTAGCTTACCAAGATTTACAAAAAGCGTAAATCTCAGACCCAAAAGGATAAAATGCAATGGAAGACTCCAAAGTGCCTCTTCGTATGATGTGCTACTAGTGCATATCCCAAAGATTAGTTTTATCATCCCTCATACTCTCAGAGGATGTGTCTTGTATGCATTATGAGGAATTTTTTTGTAGCATATAGCATTGCCCCTAACTTCGTTTGAATTAAATTATTGAATTAGATCCGTCATCATATTCTTGTTAGATAATACCACCAGTCAATCACAATAAATCTGATTGGGATTATATTTTCTTAATTTTGTCACAGTCAAAGGATTTGCACTGTTTCTTTTGCTACCCTTAGTCTCTCATGTGTTCAGAAAAGTTCGTAGTTTGATATGAGAGCCATAACCTTGATGTGTTCCATTGTTTCTCTATGCTTCTAGAAACTAAACCAGTTACTATACTCATGTCCTTGTCACAGCTTGGAAAACGCATTGATAACTTGGTTCTGCCATTAGAGCTGTTACAACAGTTGAAGTCATCAGACTTTACCGATCAACAAGAATACGATGCATGGCAAAAACGAAATTTGAGGGTTCTTGAAGCTGGTCTTATTTTACATCCTTATCAGCCAATTGGGAAAGCTGACGCTGCTTCCCAAAGATTGCAAAAAGTTATTCGGGGAGCTCTGGAGAGGCCTATAGAGACTGGAAAAAATAATGAATCAATGCAAGTTCTTCGCAGTGCTGCAGTGGCTTTGGCCTGCAGAGCAGCTGATGGATTGGCCGATTCTTGTCACTGGGCTGACGGGTTCCCTGTCAATCTCTGTCTCTATGAGATGTTGCTGGAAGCATGCTTTGATGTAAATGATGAATCAGCGATTATTGAAGAGGTTGATGAACTTATGGATCTTATCAAGAAAACCTGGCCTATTCTTGGCATTAACCAAATGTTGCATAACCTCTGTTTTACATGGGTTCTATTTAATCGTTTTGTTGCTACTGGTCAAGTTGAAAATGAACTACTATCTGCAGTTGATGGTCAGCTAGAAGAAGTAGCAAAGGATGCAAAGACAACAAAGGATTCAGTATACGCCAAGTTTCTGAGTGCAACATTGACTTCTATTTTGGGTTGGGTTGAAAGACGGCTGCTTGCATATCATGACACGTTTGATAGTGTTAATATTAATACCATGCCTAATATTGTTTCTATTGGGATATCAGCGGCTAAAATATTAGTTGAAGATATATCCCACGAGTATCGTAGGAAGAGGAAAGGTGAAGTTGATGTGGCTCGCAGCAGAATTGATACATACATCAGGTCATCACTTCGCACTGCATTCGCTCAGGCAAGTTTATCTGTAACGTTATTGTTTTTGCAAGTTATTCAGAATTTTTTTCACTTTCCTATTAGTCATCTCTTTCGATGTCTTTTGTGAGAGGGATATATAGTTACATACACAGTCTACGGGAATTAACATGGAAGTGTATAACAAGAGGAGAGTTTCTCTTATTTTGTGTGAGACGCATTAGAACATCTGGGTGTGAACTTGTTGAAATAAAGAGTGTGTACGGTGGGAGGCAGAAGATTTTCTCGAGGAACTTTACTAACTACCTAAATGTGCTGGGTTGGGCTGGTTGATGTGGATTTTGCCAAGTTTTATGTACTGTCTATAGCTAGGTTGTAGAACAAAAGTAGTTGTGGTGGGCGTGGTCTTCACAAATTGGGTTTTTATTTTTCTTTTTACTTTTTTAATGTGTCAAGAGCTGATTGTAGACTCTGAATGGCTTTCTATGTATTTGAATTGGAGAATCCTATTCATTAACTTATACGTCCATGTAAATCATA
Organism: Spinacia oleracea; assembly: GCF_020520425.1. NCBI lineage: Eukaryota > Viridiplantae > Streptophyta > Magnoliopsida > Caryophyllales > Amaranthaceae > Spinacia > Spinacia oleracea. The sequence goes on along the minus strand of NC_079487.1, from coordinate 122,433,026 downwards.
ATTTATATTTCGTGTATATATATATATATATTTTTTTTTCTTTTCTTTTCCAAAAGCACTGATGAATTGATGTTGGAGATACATTCGTTTTTTAAAACTGCAGAGAATGGAGAAGGCAGATTCAAGCCGGAGAGCATCAAAGAATCAACCAAACCCTCTTCCTGTTCTTGCAATCCTGGCTAAGGATGTTGGGGAACTTGCTTCCCAGGAGAAGAAAGTATTCAGTCCAATATTGAAGAGATGGCATCCTTTGGCTGCCGGTGTAGCTGTTGCTACCCTACATGCTTGCTATGGAAATGAACTGAAGCAGCTCATTTCGAGTATTACGGAGTTGACACCTGATGCTGTGCAAATATTGAGAGCAGCTGACAAGTTGGAGCAAGATCTTGTGCAGATAGCAGTTGAGGATTCAGTGGATAGTGATGATGGTGGCAAGGGAATTATCCGTGAGATGCCACCATTTGAGGCTCAAGCTGCCATAGCCAATTTGGTTAAAGTATGGATGAAGATGAGATTAGATAAAATGAAGGAAAGGGTTGACAGAAACATACAACAAGAGGTACATCATATCTAAGTTGCCTTTATTGGAGTTTTTCTAACAAGTCGTACACTATCGGGATGATTATAAACATTAACTTTTCACTAAAAACAGTGATGTTGCCCACGTATTTGTAAGTTCCTCCAAGATAGCTATCAGTTAGCATTTAGCACTGTGGCAGAAGGCGTTGTTTAGTTTAGAAGCCAGAGTTGTTTTATAGTATGCGAGAAGTCAGCCTGTACAATTACCCTTGTCGAGCAAATTTTGTTTGGAATATCATGCTTAACTTTACTATGAGATGGTGATATGAAACCACACGTAAGACGTAACTATAATCCCAGCACTTGTGATATTCAAAATTTACGTGGTACATGAAAACAGCACAAACTGCTTTGTAGCAGTTCCCGGATTATCTGAGGGACTAAGTATCTTATAACACCATCACCATTACCATTACCATTACCATTACCATTACCATTACCGTTGCCATTACCATTACCATTACCATTGCCATTACCATTGCCATTACCATTCCCATTACCATTACCATTACCATTACCATTACCATTACCATTGGTGTCTTCACCTACAGTGGATTAAGAGTGTTGAGTTTGTTTCCTCAGTATCCTTACCCCCCCTGTAATTCAAGGAGAATGTTAGGGTGAAAGCTGTGAAAATCGCACAAAGCACACAATGCTTTGCTGTTATTCCTAAATTATTCCAGGCCACTCTGTATCTAAGGGATGAAAACTGTTAAAAACAGCACAAACTGCTTTGCTGCTATTCCTGACTTATCTAAGGGTCTGTATCTTACTACTCAATTACCATTACTGTTGGTGTCTGCACCTGACCTATGGTGAATTGAGGTGTTGAGTATGTTTCCTTACCCCCTGTAATTGCAAGGAGAATGATAATCCATCTAGAGCCTTGATTGTCAAGAGTTTGAGCAGCTTTGACCGATGGGATACTTCGCTAGAAATAGGTAGAGTCATCTGTCTCATCTCTTATAAGCATCCAAAGTGGGTGTTTGAGCAATTGTGGCATCTGATTTTTCTAATTCTGTTATTTATTTCGGGAACTCAGTATTCCTCATGCTAATCACTTGTCTGGGAAATTATGGAAGTTAATCCTTGTGAAGATGTTTATAAACATTTTCCAAAACATTTTAATCTCTGTCCTACAATGTCAGTCTTGACAAATGTGACTTCGCGAGTTTTGTGTCACAGCGCTTAAAGCCTGACAATCTTTGTTGGATGGAGAGCCGTGTGTTGGCTCCTTATTAGACAGTAATTTATTCATTTAGCCTGTAAATAGGCTAGACTTCTGACTCCTGATGTTATATGCCAAAGCTATTCCATGTACGACCCTATCTGGTGCAGGACTAAATTGAACTTATACAGAGTAAAATGTAATTCTTGGAATCAGTCTCCTGCTGTAGCAAAGTTTTTTTTTTTTGTAATGCTACTTGAAATCTGGTTTGGCATAACCTAACATTGCTTGCAAAAAATATTAGGTTTGGAATCCACGCGCTAGTCAAGACGGACTTGCACCATCGGCCATTGAGGTTCTACGGGTTGTTGATGAAATTTTGGATGCATTCTTTCAGCTACCTGTTCCAATGCACCCTGCACTGCTTCCTGACTTGGTAGTTGGCCTTGATCGATGCTTACAGTACTATGTAAGCAAAGCAAAGTCTGGCTGTGGTATGTGCCTCTTAATCTCTGGTATTTCCAGTTCTTTGTTTTAACATCATAATCTTTATAGTTTCTCTCGGTCGCAGGATCACGTAATACATTTCTGCCGACTATGCCAGCTTTAACCAGATGTGCAATAGGATCAAAATTAGGTGTATTTAAGAAAAAAGATAAACCATTGAATTCTCAGAGAAAGAGTTCTCAAGTTGCGGTGAATGGGGATTCTTCTTCTGGAGTGCCTCAACTTTGTGTACGGATAAACACCTTACAAAAGATCCGGTCAGAGTTGGAAGTCGTAGAGAAAAGAATTATCACCCTTTTGAGGAACTGTGAGTCTGCTCGTGAAGAAGACTTTTCCAATGGCACAGGGAAGAAGTTTGAGTTGACACCAGCAGCATGCATAGAGGCAATTCATCAGCTTTCTGAAGCTGTAGGATATAAATTAGTCTTCCATGATCTGAGTCATGTTCTATGGGATAATTTATATGTTGGAGATGCATCATCTTCAAGAATTGAACCTTTTCTACAGGAGTTGGAGCAGAACTTGTTGGTCATATCAGACACTGTGAATGAAAGAATACGCACACGGATTATTACCGACATCATGAAAGCATCATGTGATGGATTCTTGCTGGTTTTGCTTGCCGGAGGGCCCTATCGTGCCTTTTCCCAGAAGGATTCACAGATCATAGAGGATGATTTCAAAGCCCTTAAAGACCTTTTCTGGGCTAATGGTGATGGATTATCCAATGATTTAACTAATAAATGTTCGTCTACAGCAAGGGAAGTTCTTCCTCTCTTCCGAACTGATACAGAATCTCTCATTGAGAGTTTTAGACGTGTGACTATTGAAACTTACGGTTCTTCTGCCAAATCCAGATTTGGGTTCCCGTTGCCTCCTACTTCCGGTCAATGGAACCCTACTGAACCAAACACATTGTTGCGTGTTCTCTGTCACAGGAATGATGATGCTGCTTCTAAGTTCCTCAAAAGGACTTATAACTTGCCCAAGAAACTCTAGTTATTGACACGGCTACCCCTGTATCATTTATCAGAATTTTGGATCACAAGAATGGTACCAAGGTTTTGTGCAGTTTGGTTGAAAAGCAGCAATTGCTTGGTAAAGTTTTGTACATCACTTAATTAAACTTTGGTTGAACACAAATCTGAAACTTGGCCATTGGAACAGAAGACCAAATACCTTCTGAAGCTTCTACTGGTTGTGGTATAGTAATGGCAAAGATAGTCACATTTCTGTAGAAGATCATTATTGCCTTTTCAACGGCAATCCATCATAGGCTCGTAGCAGTGTTGTATTCTTTTTGCTCATTTTGCAGGCATTTGCAGCATGAAGTTGATAGCTGTGTGTTGTGTAATTGTTTTCCTTGGTCCAGATGTTTGGTTGCTTCTGGTATGAAGCGCAAGCACAGAAGGTTTGATAGAGATCTACTACAGTTAGTTGCTATATGTATGTATTATAGCCATCGTTAATTCTTATAATGTAATTGAAATATATTTTTTTAATCAAAATATTCATTATTATTTGTTTACACCTGTTCTCACTTCTGAACCAATTGTTGGTGTTATGAGGAATTTGTAGTTGTATCTCAGAAATTTGCACCCAACATTGTTAAATTATATTGTTAAACATAGATGTAAAGGTAAGCCAATATAAATATTACCAGAACTTATATCTCATACAGAGTATGAAGGCATAGTGCAGAGTGTGTTTTACATAAATCTTCACTATAGCCACTAACTATAATACATCTCTTAACAGCTCCAATCTTGTCACCACTCACCATGAAATGCTGCTACATCTCTTACCAAGGTGCTCAAGAGGGGTATAAAATATATCTGATTAGCCATTACTCAGTTAATTGAGTATGATTATCTGGTATGAGTACCATTTAAGTATTTGTTGGCTCATCACTAACATAATACTTCAAAGAGGATAAAGCGGTTAAGTGCGGCAGCAACTGTGTTTAAAATACGGGGGTCACCTCTTTAAAAATATAAGACTCTACTGTGCACCTGGTTGATCTTCGTGAATGGCTCCATGTCAATAATTCCCAAACCAATGACGGGAAAGCTGTGATACACAGCTGAATAGACCCAAAATTGCACAAAATGTCACTGTTCTTCAAGAATAGCACGCCCAAGATTTGTAGCAAGAGCCAACCGGACAGTACTCAAGGCTTGGGTTGGCAAGTCAGCTTCAACATAATCAGGGCGCATCCTTGCCATGGACAACTCTTGGAGCTTATTCAGTAATAGGTTGGTCTGTGCGACATCAAGAAGGGGACCCTCCCGCCATGTGAGTAGCTTCAACTGCCAATAACAGCAATTATTAACTGATGGTTATGAACAAAACAATAGAGTTTATACACACACAAAAGCATGTTAATATAAGAGTAACAACATACATCAGATACAACCTCATATCTCATACTATATGCAATTTTGATGTCAGACATCTAGTAAACCTTGTTAAGTCATCGGATCTTTTGCTGAGCTGAATAACTTAAATTCTATGCCAAAAGAAGAGTACACACTTTCCTCACAATTCTAGACATGACAGATTATAAGCTCTCTTACCGAGTCATGAAGAAGAGGTAACCAGAATTGCTGAGGCGTAGATGGGTTCTTCATGAGCTGCAAAATTAGCAACATAATCAGGAGGAGGCGCTGATGACAAAATATGACGAGAAGATTGGTCTATGAAGACAGATCAGAAACTTTGATAGTTATGCAAGCAAATAAATATAGTGACAAGATCTCCTTAATACCAGATAGCAAAAAATGGGAATATGTACAAATATTTCTTCCTTCTGTTTAAAAGGAAGAATGTCAATCTGTTGCTTTTAGGAATTTTGAAAGGGCCTTTACTCCACAAGATTTTGAGAATAAAGAGGCCCCAGGCCTATCTTGCATAAAGAACTAGCTTCCAGTTACTAAGTACTTGTACTTGAGAAGTTTTAAACAATGTGTACCAGAATGAGGGATTCCACAGCTTGCCTTGCAGCATCAGTAGCCTTCCCATCAACAACTTGCTGCAGGGATCTTTTGAAATCTCTGTACCTAACGAATAGAAGGTATAGATGAAATTAAAAAAAATGAACTAACAGGAAAATAACAAAAAGAGAACGCCTCTAAATGTTTCCATGTATGAATTGGTTAAAATTGATCCGAACTTTATGAATATGTAGGTTACATACTTGTGCAGAAACTCTAGACCCCCAGCAGTTCTTGTGTCAGAGCCTAATAATTCAATCAATCCTTCCCATTGCTGCAAAAAGTTAACCATAAAAGTTTGAGTAAATTAAATTCAAGGTTAAGGCCGCAGGACAATCAGAATGCTGCATGACATAGAATTTCTATAATTATTTGGCCAAATTAAAATATCATTACCTTGAAGCTCTCTTCAGATACTGATTTCCCAACAAAATCAAACAGCTGTTGAGCAATTTTATTGAGACGAATTTCATCCTGAGCTTGTTGAAGCCAAAAGATACCAGAACCCTTTCGACCATGCTTCCAGTGATGTACACCAGCAATCTGACATAGGATCGAATTACTAGGTTAAATCTAAAAATGTGCAAGGATTATCTCCTCCAAATCTCCTAATGAAATAGAATCAAAGAACATGATGCAAGTAACTAATCACGAGCCTATCCGGGGCTCAGAAAATACATCAGCATCATAATATAAGTAAACCATTGTATACCTTCATGATGTTTGAACTGACAGTATCAAGTTCATACAAACGGCAGATCTCTAGGTTCTGTTTAGACAAAACTCATCAGAAGTCAGGCAAAAGTAAAGGAGGACATAGGTTAATTGAATATTCAACATGGTACTCACTTTGAGCAATCCTTGCTTTAAGTGTACAGGTTGCCTGTACAGTAAAATCTCTAACATTCCCATTCCCGGCCTGCAAGATGTCAAATATACTGGAGCAATCTGGGAACAAGTAGGATGAAATTAGAATGGCAAAAATGCTCCAACAAGAAACAAACATGCACTTAACATAAGCATATAGACACAAGCAATCCATCTTAAATCCAAAATATAAATTTATGTTTTATCCCCTTTCCACCCAGAGTTCCTGACTCCCAGATAAACACATGTTGGCCCAACAAGTCTTTAAAAAATGAATATATCACTGCTTAAACAACTCAACTAAGCTAATAATAGATATGCAGAATATGATAAAAGAAATAGTATCCCTTCGGCAGTGTAATCTTAAGGTTTTTCCATCAATTTCACAAGTTCCAGAAATGGAGCACATCAAATTAATATAGATACTTAAATTGGTATTGGACTCCAAAAGGTTGAGTTCATACAGAAAAACAACGTCAAACAATGGGGTCAGCTGTATGAATGGAAATTTATCTTCCATGGGCATCCACAAAGATTCTCTTTAGTCTTTATACATTTGCTTCTATCTAGTGCTACATGCTCTTGCAGATTCTCCTAATGTCATTCATAACTCCATCAGTCATGTTTCCTCGACTTCTTTTGAATTCTCCATTATCTAAATCCTCCACCTTCGACGTCTCAAATGCCCAAACTGATAGCCGATTCTCCACAATATTGTCCTCAAATCCGCAACTCCAATCTTTCTCCGAATATCTACAATCCTAATTCTACCCCTCAAGGAATTCCCACCCATCCATCTCAAACAGTCTGCTACAATCATCTTTTTAAGATGCTCCTTCCTAAACGCCCAACACTCACCTCCAGAATTTCCATCCTGCAAAATTTGAGTTTTAATCCAGTCCAATCAAATCTCCTAAATATTGAGTCCAATCTGCCAAAAAAAACTACAGGGCTACAGCCTACAAGCCTATGGTAGCGGCAAACTGATTATAGTTGACTAAACCATCTAACCCAAAAAACAGATACTAAAGTTTCATTCTTTTCACTTTAATTTCCCTTATCTGAATGATCGAACATACTTTAATTAATCTCAAGGACTCTTATCTGGGACTTCATTCTCATGATACTTTATCTTTTCAAAGTTAAAAGAGCGAGGCCTTAGCTTTTTCATGGTGAATACCCCCACCAACACACTGTTGATCATAACATTATGGGAGAAAAGGCAGAAGATAGTTGTCAAATACAAACATCCTATCAGATATTATTACTTCTTAGTTGTTGATCAACAATATACTCACCTGCCATGTTAATTGATTAGAGGCAAGAACTTGAGCATAAACAAGTCGATGGAGCTCCTCAATACTAACTCCTCCTAGATTCTGGCGCACTTCATGCAAAAGAATTTCTGACTGATCATTTCCAGCAGTCAACAACTCAATGGCATGGGTCACCATCCTACACGTAAGGAAATTAATCTATGACTAGTTGAAATTAAGAAAAAAGACTCATGTTTCTGAATTTCATCACTACCTCTTGATCAACATCAAAATTAACTAGGAAAAATGAAATTCAATTCAAGAAGAAATGACTAGATAATTGATAATCAATAGCAGTTCGATTTTCATGCTTCATAGTTTAACGTTTGCATTGAAGAAAGAGTTAACTCTGTGAAGCCAACACTTAAAAGTTAAATCAAACCAAAGAAAAATAAGCTCTTGGCTACTCACCATGGGCCAAAAGCTCTAGAGCATTCTGCTAAGACAACCTGAAGTCAGAAACAAAAAAAAAGCCACAATTCATAATTAGAGGCAGAAAAAATGAGACCTTTTTTATAAGCAACAACTATAATTTGGGTGCTTATTAACAGCTGAATCAATAATCCCCTCAGACCCAAAATCTAAGTCATTTTACCCAATTTCTACAATACCAAGGCATCATCAGAATCACACGGAGTATTATAAAGGATCAAAGGACACTTCATATAATGAATTCAATATTAGATGTCATTTTACGATGTCATTAAATGATTAGAACGAATTCTAAATATGTCAAAGTAGCAAGAGGGAAAGCAGGAAAAAGTACATCATAGAAAACAAAAAATCCATAAAATGAGAATATCACATCCCCACCTCAGTATTTTCTCCAAGAATTCCAACCATAAGTCCCATCAAGCTATGAGGATGAGATACAGGCTTCAGCTGGATGCATTTCTGAGCTTGGCTGTACAAACTTTCGAACCCCTGATTCAAAATAAATGTTAACTGCATTTCACCTCAATAGTCACCAAGTCTTTCCAATGAAAAAGCATTACACTAACCACTGTGAAGGGCCTGATGTATATAAAGTGAGCTATGTAAAGTTCAACCCAATGACATGTTGTAGCAGAAAGATGTTCAGTGTTTCCCAGCATAATCTGTAGAATTTTTCTCAAACCCTCCCTGGTTTTCTGGTGGCCGCACTGAACCCAGTAACCACTACACTCCAGCTTAGTAACTCGTGCACGCCATGTTTCCCAACCCTAGGTATTTGCACAACATCAGCATTAAATAGTGTGATGTCTTATACTAGGCCAAAAAAGAGTATAATATACCTTGATGAAGTCAGTCTTATTTTTATAGCATTCCCCCAATCTTCCAGCTTGTAGTTCAGGACGTAGACGTGGCATTTTTGAAACAAGAACAACTACTGCTTCCACAAGCCCATTCTCTGTCTATTCCGGTACAAGCACAAACATAAATAAATAAAAATAAAAAACAAAAAAAACTGTGAGCTATTTGATAAGAAACAAGTAAAAATGGTTAATAAATAAATTCATAAGCATAAGTGTATCCTTCAGCGTGAATGCACTAGAAAAGAAAGTCGATAACTGCCATGGGACATCGAACAGCATGAAGACATTTCTAGGACAGGGATTGTGTTTTTTTTTCTTTTTTTGAGGGAACTAGGACAGGGATTGTTAATGCTACTAGGAAAATTTTCAATTCAGCAGTTTCTTTATCCCCAAAAAACTTATGAAACAAAATCAGCAGGTCAAGAAATGTGAAACAGGACAACAAACATAAAATGTATCTATATTTGATAGATCATGCAGGATGTTAGGAAAGATAATTTCCAACTCAAAATCAGAACTGAAGTATTTGTGCCTAGAACAGAACATTCATTTGTGCAAACCAGCCTTCAGAGATAAAAAACTAGCCAACTCCTAAGGATCACAACATTCTGTAATCTGTACCATAGCTTATACTTGAAGCAGACAATGACGTATCTGAAGCGTCTATCAATTGTCATAATAACCATGCCCCCAAACTATTCGATTTCCCAAAAGCCACAAAGATTGAGATTTTGAGAACTTGTATCCCATCTATAAAACTAAGATGATTTCAGAGAGGAGATTCAACCATTTACAGCGTCACAGACATGGAAACAAAAGGGGAGATCCTAAGGCTCTCACAGCCCCAATCCAGCAAGGAACACATCCTTGATATAAGAAACTGCTAGCTTCCAAAAGCAAAGAAATTACAAAGGTTCTTCTAGCACCAGTCATGGCCAACAATGAACGAACATATTTGGATAAACATTCAGCATCCCTAAGACAAGCCCCAGATTAAGCACAGTATACATTCATTGATAAGATCCAACAGCATAACAGCACAAATGTGAGAGAGCGGCTAAGTGTGAGCTTGATACAGATGTATCTGTTTACACAACAGAGAGTTTGCAACGATCCTTCAATACATGTAGGAAAATGGGTCCCAGAACTCAAAACTACGAAGTGCTATGACTAGCAGGATATGTAGAACAAGCATCGATTGGTGCTGCACCTGAACCCATGAAGGCAGTCTCAGGGACTCTGAACTACTTTCTTCAAATGCCTTTCATCAAGTACAGCAGTCAACATCCACAATGACAAATCCTTCTACTTTTGGTAAGGCAGGTTCAAACGGAAGAAGTAGATAAAGCAAAGACCTCTTTCCATTTTCTCTTCCTAAAGTGAGAATTGCATAACAAATTGTCCAAACTGTAAGGCCTTATAGTTTAATTGGTTAACATGTACAGCTATCACCTCGGAACAAAATCCCTGCTGACAGGGGAGGCAGAGCTGGAAAATCAAAGAGGTACGTCCGATAAAACATCATTTCCAGCCATTTCACATAATAACCTGCTCAACGGCTTCGTGTAATTTAGATTTTAGTAAAAGAATATGCAACTCTGGTGTGTTTAAGAACTCCAAAGGGTTTCAACTGAAGTCTGAACATTGTAGTCAAAGCTTCTGCTCTACAGCTTACCAGTCCAGTAGGTCTAGTGACTGATTTTCAGTCCTTCCAGCAAGCCATGAAATCTCAAATTATAGCTATTGGCTATTTCCTTAACAGCAAGAATATTTCCTTCAGTAATTCCACACTATGTCTTATATAACGAGACTTCAACAGATAAAAATTAAGGAATGTGGAGGGAAAACAATACTCAGAAAAAAGAAAACACTACTAAGAGATAATCTTACTTAAGAGAAACACTAGTAAGAAAAGAGTTTGATACCAGAGAAAACAATTAAGGAAGACTATAGAGACATCGAGCTAGACAGAACCATTGAGGGAGGAAAACACTAGAGCAGCACAAGAGAACATTAATAAGATCGGTGGGCCTGAGATTAGACAAGAGCAACAGAAGTCCTACCTCACGCCTGCTAAGCTGATCAAGTTGATAAGACCCATGTAGACGCAACAATTTAACCTGCAAGAAGCACTTAAGAGTTTAAAATATAGGACCCATCAAAGGCATTCATAGCACACTGCTTCCCCATTCACATACCACAATATCCAACCAGCCAAGAGCTAGCGCTGACGATAAACAATCCCAGTACTTTTGATCATCCTCAATCGTCTGCATAAAAAGAACATTTAGATATGAAATTTTCCAAACTCCAAATTTATATTATTATCTAGCCTTAAAATAGCACAACTCATGATAAATAAATTTTCTGGTTAAAACTGGTGTTAAATTGAAAAGCCTGAAGCCTGCACAACTTCAGGTTGAAAGTTGATTATCTACAACATTTTATTTTATTTAAGAAGGCAGCAAGGAGGAACATTTTAGCACAAGAGAACTACCTGCATGTTCAAAAGACGTTGCTGCAAATCCACAAGTTTTGAGTACACCGTAAACTGAGTTTCAGAAAATAGGCTATCATAGTCCTGGCAGGATGAAACAAATAATAAATTACCAGGATTCGTACAGCACTCTAGGCACAAGCGCACAGGTGCTAGTATTTCAAAGACCGATATATAAGAAAGCTACAGATCTTTACAGCTAGCCAATCCACAAGACGTTCAGGTAGCCAAGCTTGAGACTGTTTGTCTGCATAAAAAATTTCCAATAGCTCCCATGCAGCTTTTAAACTTGTTGGCTCCTCATCTACCTAAACAATAAGGGCATAAAAGAACACGAATTCATTTAAGATAAATATATCATTGAAGACGTAGCCTAATGGCTCAGATTGAAGATTCAGTTTTAAATAGATTTTAATTCTTCGATTACTTCCACAAATGTTGCCACACCAAAATACGTAAAGAAAAATAAAATCCCATAATTACCATCAGAATTCTTCTTGGGTCATCAACAATTGAACTAGCCATTGACTTTGTTGTACCGAGAAGTGAGTTTATCTCCTTGCTGTACTCCATGACATACTCCCACCTGGCAAAATTTAACATTGTGAATGACCACTTACAAAGACACAATTCACTAAGAGTTACTACCTCCATTACTTAAAGATGCTATCGTTTGCCTTTAGGACAGCTTTCAATACATATTTTGAGCGTCGATATCTATAAATAAGTACTATAAAAAAATTATAAAATTTGATAATTTGAAACCACACATCTAGAGAAATCAAACAAGATCCCATATGAATATGATTTTTCTTATATATTTTAAAAAGAGTAGATTCCACTTGCATTGGACTCTTAAAAGATTCTAAATAGGGACATCTTTAAGGAACGGAGGTAGTAAAAGAGAAGGATATTCATAAACTTAATGTAGTTAAAAATGACTATTGACTCAAAAGAACAGTTGCACAGAGTAGAGCCAAAACAGACCATAACCAAGCATACGACTTCAAGATTCTTAAAACAAAAGCAAAATGACAAGGTAGAAGAAAAAAATTGCACCGTATTACAGTTGTGTTCACAGACTGGGTGTCAGAAACCATGGTCTAAATTTTTAATAAAATGGATTCCCGAGCATAGAAAAAGACATAGATAATTACGAGTTTTGGGGCCTTCAGCCATGGCAACAGATGAAGGCAAAAGAACAAGAATTCCAAAGTAACCTTCTCTAAAAAAATAATGGAACCTGTTCCTAATTTTGAAGGTGTCTCAAGAAGGACATGGAGCCCAAGTGCCCTGCGTTTTCTTTTCTTTTTTGATTTATTTTATAAATCAACAACTAGCATAAAGTACAAGAACAGAGTTGTCCAGATCACATATTAGCACAGTTTCGTTTGTTTTGCCCATTGAATAATTTTTAAATTCCTTTGCCGCCTTAGCCCACAAGGAAGCTAAATAAGCTACCCTATTCAACATCATACTGTTACTTGTGTGTTGCAATCAAGCTTAGAGTTTAAAACATTTCACTACCTGTTAGGCTGTTACTTCCAATTACCAATAATACACTCACATTCGAAAATATTAAGCAAATAAAAAACCAAAGTTTCTGATAGCTACATCCAACAATATATATTCTTAGTTCTTCCTTTGCCTTTCAACATCCCTTTCTTTGGTCATGCATTACTGCACATGTCACGAGTCCTGGTTAGGAGGACTTATCACTTCAATTGTTTCAACTCCAAAATCATTATCAGGTAAATGTGAACCAAACTAGAATTCAGAAAGAAAAATAACCTGTTCACCAAACAGAAAAAAAAATGAAAAATTTCATTTCTTTCCCCAAAAATATGGTAACTGCATTATTGAGTTCCCATGCTTAATAACAATGTTAACACAGTAGTTTTTTGGCGTACTTTGGATAGCTTCTTTATTTAGTTTATTTATTATTCATCTTTATTTCTAATATTTAAGGAATATTCTAGATCTTCATTTCCACCTACATAAGGCCATTGGTTATACTTATATTTTGAGTTTTGTGAACTGATGCGCTTATGCTATTGTAGGTTTGTTCAACCCAACAACACTTGTTACAGCTTGTGTTTATCTTCTAATTGCAGTTAGGAAGAGAACTCTTGTGGGCTTGAGATCTATCCAACAACTCCACCACCATATTTTAGTTCTATTTGTTCCTAAACCCCAACCTGTTCAACTAAGGTATCCTACCTTTTCCCATTATTTATATCCTAATGCAACTGAGCTTACTCTTTACTTAAACCTTTACGTGATTTATTATTTATCACACATCACAATCTAGCTTTGTCTCTAACATTCTCTTCATTCTATGCGATATTGAACGCTTGAGGACAACATTTCCAATAACATGCCAAAATAAGCACAAAGAAAAAGAACACAAGCGAAACCTCGAAAGTTCTGATAATTAGTAATGGATTGAAGAATCATATGACATACAATTACAAAGCAAAATCACACAGAAAACATGCAAATTATCAAACATACCAATCAACATTGGATAAAGCTCCAACCGGAAGCTTGGAAAAAGAGAAAGCCGAATTCTTTCGGCTCTGAAACATCGCAAAAGGAGCAACGGAGCCATATACGATCCTCCTCCACTGCGCATCATCGTCAATTCCGCCATTGCCGGCGGATAGCTTCACCTCCACCACACTACCACCGGAAGAATCATCACCATCATTTACTTCTATTCCGCCATTGGAGGAGGGTTGAGGGAGAAGAGAGAGTCGAAGAGTGTTGCCGCGGGACCAGCTAATGGCGATGCGAGAAACTGGGGAGGAGAGAGAATGGTGAAGAGGGTAGATTATGGGTTGTTTTGGAGAAGATGGAGGTGGTGAGAAGAGAGATAATTGGTCGTCGGAATTTGGTGCCGCCGGCGCCGGCATCTTATCGGTGGGGGTTTATTTAGGGTTTTAAAACTGGGGGATTTTGCAGGCAGAGGTTTGTTTAAGCGAAGGAAAACGGGAGTGTAATGTACTGATGTGTTCTCTGGGTTTTTGACTCTCCCTAGTAGAATGTGGAAATGCTTTGACTCTCCCTAATCCCTATGACCCTATTAGATTGCTACTTAAAATTAGTTAGTCAGACATTTAACGATCAAAAGGTCTTGCGCGCACTAGGTGCACAATAAATTTATTGTACATCAAGATAACTTTTACCCATTTTTTGTAACTTTAACCTAGTTTTGATTAACTTTTATATTAGTAAAAAAACGTTGATAGATAAACATTTTAAAGAGTTAAATGAATAATTTTATACATTATTAGTGATTTTGAAGAAATAAGTTTTATTAAAATGAAAAAATTTATCACTAAAAAATGGATAACTTTTACATATATAAGCTTAACTTTTAAACATGTTGAGTTAACTTTTACTATGGTGTACAATATTTATTGTACAACCCTTATAAATAAGAATTTGTGTTTAACGATACTTATTTATAATTTGTCTAATAAGAACGCAATATTTTGGCGATTCTTTATCGAAAATCATCGTGTCATCTGCAGGCGTTAAAAAAAGGATTCTCATTCTCGAATTACCTAGAGAAATTCCAAGTAACTTGGGGCGATCAAAGCAATGTTGATTGAGAGATCGTGCTAAAAGTTCTGCACACAAAATGAAAAGATATTGGGCACCCATTAGTAAGATCTGAAAAGGACACTGTAGTAATGCATTGTTGAACCCAATTGATTCATTTCTGGTGGAAACCTAACTTTTGTAGAGTAATAAAAATAAAAATAGATAATGAAAATGAACTATTCTAATTCTTTAGGAAAATACCTAGCATATCCAATCATTGACAAAAGAGTCACTATTGAGACAATTGCAAACATCCCTCAAAAATAGGATCTCAACTTTCAAAGTGGAAAGCTAAATCACTATTACAAGTGGGAAGATCGGTGCTAATCCAATAAACCTTAGCTACAAAAGCTAATTTTTAAATACAAAGTTTTACTCTTCCTAGTCAAACAAATAAATCCCTTGATAAATCCTATAGAAACTTCTTTTGGAATAAAGATCCAACTATTAAAGCTCACAACTTGATAGTTGGGATTGCATTTGCAAACCAAAATGTTGTGGAGGTCTTTGTTTTAGAAATTGTAGACAAATATATAGCTATATATGCAAATGAAACTTTTATGGAAGAGCTTAACTGGCCCACAAAATCATTGGGTTCAACTAGTAAAAATAATTATTTGAAAGATAAATGTATGTTTGAGTACATTTTGTCTAGTTGTGTGTCGAGACAATGGAAAAATTTAATGAAAATTTGTCATTTAATTTGTTTCGAAAAGTCTTAGATGGCAAGTGGGGAATGGGGCAAAAATTTTGCTTTGGCATGACAATTGGGTTGCCCTTCTCCACTCTCATTTCCAATTGTTGCTCCTTCTAATGCGGGCCAAGTTAAAGTTATAGAATTCATTACATTAGAAAAGCAATGGAATATACCTAAACAAAAAGAAATAATTCCTCTCCACTTTTTGGAGTTCATCACTTCAATTCCTATTCCTAGCAATGATATAGAAGATGAATTGTTTTGGGGTCTTACCCGTAACGACGAATTTTCTACAAAATCAGGAGTTTGGTTAGCACAAGGGTTGGGACCTTCAGACTCTCCAAAAGTAAGTTATAAAATGGAATTGGAATCTCTACACTCCTCCAAAAGAAAACTTTGAAAAATTTGTAACGACGGTCTTCTTTCTAAAGAACGTTTGAATAAAAGTCATGTTTTTTTCCCTCTTGATTGCCCCCTTTGTAACCACCATTGAGAAGATACCTTACCTTTATTATTCTCTTGTCCTTTCACTATGAAACTCTTTTGCATTTTGGAGGAAGAAGATAAATGGCTAAAGCCATACCCGTTATACCTTCCTTAGACTTAGTTGTTAACCTAGACCATTGTAAAGATACGCTGGGGTTAAATTCCCTTGCAAAAACAACTTTTGTATGGTGGACCGCATGGTTCATCCGTAATAGTATTAATTTTAGAAATGAAAGTTTCACTCTTAGTCAATTGGCATAACTAATAAGAAACTATATAAAGATTGGGCATGCACAAAACTTGTAAATCTGGATAATACTTGGTCAACCAGCCCTCCTTCAAAGGCTAACTAAGAAGACAAATGTGACTTGAATAAAGAAATCTACCAGCAAGACAACAAGCCCCTCCATCTCCTAGTCACTTCAAATTAAACTTTGATGGTTCCCTTTACTCAAATTGGAACTCAGGTTTGGGTTTTGTTATTAAAAATCATCTTGGCACTATTAATCTAACAGGTGCCAAGTTCATTGGTTCCAAATCGGGAATTCTGTTAGCGGAAGCTTTGGCTTTTCGAGAAGGCATCAAAGGGGCGCTCATTCTTGGGATCAAACACCTTGTAGTTGAAGGCGATAATCGTTGCGTCATCAACGCTGTCAAGCGGCGATCGAAGGTTCCTTGGGCGATCTTCAACATCATTGCTGATGTGGAGAAGGATGTTTCGAAGTTCGAGTCGATCTCTTTTCACCACTGTTTCCCGTAGGCAAATCAGGTGGCGGATTTTATGGATGATCACGGCTATAGTTACCCTTCCATGCTTTCTTGGTTTAACTCTTGTAATGATTTGTTATCATCTATGCGAAAGGATGAGTTAGGTTTATCCTATTGTAGGGGCTAATCTAACTTTTTTTTCTTATAAAAAAACAAAAACAAAAATAAATAAATAGTGGCTACCAACACTAGTAGAAAAAACCCCTGTTGCAGCCCCCTTGTTGCAGGCTAAAATGACATTTTCGTTCCCAACTTTGAACTAAAGAACCTAAAGAGTCATTTTAAACCTTTTACATGATTAATGCGCTTAGTTTTAACTTTCTAAGACTTATTCCAATCTATTTATGCACATTTAAGGCTTGTTTGGTCATTATAGGACATATTTAGGCTAAAATGACATTTTCGTTCCCAATTATGAAATAAAGAATATAAAGACTCATTTTAAACCTTTTACCTGATTAATATGCTTAGTTTTAACTTTATAATACTTATTCCAATCTATTTATGCACATTTAAGACTCATTGGGTCGTTATAGGTCATATTTAGACATTTTCGCTCCCAACTTTGAACTAAATAATCTAAGGACTCATTTTAAACTTATTATATGATTAATATGCTTATTTTTAAGTTTTTAAGACTTATTCTAATCTACTTATGTACATTTAAGGCTTGTTTGGTCGTTGTAGGTCATATTTAGGCTAAAATGAGGCATTTTCGCCCAACTTTGAACTATAGAACCTAATACTCATTTTAAACTTATTACATGTTTAATATGCATAACCTAAGGCTAGATGAGGTAATTAATTAATTTTCCTTACTCTTGCTTCGCATTTTAGACTATTAGGACATTGCCATTAGTTGCTTGAATGTTAAAATGTGATATTTTTTTTGTTTTTGTAAAGGTCTATACTCCGAGGAATACGTCTTATGCTAGTGAGGAAATTGATGTGGTTCGTGAGCAATGGGCTGCAAGTATTTATTATTGGCCTAGGGGCGCTTGATCGAGTTAGTTTAGATATTATAGAACAATCTTTTATGTTAAAATGTATGCATACGTTGAAATTGGAACATACATATATTTAAATGTATATGGTACGTGCACTTTTGCTTTGGGATATCTTCAAAATACTATTTATTATTTTTATATTTGTTATACAGGTTGCGATATTCTATTATTGTTGTGACAGGTTTCTGTATTTGGGCAATCTAGGTATCCCTAAAACTAAAATTTTACACCCTTGTTGCAGCGTACATATATATGTACGCTGCAACAAGGGTGTAAAATTTGGCAAAAAACCAGACCTATTGCAGCGTACAAATAGATGTTCGCTGAAACAGGTTGGGTTTTTTGCAGCGTACACCTATTTGTACGCTGCAACAAGTCAAGATTTTAGCCCATTTAGACACTTGTTACAGCGTACAGGCATATGTACGCTGCAAAAAACCACTTTTCGCAGCGAACATTGTACGCTGCAACAAGTTCAGACTTGTTGCAGGCCCCCCAGTTGCAGCATACGATGTACGCTGCAACAGAGGTCTAAAAGCCCGCTGCAATAAGGATTTTTTCTACTAGTGTAATTTTTGATAGCCTTTAAAAAGCATTCCTCCGATTATGTTGCCACGATTTGTTTTTAAAAGAAAAAAGAAACTTCAAACTTTGTTAAATTCTCCTAAAGTTAAAATCGTTGCCTATTAATTTCAATTTCAAAGTTGAGCATGTTAAAACATATTCCAATTCAGGATTTTCGGAATTTTTCAACTAGATAATTGGTCTTACTCACCCCTAAATTCTAGATTAATAACCACTTACAATATACACGAAGCATAATATATTATATCAATACTACATATAAAAGAGAATTCAAGGTTTGAGTGAAAAGGGTATAGCTACAGTGCTTCCTTTTTCATAAATGTCTTCTATGTCCCTTTTTAGTTCTTATCCGGATACTTATATTTTCCAACTGCCAACATCATTTGGCAATATTTTTGCCATCTGTCAAACAATATTATACATTTTTCCATTTTTTAATAATAAACTTTATTATTATTTCTATAATTCCTTATTTAATTAATTTGAAGATTTAATAATAATAAATATAGAATCCTCAAGCTTTTATTACCACGAAAATATTATTTAATGTAAACTTGTACATATTTTACATTACTCCATGATTCAGCCTCATCAAATCCAAGTATTTGTATACTGGAGTATTATATTATAGATAATATTTTTGGTAAATAGTGGAGTATTATATTATAGCTAATTTTTAAGACCATTAGTTCCGTATAAATAAGACCCTTAATTAATCTTTTGATACCTTCAAGAAAAAATTAATTTATTTTGATTTACTTCTTATAAGATACTTTGTCACGAGTCATAATGTCACGATACCTTGTCAATGTTATGACACTGGGAAAAAAAAAAACATGTAATGCATGTATGGTTAAGTACTTGTATCAAATTTACCAATTACATGGTAGTTCAGCGGTGATTGAGGCTGAATTTGGTAGGGAGGACACCGTGTTTGATTCCCCGCAACAACAATTGGGAGGGGACTGGAACATATCCACCCATAACTCGCCTGAATCTAGATTAACCCTAAAGGTGAATCTGTGGTGCTAACACCAAAAAGCTACTTTTATTTCATTTTAATTTAATTAAGTACCTACTTATAGGTACATGATAGAGATCAAGATGTAGAGTATCTTGTAAGCAGTAAAAACATACAAAAAGTGAATGAAACTATACTAAAAATATGGTGAAATTAATACGGAGTATATATTGTAAAGCAAAAGAATTACTAATCCAAATTAAAAAAAAAAATGAAGTACTCCCTTTATATTTTAATAGTATGAGTTTCATTACAATGTGTCGGGTACGGAGTTTTAGGAGGGTGAATTGGTTTTATTAAAGTAAGATCCAAGTGGAGATATGTCGATAAACAATTGTAAGAAAAAATAATGAGGTTGTTAAATTGTTCAAAGAAAATGATGCGAGAGGAGATAATAGGCACTGTTTCTGCGAAGAAAATGCTAAGTGTGAAAATAGGGGAAGCCTCTTCAACCAGGCTGTCGTTTTCCTCCAATCGGTTGTGGTTTGTCCTACAAAAACGGCAAACGTAAACTGGCTCGGGGGGGTTCCCGAGAAAACCCTCTCCGACGCTCAAGTCAGTTCTTGTAGAGAGAGAAAGTAGTGAGAGAGTCGGTGTGGGAATAATTGCATACCTGAGTAATGATTAGGTGGGTCATATTTATAGTAATACCGAATGGCATTTTTAGTAAATATGAGCAATTGTAGGGATATGAAATCATGGGCCTGCTGGAGGCTGATACTTGGGCCTCGAACTTCTGGTTTGAGCCCATTGAGGGGTTTGTGTTTGAGGGTATTTGAGTAATTTCCCTTAAGAGGATATTTTGGTAATTTGTGTAAAAAGTGGGTCTCACAGGGGGCCCGAACAGGCACCATGAAAGGAGATACATATATTATTAAATGTAAAAGCATAACAAAAATATAATGGAAACTCATACTTTGTATTAAAGTACGAGCTGTTATAATAATAGTAACTCATATTAAAATATGGACGAAGTATTATTTTGAAGAACTAAAAAAAACCATATTTGACTTTCTTATGCTTTAAGGATATTACATTTGCGTTTTTTTAACATTTATTTGAGTTATGCTTTAAATTTATGTTAAACTTGAAATTTTGATTTGGTATGTTGTTTTATGATGATCAATGGTAACATAAAAGGGCAAATAAATTAAGACAAAAGCATGTTTTAGAATGCCGTGATGTTCTTTGGTTCTCTCGTTAGCAAAATCTCTCGTCTTTTGCCTAGGGAAAGTTTAGAATTGTGCTTTCGCCTCTCGTTAGCAAAAAAATTCTCGTCTTTTGCCTAGAGATAATTAAAAATGAGGTATGTAAAAAGTAAATGAGAGAGATTTGTGACCTTCAATCAAGACAAAGGAAGAAAAAGAAGGAGTTTCAGTAAGATCTATGTCAAGTCAATGGAAATGAGGTGAAAGAAGGAGAAAGGTGAAAGAAAAGTTGTATTATACGTACTTGACCAAAAGTCAAAAATACAGATAGTCTAACTCGAAATAGATATAATTTTATACATGAGTTAATAAGATTGTAGGTTATCAACATCAAACTTACAATTACATCATATCTATATAGATGGACGGGGGAGGGGAGGGGAGGAGGTGTTGGGGTTGTCTTTCGACTCTTTCCTCCAAGAATATGAATATAAGGGTATAAGTACGAGAACATCTTTAATTAAACAAATTTAGATTTACTCAATATTTTTGAAAAATATATATTTAAATATACCTTCAAATAATTATTTTATCAGAATATTTTATTTTATTTTATTAGTGATATGAAGTATACGATTGTTAATATTATATTTTTGTTCGTATATACTTGATTTTTATCGATCTCCACCGAGATTTCATTTATATTTAAGATGTACTTCAATAATGCACGCATTTACTCGTACAACGTATATAAAGTAACTTAATTTTATTAAACTCAACTTATTTTTACCGAAAATTATAATATTTTAAGGTAAAGAGAAACTTTGTATATGTTAATAGGTAACTTAAGTACTTTGTATAATACTTGTGAAATTATGCATTATTGGAAAATATGTGGATAACTGAAAGATAAGTACATATCAAATAAGATTCTGATAATAAATTAAAGTACTTTTACACACATTGATAAAATATAATAAACCTTAACATTATTAAAAAGTTAACTTAAAGTTGGGACAAAAAATAATTCAAGTTTTATTATCACGGAGTACTAAAAATTGAAAAAAGAAAGTATAACCAACTCTAAAGAACATGAGAAAAAGAAATTTACTCAATGGTGACGATGAAGGTCGCAAGTTACGACAAACAAAATATGTCAGCAATTTTACGTGTCACTCTTTTAATGGTACCACAAGGGTGCCACATAGACTGCGACTCATCAAATTATTCTTATTATCAACGCCATATTTTTGCTATGAAAATACTAAAAAAAGGTAATCCATAAAAAAAGAAGGAAATAAATTTTATAATGGTTACAGTAGAATCGAGATCTGGTGAGAACCACCCCTTAAGATGAGAACCACCCCTTAAGATGAGAACCTACCTTATAATGAGAACCTCTAAAAGTAAACACAACATCGAGTAAAAGTAAACACAATATAATCAAAAGTAAATACAGTATCGAGTAAAAGTAAACACAACATCAGAAAAAGTAAAAACAACATCGAGTAAAAGTAAACACAACATCAGAAAAAGTAAAAACAACATCGAGTAAAAGTAAACACTATATAATCAAAAGTAAACATAAAAAGTAACACAAGATCAGAAAAAGTAAATACATTATAGAGTAGAGGTAAACATTAGATCAGAAAAAGTAAACACAACATTGAGTAAAAGGAAACACAAGATCAGGAAAAAAAAAAAAACATCAAGTAAAAGTAAACACAAAATCAGAAAAAGTAAACACAGCATCGAGTAAAAGTAAACACAAGATCAGAAAAAGTAAACACAACAAACCTAAAACATTTCATACGAAAACCCAAAAAATCATGCAAAATTTCATACGAAAACCAAAAAAAGTAAGATTCAATTACCTGAAGAGGAAAATCGTAGAGAAATTTCAAAATAATTGTGAATTTTTTTTCACAAATCCGAACTCATGAAACGCAGAAGAGAGAAAGAGAGAGAAAACTGAATGAGGAGAGAGAAAGCTAACTGAAGAGAGAGAAAGAATTATGGGAATCCCTTGTGTGGAAAGGAGGTCATTCAGCGACGTAATTTACCAAAATACTCTTAATGAGCTGATTTGAGCCGTGTGCTTGAATTGATCCGACGGTTATAAGAGGTTCTCATTATAAGGTAGTTCTCATCTTAAGGGAGGTTCTCACCAGAACCTGGTCCGGTTATAGTAAATATATTTTATTTTTAATTTATATATTATAAATTAAAAAAATAGAAATTACAATTAAAAATATATATTTTTATGTAATTAGAAAAACAGTTGCGACACAAATTATTTTGTCGCAAGATGTGGTCTTTATGACTTTCCCTTACTCAGAAGAAATATTTTTCTCATTAAACACCAAGTACGCACGCGGTTGTTCAACTAGTTTATTAAAAAAAAAAAACAATTGAAATTCCCAATTACTCAACAACGAAGAAAACATATATTCATAGCCAAGAGAAAGAAATTATTACACAATTTCCACCCTTTGAAATAAACAGTTAGTACTCCGTAGTACAAAGTAGACAACCATATCAAATATTCAATATGCCAATTCAGAAGAAAATACACTTCTTACAAATTCAAAGAGCTTTTGAGATGCAAAAATATTATTAACAAAAACACCATGGTAATACCCATTACTAAAATAGCTACTGGCATCAACACCTCGTTTCTTAAGAAATCCAAACACCTCCGCTTGTCTTTCAAAAAGACCGTCTCCATCACAACCCGCTATTGCAACCCGCCATCCCAAATCCTTAATCATTTCCAAATTACTTGACCCGCCACCAAACATTGGGTTAAAATAAGGATTGTTCTTATTAGCTCCAAGTGGTAGAGTTAACCTCCAAAGTAACTCAATAACCTCTAAAGGAACATTACCAGTCTTTACAAATACTTGATTTGCTCCTCCAAAAAACGGTTGGACTAAAACCAAACCTCTTATAACTAACGGCTTAAGTTTGTTGACTTGACCCAAAGCTCGTAATCCTACGTTGTACGCAATGTTGCCCCCCGCACTCTCCCCCATAATGATACACCTCGAAACATCCCCATACTTAGCCACCCACTCATCCTTTTTATCCTTCACCCAATACAAGGCCTCCAATACGTCGTCGTACGCTGCGGGGAGGCGATGCTCGGGGGCGAGGCGGTAATCAACTGATACCACGAGCACGTTAAGGTGGCTCGCGGTGTTGGAGAGAAACGAGTCGAATTGAGGGGTTGCCGTGCTTAGAAGGATGAACTGACCACCGTGGGCGAAGACCACGACGGGGAGGTTAGTAACGGGTTCGGGCCCGGGCTTGTTGGGCAAGTAGACCCGAACCCATGTTTTTTTCTCCGGGTTAAGAGGGACATCTCTAGAAAATGCAAGTGAAGAGGATGTGTTGGGTGGGACGGTCGGGAAGAACTCTTTGATCCGGGTTATCGACCCGTCCGGGTTTGGAATTATGTGGAGAAATGCGTAAGGATCAAAAACAGTGGGAATACGTTGAGCATGTACATGTTGTGAAGTTGCTAATAATACGAAGAAAAAGAAGAATAGTTTGGTTAGGTATTTCATGGATTCCATTTGGCTTAAGCTTATGCTTGAAAATCTAATACAGCAAATGATCATTAAATATGATACATTTCTATTATTGCTCGACCGCGAAAAGTGCACTTGTAGTCCTGGTTGTAGATAATGGTTGTAGATAAGCTATAGAGAGAAAGACAAATACAATTGACTACTCGTTTAAGGTGAACCCGTGACGGCATGAACAACTTCATTATTGATTTTATCATCATGTGACTAAACCTAGCTTGTTGATTGTATACAATTTCGATCCATACATAAATGTAAAGGTTGTGCTATAACAACGACATTTACTGTTTTGATAAGAGGTTGGGGATGCAAATCTTAGACGACTCTATCTTCTTTGTCCAAGATTGCCACGGATTAGGGGAATAAAGTTTTGATTTAGACAATGACAGACTCGTTGTACTCATGCACCGTTCTATTAGACTTATTTTGACTGATCTTATACTATCTGAACTTATCTTATCTGGAAAAAAAAAAAAACTTATTTTGTTTGAAATAAACATATTTATATGTGAAAATATTTGAAAAAAACTTATTTTTTTGCTGAACTTATATTATCTGAACTTATTTTGTCTGAAATAAGTCAAATTAATTACTCATTAACATTCGCATCAAAATATTATGTATCTATGAGCTGTGGTAAATCAATCCGGGCCAAATTCTGCATATATAAACAACAGAATCATCTAATACAAGTATACAACACAACAACTTTAAAAAATCACCACCATAATTGTAAAATTTTACCAAATTTCACCAATCTTGTACTCCGTACTCTGTACTACGTATTATACATGCTGAGTACTGACAATCTGACATACTGCAATGATTTTACAGAAATACAGTAAATTTGTTGGCGTACCTGCAAAGCTCCCTGTAATCACAAGCAAAGCTAGCCAACTTATTGATATATTTGTGTTTATTAACAGCGTAACCTCTGCATTTTTATCGCGATTTCCAAATGACAAAATAGCTTGCAAACGTTTATTCTTCTCGAGCCTTTTTCACTTTCTGCAGATCAATGTTGAGTACTAAGATACTCCCTCACAATATCTTCAATCTTCCTCTTCATTATCTTATCCTTTACCCCATCAACCATATTTCCGTAAAACATTTCTAAACGCCTTAGCTCTTTACCGTCTGCTACCTCTAACATACTCTTCCATGCTTTTCCAACGTCAAAAGAATCAGACTCGATCAATGAAGCTGGAATATCTCTCTCTTCAAAAGGCTTCCCAAACAGTGACCCATGAAGAATGCTTACATACCGTTCCATCACCGAAAGTTTTGACTGCAAAAGTTTCATCTCTTCCATTGCCGAAGTCAACTTCTTATCCACCTCTGTTACCTCACCTTCTTCTTTAGGCTTCTTTGACTCTATGTCAGTAGGATTCAGACCGTCCCTGAAATCTTCTAATAGTGGGGGCCACAAAACCATTGTTGGAGAATAAGAATCACTAACCTTACCATCACCAAGAACTCCACTCCTTCCTCTTCCCCAAGACCAAAGCTTGTAACCATCATCTGCAACAACGACAGTGTGGGCTGCCCCACAAGCAACTTCTACAGGGTCAGGAAAATTGGGCCCATGAGGCCCATTGCATAAGAACTTCAGCGGCAAGATCGCATCTCCGTGATCTACACCCGAAAAACTCACATCAGGGCAAAGCCCTAGACCCTTTTCCATCCCCCATGACCACACTTCCCCAGCAGATGAAACTACACTTGTATGTAACAATCCACAATCTACCGAAACAAAATATGCATTTTCTGGCAATTCTCTAGCAGGTTCAGGGAGTGAGGTACTCTGGGTTGTACCTATTACCAAAATATAAATCAAATTTTTTTCATTAATAATTCATCATGCGAAAAGAACAACTCCAAAGACACAAAGCTAAGAAAATCAAATATACCATGTCCTAGCTGACCGTTTTCTCCAAGGCCAAATGTCCAACAGACACTTTCTAATGTATCACTTGGCCGCTTCTTGAGAGTAAGTACAACGGTGTGAAAAGATCCACATGCTACATCATAAGCTCTCCAAGCAGATCCCTTGCCGAACTGTGCAACAGCTTGAGGATGTGATCTGCTCACTGTATCTCCCAACCCTAGTTGACCATGATTGTTGTTACCCCAAGTGTAACACACAAGGTCATCACCAGTGTGTTTTTCACCAGCACTTACTAGTGCAACAACATGTTCATTTCCACATGCCACCTTAACAACCGTGTGACCGTAAAAATCGTACATGGGGATTGGAGTTGGAACACTCTCGAGTGTGAATGTATCGTCATCAGGACTTCTTTGTTGTGGGATATTTCCCCACAACCAGAGTACCCCAAGGTTGTCAATTGCTAGTGACATCATTCCACCGGCTTCAACTGCACAAACCTGTAATCATGAACCAACAGAAAAGTGTATGATAAATATATCGATGTTTATTGCCCTGGAAAAAAATGAATTAGAGTTTCACTCTTACCTTCAGTGGATTTTTACTCTTTCCCTCTGAATCATCACCAAGAGATACGGGTGAATTCAATTGCAGTAACTTATCTAACTGACGAGGAACGGACACATTTTCTCCATCAAATCCGAGCTGACTATCTATTAATTGACAAATTTAACCCCCCGAGAAGAGGATGATGGGATTTCAGTTAAATAGGTAGCGTGAAGAAAGAGTTTTTTTTAAAAAAAGCAGTCAAGGTGAGAATAATACAGGTATTGTAGCCCCAGCACCAAACAGATCCATCATCTGCAATCAATTAATTAAGTGCGTGAATTAAATGGAGGAAATTCTTGAAAGACAACTCAAAATAGCATCAGAAATTCAGAATCAAGCATTCCAAACTGAAGAATAGCTTTAGATCCAGGATCCTATTGTATAAATCAATAATCTATGCAAAACATTATGGAGTAATGACCAAATGGATAAAAACGTTATGACCAAAAGAAAAGGTGGCAGTGTCTAGGATGACTGCATCATAGTAGGTTTATTGCCAACTAATAACCAATTAAGAAAATGAAAGATAAAAGGATGCGGATTTGCGTATCTGCAGTAAACCCAGGTCCTTAAATTTAAAATATGCACTGCAAAAACTCATCCTTCTACCTTATGAGCAATTAAAGAACAAATTATAACCTTTGCACATAAAATGCCATCTTTTAATAATAACAGATTAACAGACCAGTGCTTTCATTTTTAAAACAAGCAACTCTACGCGACCGGGCCAAGAGCGAAGTTTTTGGTATGTAATCGCTACTTGGTACGCCCTAACGCTTGATCAATCGACCCAATCATCACGCGAAGATCGATGTCCGTCCCAGCCAGCCCACCTTAATCAGTCAAGCAAGTAATTTGAATAGGGATTATGAACGGTCAACCTCACCCCAGGTAATCCTTCTTCCCCTCAGGTGAGATACATAATCTAAAACCACAACAAACACAAACAAACACGCCGTCATCTTGGACATAGGAGTAGGTTCTTTGGTCTAGACTCTAGACAATTAGACATATATTCTAGTTGGTCTTTTTCTTAGTCAATATTTTCTTACAAGCCATTTTCTTGGTCCGTTTTAGATTGTCACTCCCCCCATTACATAATGAGGCAACATAGATTCCCTAAAGAAAGAAGAAGCAATACTATACTACTCGTACTAATTAATTTTCACTCATCGATAGTACCCCATCATTGAAGGGTCTGAAAGACTACAATTTATCAAGATACGAGTAGTAACATTAACCCATAAACAGTTCAAGCCAATTAGAAATTCAAATTAAGTGTTTGATAACTCAAACCTTAGAAGCAACTTGACCCAATAAGCACATACTAATCACTAATGCAATTACAACAAGAAAAAAATATCCTGATGACTGAAAATCCTATGCCAACTATAAAAATACTCCACATATTTCCTGCATATACCAACTTCAAACTTTAAACTTCCAACCCAAATCTAACAAATTTCACTTTTCTTTTTTTGAGTAGGTTAGTGGGGTTCATACAAAACCCACTATAAACACCACACCCCAGCCCAGTTTCGAACCCATATCCAAAAACCGCCTTCGTGGATTTTACCCCAGCTGAACTCAAGTTGACAGTTAACAAAGTAAAGCTAACAGATGAAAGGTTCTGAATTAAGAATTGCAACTTCTTCAGCAAGCCAATAAAATTCCTGTATTCAACCAAAAGAAAACAATAAAGTTACCTGCGTATACCAACTTCAAAGTTCATATCCCAAATTCAACAAACTTTCCATTTCATTTCCTATTTTTGGGGGGCAAGGTAGTGGGGTTCATCAAAACCCACAAAGGGAAGTACATCACGAACTTCAAATCCAAATCTTAATTTAAAAACGGCTTTCACGAAAACATTTTACCAATTAAGCTAGTTGAACTTGCAATTCGAAATTATCCAACAACCCAGTACATAAACCACTTTTAAACTTCCTGAATCCTGACCGAGCAACAAAATAAACAAATTAAAAAACTGCAAAATGGGTGTTTTATTGTTTCGTAATAGTATTACCAGCAAGAGCAAGACTATGATAAGCACCAGCAGCAACCCCAACAAAGTTTGGACACTCTTCAATTTGCAAATCACCACCATTTTCCCATTTAATTGGCACCGGGAAATTCTCATCAGATTCAGAACCGTTGCCAAGTCGCCCAAATGTGCCTCTTCCCCATGAATATACCTTCCCATCTCCTGCCCCAAGTTTATTTGGTCACCATTTTGTATATACCAATTAGATTTAATAACTTAAAATTAAATTGTATTGATAAGTAAAGGGATAACTGATTTTACCTGAAAGAGCGAGAATGTGAGCTTCGCCGGCGGCGACGGCGATGATCTTGTGTGCTGGGTTGCTGATTGGTGCTTCTGGAGTCCCCATGAGTCCCAAGAGTTGATGAAAAAATTGGCTACTTCACAAACTTAGCCTCTGCAAAAAAAAACAAAAAAAAACACAAAAAAACCTTATCAGCAAATTTTCTTTGTGGTTTTTTGGACTTGAGTAAATCGTAAAAATTTCTTTTCTGTTATATAAGCCAACTCCTGAGGTCATTTAGGTAACTTAACTTTTCGTGTCCACTTGCAAAAAGATAATAATACCCCTATTTTATTAGTTGACTTTCAAACCAAAGCCTGTAGCCCTGTAATCCTCCTCTCGCCCCAATCTTCTTTCTCTCTCCTTGAACTTCCTTCTCCTGTGAAACCCTAAAACCCGAAGAAGACTTCACGGAGGCTTCGATGGCGGCTCCTGTCTCGGTTATTGCACCATGACTCTAGCATGACTCTGCAAATACGGAAGGGTTTCGGCGGGTGGTCATCTTCGGTGAACTGGCCGGGGGATCTGGCTGTTCGATTTGCGAGTGGAGGTTGACGAAGCGCTTTTGTCGCCTCAGATTTCCTTCTCTCTCTCCTCTCCCATGTCAACGGTAATTCATTTCTGCTATTTCATATTATCAAATTGATTCCTGCATTAAATCAGTTGAATTTCTAATTGCGATTTTAAAAATTGAAAATTTGAACTTGATTAACTGTATAGGAGATGGTAAATTGGTAATCATGATATAAAAGTAGATTGTGCTTATTATTTTAAGAAATTGATTCAACAAAATGTTCATGGCGAAGGTCGATCTGGTTCTTTTAGTCAGGAATTTAAGGAGATGCTATCGGAAATTGGGTTTGGTATTGAACCCATTGAATTTAATTGTTTGATATATTTTTTCTCTGGGAAATTTGGGTATGTTCTTAATTCGGAGTTGTTTGTGGGTGATGTTTTCTTGATGTAGAGCTCAAAACCTTAACAGAGGAATTTCTAGAGATTTGGGGATTTTTTTTCTTCTGTTTTTCATAATTATTAGGGTTTTTAATTAGGTGTTGATAATTTATTTCCGTTTTGTGATTATTTTCAGGCATGTATGTCTGCCATGGAAATTCCGCGACCTTCCACATGGAAATCGAAGCCTTCCAAACACAAAATTGGTGAATTAATTTGGTTGTTCTTGAAAAAATTCATTTCAATTATCTTTTTTCTGAATTGAGTTATGTGGTTTCTGAATTGAGGTATTTGGGTTGATTGATTGTTCAGCTTTTATTCTCCTGGTTTGGAGTTGGTGATCGCTGCAAATCTTGCAAGGTCAGTAACATTTTTTTAGTTTTATAATTTGATTTTAAAAGGAAATATATTCTAGGGTTTTTTCTTTCAATTTTTAATTGGGTATAAATTTGGTTGCAATTGATAAATTGTTCAAATTGTATTTGATTATGATTTTCCAGTGTAATATGGACAGGAAGGGGTAGTTTTTGCGCTGTCAGGCTTAGTAAACCCCGAGCAAGGTGTAATCCCCCGCAAATTTATAAATTTTATTAATGTATTTTAACGTATAGTTATTTCTATTTTAAATAGAATTTACGAATTTAATATATATATATATATATATATATATATATTTAACGTAATTTATTTTTATACGTTCTAAATATTTCAACGATTTATGAAATCAAAAATAATTTTAGAGTTTTATGTTGAAAAGAATTCGAATTGCGAAAACACGTTCGATTGAATTTGAAAAACAATCTTAACTGGTTTTGGATTCAAACAAACTCAATTCTAATCCTAGCCCAAATTGACAAAGCCCAAAACAAGAAAACCCATATTATCAACCCATAATTCAACTTCACGTAAAATCAAGAAAGCCAAAAACCCTCTTCTCTCCTCTCCCCCAATTCACGTGAAAAGCAAGCAAACTCTCTCTCTCTGCTTCAGCCATCGCCGCCCTCCTTGCTGCTGTCCCTCACGCCGCCGGCCAACCACCTCAGACGCTCCTCCTCGGTCGCGTGCAACCTTCCTCGCCGGTAACTTCTTCTTCCTCCTTTTCTCCTTCGGTTTTCCTTCTCCCTTTCGTTCTCTCCTCCTTAATGCTTGTGTTCATTTGCTGCGACAGCCACCTGCACCCCCTCGCTGCCGCCAACCAACCAGCACCGGCCGTTGGCCCCTCTCCCTTCTCCTTCGGGAAGCATCAACACTCCTCCTTTTCGTTCTCCTCTGCGTGCGTTTCCTCCTGCTTGCACCACCAGCCACCTTCGGTCACCCTGCTGCGCCACCACCCATCGCCGCCCTGCCACCGTGGCCTCGCCGTGAAGGAAATAATGCCCTTGGTCCAAGTATGCATTCTATGTTAAGTCTAATAAATGCGGTTCAGTATTAATTAACAAGTTAATAATTCAGTGAGATCAAGTGAGCTGAATGCCTAGCTAGAGGCCGCTTCAGTTCACGTGGAATTAATGATATTAATCCACAACTTACTCTTGACTGAACCCCTAGGGTCACACAAATAGTACGTAAACGGATCAAGTATTTAATGGCATTAAATACTCTATCTATGGATATTCGGAATCGACGGATCTTGGTTTCAGTGGGAGCTGAGATCGTCACAAGCAAGAAATGAATACTCCGGAAACGATGATATTGCCGGAAACGGAAATATGGATCGTATCGGAAATATAAATATTATCCAAGTCGTAGATGTTGCCGGAAACGGAAACATGGTACGTATCGGAAAATATTATCGGAAATGGAAATATTGCCAGAATCGGAAATATTGCCGGAAACGGAAATATTGTCAGAATCGGAAATATTATCGGAATCGGAAAATAATTCCGGAAACGGAAATATTAAATATTTGTTCGAAACGGAAATTAATTCCGGAATCGGAAATATTAAATATTGTTCGTATCGGAAATGAATTCCGGAATCAGGAATTTAATCGGAAGCGTATCGTACGAATTAGCATCGGACGAGGCCCGCTAGACGAAGGCCCAGCACGAAGCCAGGCCATCGCCCAGCGAGCCGCACGCACCAACGCACGCCTCGACCAGGCCCAGCGCAAGGCCAGGCCCAGCCAAGGGCGCGCGCGCACGAGAGCACATCAGCGTGGGCCGTGCGCTGTGCGCCTAGCGTGGGCCGCAAGGCTTGCGCGGGTGCACGGCTCGTGCAACGCTTGTGCGGGAATCCTAATCACGACAAACAAGTTTATAACATAAATACCAAAAAGGCCAAAAAGGATGATTCAGATCTCACCTATCTGTGGCATTGTCGATTAGGCCATATTAACTTGAAACGCTTAGAAAGACTTCAAAAGGAAGGAATTCTAGAACCATTTGACTTAGAGGATTATGGTAAATGCGGATCATGTTTACTTGGAAAAATGACAAAGTAACCTTTCTCTAAAGTTGGAGAAAGAGCAAATGAACTATTGGGTTTAATCCATACAGATGTATGTGGACCAATGAGTACAAATGCTAGAGGTGGTTTCAGCTACTTTATCACTTTCACTGATGACTTCAGTAGATATGGTTATGTCTACCTAATGAAGCATAAGTCTGAATCCTTTAACAAATTCAAGGAATTTCATAGTGAAGTAGAGAATCAATTAGGCAAGAAGATTAAGGCACTGCGGTCTGATAGAGGCGGTGAATATCTGAGCTATGAATTTGATGACCATCTGAAAGAATGTGGAATTCTATCAGAATTGACTCCTCCTGGAACACCACAATGGAACGGTGTGTCAGAATGGAGGAACAGAACCTTGCTAGACATGGTCAGGTCAATGATGGGTCAGGCCGAACTTCCATTAGAATTTTGGGGACATGCACTAAATACAGCCGCACTCACTATAAATAGAGCTCCGTCTAAAGCTGTCGAAAAGACTCCATATGAGTTATGGTTTGGAAAGCCTCCAAATGTGTCTTTTCTTAAGATTTGGGGATGTGAAGTATACGTCAAGCGATTAATTTCAGACAAACTTCATCCAAAATCTGACAAATGTATCCTTGTGGGCTATCCAAAGGAAACAAAGGGGTATTACTTCTACAATACATCTGAGAACAAGGTGTTTGTTGCTCGAGATGGTGTCTTTTTGGAGAAAGATCACATTTCCAAAATGACAAGTGGGAGAAAAGTAGACCTCGAAGAATTCGAGTCGAATAACAAACTCTAGAGAATGCTCAAGATGACATTCAGGATGAAACTCAGAGATCTTTAGAAGTATCTGGTGAGAATCATGGTCAATCTAGAAATGTTACCCCGCGTAGATCGCAAAGATATAGATCTCAACCGGAAAGGTACTTAGGTATTTTGACGAACGAGAGCTATGATGTTCTATTACTTGAAAGTGATGAACCTGCGACTTACAAACAAGCTATGACGAGCCCTAGCTCCAAGCAATGGCAAGAAGCCATGCAATCTGAATTAGACTCCATGTCTGAAAACCAAGTATGGGATTTGGTCGATTTGCCAGATGGCTACCAAGCCATTGGAAGCAAATGGGTTTTCAAACTGAAAAAGGACAAGGATGGGAAACTTGAAGTTTTCAAAGCTAGATTGGTTGCAAAAGGTTACAGGCAAGTCCACGGTGTGAATTACGATGAAACCTTTTCACCAGTTGCAATGCTAAAGTCTATTCGGATAATGTTAGCAATCGCTGCATATTACGATTACGAAATATGGCAGATGGATGTCAAAACTGCTTTCTTAAACGGCGTTTTAACAAAAACTGTGTTCATGACACAGCCTGAAGGTTTTGAGGATCCAAAGAATGCTAAAAAGGTATGCAAGCTAAAGAAATCAATCTATGGATTGAAGCAGGCATCAAGGAGCTGGAATATACGTTTTGATGAAGCAGTCAATGACTTTGGTTTCATCAAGAACGCAGACGAATCTTGTGTATACAAGAAGGTCAGTGGGAGCAAAATTGCTTTCCTAGTATTGTATGTCGACGACATATTACTTATCGGAAATGACATTCCTATGTTGAACTCTGTCAAGATTTGGCTTGGGAAATGTTTTTCGATGAAGGATCTAGGAGAAGCACAGTACATATTGGGCATCAAGATTTACAGAGATAGATCTAAAAGGATGATTGGACTTAGTCAAAGCACTTATATCAATAAGGTGCTTGATAGGTTCAAGATGGCAGACTCCAAGCGAGGCTACCTACCCATGTCTCATGGAATAACTCTAAGCAAGACTCAGTGCCCAAAAACACTTGATGAGCGTAGACGAATGAATGGGATTCCATATGCATCATTGATTGGTTCAATAATTTATGCTATGATATGTACACGCCCGGATGTTGCGTACGCACTCAGTGCTACGAGCAGATACCAGTCAGACCCAGGAGAGGCGCATTGGACTGCTGCCAAGAATATTCTGAAGTACCTGAAAAGGCACAAAGATGACTTCCTGGTCTATGGTGGAGATGATGAATTAATTGTTAAAGGCTATACGGACGCAAGTTTCCAAACCGACAAAGATGATTTCAGATCACAGTCTGGGTTTGTCTTCTGCCTCAACGGAGGTGCAGTAAGCTGGAAAAGTGCTAAGCAAAGCACCATTGCGGATTCTACAACTGAAGCGGAGTACATTGCTGCACATGAAGCAGCAAAGGAAGCTATATGGCTAAGGAAGTTCATAGGCGAACTTGGTGTAGCCCCTCCATTAAAGGACCAATAGCCCTGTATTGTGATAATAACGGAGCTATTGCACAGGCAAAGGAGCCTAGACACCACCAAAGAGTCAAGCATGTACTTCGTAGATTTCACCTTCCACGAGAGTTCGTTGAAAGAAAAGAAGTCGAGATAAGCAAGATTGGAACTGATGACAACATATCAGATCCATTGACTAAACCTCTGCCGCAGGCGAAGCACAACTCGCACACTGCAGCCATGGGAATCAAGCATATTGGAGAATGGCTTTGATATCCTTGTTTAATGTTTTAAAGTTTTAGAGTTAAATCTTTGTAAAACATTATTGGTTAATCATTCACAATAAATGAATAGAATTCATTTTTCGTGGTTTATTAAATGATGAGTCCCTTCAATTTGACGATATATTCAAGATAGACTGTCAGGACCAGTCCTGTGACTAAGAAATGTCTATCAAGTGAACTTGAATGTCAAAGGTTGAAAATGGTCCCTAGTCGGAGTTTTCTATAAAATTGGACGCATAGAAAATGTTAGACGACTAGAATGCAAGATGACTAGTAGTTCTGTTTCTTGAACTATGTGGACATGGCAATGTCATAATCATTTGCATAGATACTTACTTTGGGAAGACTAGTATCGGACAGACCTATGAAACTTTACTGTAAGAGATGAAAATCTGTCATAAGTAAATTTCATTAAATTATTAGACACTAAATCCTCAATACCTGAGTGATTTGAGATTACTTATTTGAGAACTGGTTGCTTTGACGTTGACCAACCGTCGCACCGTAAAAGGAGGCTATAAAGGCAACGCTGGTTGGTCGCTGGTTTTCGCGATCACGAAGACCAAAACATGCGCGGGAATCACTTGGGCGCAGAAACCAGCGGGCCCGCTGGTTGGTCGCTGGTTTTCGCGTCCAAGGAGGAGAGTTGGGCCTGCGTTTTGGGCCGTGGGCGAATCGGATAGTCGAGCCATCTTGTTTATGTCATAACTCTTGTTCTACAATGCCTATAAGGACGTGTGACCTGTCGTTGGAAAGCTCTTGAAGCCTAATTTCTAGGCCAATAAAATTCGCTTCATTCCGACATATAGAACTTGAGATATCATCAAAAGAGTGAACGCTTGTCCGTTTTGATGCTTAGAAAAGTAGCGTTTAGCTTCGTTGTTGACTTAAAATTATCCCTAGAGACATGCAATGATCCTCGAGTCAACATTCCATCCGTTCATCATCCAAATCAACTCATAACACTCCGAAAGCATCCAAATGACCGTAAAATCACCTGAAACATTAAGAAAACACAAACGGGGCGTAATAGAGTACGACAACGATAACTTATGCAAATGTGATCCTAAATGCAACTAAAATGATATAAATGCCTAATAATGCAACCTAAATGCGCCTAAAATACCCTATACAAATATGACTCATCAAATTCCCCCAAGCTAGACTGTTGCTTGTCCCCAAGCAACACTAAACCAAAGATAGAGAAACAAGACGCACATGACTTTCATAAAACCATTGTAAGACCAACCTAACTCTCGAGCAAAAAATCAAACAGAGTTATTGAGACAGAAATCTAGCTCGGATACAAATAGAACCACAAAGCATCATGATCCGCAATTGAAACAACCAAGCTTAGCCACAAACTATTCTCAATCAAGCTAGTCGTCGCCGCATACCTTGTAGAATATAAATATATGATGCAACATGGGGTAAGATGACAATAGCAAGAAACGATTTTCATTCAATCACAAAACAAACATGCCGATCAAGAGGTCTTTATAATAAGCTTGTAATGGGGCTAGGTGAAAAGGAAGGGTAGGGTATAATTTGGGAAAAAGTGAGAGTAAGGTCCAACTTGGGGAGCAAATGTGAACTATATGCGCCGGCGTGATAATGCCGCAAATCCAACTCCATCGAACCATGAAACCCGAACAATCAACCAAGTTATAACCAAGGGAAAAACATAGTATAATGTCAATGATCTTTCTTCATTCCCCTTTCCTTGCTTTCAAACAACATACAAAAACGAAAAACATATTTTTTTTTTTTTCTGCTTTTTTTTTTTTTTTTTTTTTTTTTCTTTTTCTACTTTTTTTTCTATTTTTTTTATGAAAATGAAACAAAATAAGAAATCGAAAGTACATAAATAAATCTAATGCTAACTGTTACAATCTTGGGTGCCAACGATAATATACACCATTTCCGAACCACAAATCCAAACATAGCCTCGAATCACGATCTATTGGCTTGGTGTGCCAATCCATCAACATTAATGAAGCCATTATGAACACCGAAGCTCCCCCAAGCTAGACTCGGGACAAGTAGCCAACGGGGCTAATAGGGCTTAATTTTGTGGAGTTAAAACAATAAACGGACAAGGCTACAACATGGGTATGAAAGGCAGGAACTAATGTTTCTAAATTCGTCTGAAGGCTTCCTAAGAGAATGGCCTCTGTCATACGCGGCATGTGTGAGTTGCAACTAAACTACTAATGAATCTCAAGCCAAAATCATACGATAACAAGTCACATCAATCACACAAACACATAGTAAGGTGACCTACAAGATAATTGGCTAGCTATTCTTGACACGAGACCAACATCTTACCGCATACCATTCAATTGGTTCACACAATGCCAAGCAGTTATCAATGTATAGCATGACCGACTGAATTTCAGAATCATAACTAAGTTCAAAAGAAGCTCAAGAGAGTCAAGTAAAGCCCGACCATAGTTTGAAAGCCAATTGCACAATGCAGGGTATAAAGACATATGAATGCAAAAAATGCAACTAAATTGAACAATAACACTAGGAAAGCAGTACATTTTTTTCGTTGCACGTAAACTCCCACCCCTAATGGATGGTACAAAGCGTACAACACCTAAAAAAGCAATAAAACTATACTAGAAAGAAATAAAGATAGATATCCCTCCCCCAAGTTAAACAAAACACAGTGCCCTCACTGTGAAAATAGCAACAATATAACTCAAACAAGGGAGAGAGATGAAAAGTGCTCACTCGTGATGAGCCTCGTCTGCCGAGTATGACTCGGTAGGACTGTCGACAGTAGAAGCGGTGTGGCCAGAAGCTTCAAACTGAAGACGCAAAGAGCTAATCTCCATAGATGTGGTGGATTTGGGTGAAAGCTAGTTGGTTTAGTTGCTTTCATGATGCAACAACCACGATTTAAAATACTCCAATCAACCAAGACGGTGCATACTTCAAGATTCAACGATCAATCCCAACGAATAGTTCAAGCAATAATCAATTATCTCCCAATGCTAATAATTTGAACTCAACAATCAACAAACGTTAACCAATCTCAATAAATAATTCATATAATATTCACAACGACAACCATTTGAATTCAACAACCAATATTGTCATCAAAATTCCAAATTTCTTTTCAAAATATGATTCAAGTGAATAAACGTTAGAAAAATTGAAATTTTAATATCCTTTGTGCACCACAAAGACCATAATTTAGTTGTGAGTTCCTCAAACGACCCACAATACTACACAATTTACCAATGTCCACAAAGAACCAAAAACCCCCAAATTGATTTTAAAAGTTAGGGTTTTAAAATTCATGAACAAGATAATGGTGGAGGTGAAGAGGAGGGAAGGTGGTGGGCTGGAGTAGTGCGCCGACCGACCGTGTGCAGGTGGTCGGCGGTGGTGAGAGAGTGGCGGGCTGGTGCTGTGGGTTCGAACGAGGGAGAGGCGAAGTGCGAAGGAAGCGGGTGGGGTTTCACGAACTGGTTGCGCGGGGGTGGTGTTTGTTGCGTGGGTGAGAGGGGAAGGTGGCGGATGCTGGCTGGGCGAGTTGCAGGCGGCGGTTCGGAGCAGGCGTAACTCCGGTGGGGTGATGGTCAGCCGTAGGGTGGTGCGGGAGAGAGAGTTCGAAGGCTGGTGGTTGCGGTGTGTGGGTGAGGGAGAGGGAAGAGTGTGCAGGCTGGTGCGCCGAGAAAGATGGCGAGGGGAAAGTTGGCCGGCTGGGTTTCGTGGGTGAGGGAGAAGGGGGAAGGCTGGGCGCCGAACTCCGGTGAGGTGGGAGTTGATGCCGGCGAGTAACGGAGGGAGAGGTTGGAGGATGGGCTGGGTGGTAGGCGGTGTTGTGGGTGAGGGAAGGTCAGTTGTTTTTCTTGTTTTTTGAATAAGGGGAGGGCGGGAATCCAGCGTGGTCGCTGGCAATCCAGCGGGCAAGGCAGAGAGTTATGAAATTGGGCCAAAAACGTTCAGCGAGGCCGCTGGGTAGTCGCTGGTTGTCCGCACAACGAAGTGCGACCAGCTAGCTTGTCGGGCGAGCGCTGGAATGCGCGAGTGCAGCTCGTCGCTGCATTATTGTGGCTTGTAAAAACTTGTTGATGCATCGGATTTTCGGAATTAACTTGATCTTGACCCTATAATTCTGAAAAAATAATAATTCAAGCACCACTAAATTCAAAAGTTAGAATCGTTAGTGAAACTAAACACACAAAAAAAAAAAAAAAAAATACGATGAATGAAAAACTAATCTAAAAATAAAATAAAATTATGAATTCAAGTGAACTCAAAGGAAAAAAAAATCGTTAGTAAAATTAAACGCAAAATAAATAAATAAATAAATAAATACGATTAACGAAAACTAATCAAAAAATAAAATAAAATTATGAATTCAAGTGAACTCAAAGGAAAATATTTTTGTGCTTTTGTTGTTTTTTTATTTTTTTTATTTTCAATAAATTAAGCAAATAGAAATAAAATACTAAATTAAAATGGAAATAAATGAAGAAAATTGAAATGAAGGAAAGTTAGGAATCGGGTTGCCTCCCGATAAGCGCTCGTTTTAAGTCATTAGCTTGACTCCACTCAAATAGTTAATCAGAAGAATCCAACGCCTTGAGTAATTTATCGAATGCCCCTGCAAACATGTCATTGAGCACTACGTATGGCTTGAGAAAAACCAAATTCATCCTCGCAAATAGGGTATTAGATAAATAAACAGAAAAAATAAAACCAAAAGAAAAAGAATCAGAAGTAGAGGAAAAATCAAAAGAAAAAGGAGAATATTTACAACTTCCTTCTAATTGCTCCTCGGGCAATGTAAACGTTTTAGAATGAGCATCAAGGTCGGCAAGGTCAAATGTATCATGGAATGGAGACCTATTGATAAAGTGCAAAAGGCTTAACATGGGGGATGAAGGAACAAGATCAAGCCTCCGCGAGAACGGGACATAGGCGGGAGGAGATATAGGGTCATTAATGCTTTTACCTACAATTCCACCCTCGTGAATAAACTTGTCACTAAAATCTTCAACCAAAAGTTTCGCAACCAACGGTTTCTCAACCATCGATTCTACAACCATTAGTGATTCTTCATCCTCCAAAGTCTCCGTTACATCCAACTTTTCCTCTTCAATACCAAAATTCAAATGATAACCTTCCTCTAATGAACTAACATTCTCAACAAATCCACCATCATCATCAT
The DNA here is from genome assembly GCF_020520425.1 of Spinacia oleracea. Taxonomy (NCBI): domain Eukaryota; kingdom Viridiplantae; phylum Streptophyta; class Magnoliopsida; order Caryophyllales; family Amaranthaceae; genus Spinacia; species Spinacia oleracea. The sequence continues at coordinate 122,392,931 of NC_079487.1, read as the reverse complement.
CATCATCATCATCATCATCATCATTATAAAGGATTTTCATGTCACAATAAGATGGCTCGAGTTGGAAATTCCGCATATTAGATCGAAGGAAAGGGTTGACAGTACTAACATATGACTCGTTATAGGGACAAAGAGAAGTATCATGGTCATGACAATGACAATAAGAACAATAATATGGGGGAGGGGTGTGAGTTTGAGGAATAGGAAAAGAGAAATTTTACAGAGTAGGTTCAACAAACATTGTCATTTCCCACTCATATGTATCCCTAGCTAATTGCTCAATCAAATCCCAACACTCTTCTGGAGTCTTCTCCACAAATATATAACTACTCATGGAATCCAACACCAATCTTGTATCTTCATTCAATCCCTCATAAATCACCATACATAGTTCCCATTGTCCAAAAAGATGATTTGGACCAAGAAAATCTCCGAGCCTATAATAATACCTCCAAAACACTTCATTCTCGAATTGAGGAAAACAAATAGAAGCCATGTGTATTTTTAAAAAAAGAATTCCATACACAAACCAAAAAACTATATACAATGTAGCCTCACCAAAAATAAAAGCTAAAAAGAAAAATAAAACCGTCTCCCCGGCAACGGCGCCAAAATTTGATAGGTTGTCGTACACCCGTCAAAAATAAAATCCTAACGAATCCTCCTAACAATGTAGTAGGGTAAGCAGGGTCGAATCCACAGAGAGATGGCTATTTAAATCTAGCTTTCAAGGTATGGCGAAACTAACAATGTCACGAAATTTAGGATTCAATGTTTAAACTAAAATAAATAGAAAAATAAACTAAAAGATCTAGGGTAATGGTTCACCATGTCCATAGTTCAAAATCAATCAAAACATCATCCACAATTCAAATATTCAAATTATCTAGAGCACAAGTTAATCCTACGGTCGGGTCTTAACACTCTCAATTCAACATATGCAGTACGATCGCTAACATAATCAGAATTGCTAGTTGTAGGTAAGCCTCTAAAATTCGATCTTTCAATTCTAAACCTTATTAGCATGATTTAATCAAACAATTGATCAGATTGCAAAGATTAACAATATAAACCTAATCAACTAGAAATATCAATGAATAATCAAACTATCAACAATAATAACAAAGATTCATAATATAAACATGGATTCCCAAACCCTAGAAAGCGAACTACTCAATCATGAAACGAACAATGAAAATCAAATCTAAGAATGAAAACATAATTAAAAGCAATAAATAAAATAAAAGGAAAATCAATAATACCTCAAAGAATTACATTAATGGAGTTTGTAGAAAAACTATGGTTCATGAAAAAGAAAAGAGAGAAAAAAGAACGTGAATTCAAAATCTAGGAGAATTGAAACCTAAAGGAAATAAAAGCATAAGGGAATACATTAATTCCCTTGAGGTATTTTAGTGTTTCCTAAATTCTAAACAAAAAAGGAAAATAATAATAATTACATAAGTTATCATTTAATTGGACGATCACGAAGACCAAAACATGCGCGGGAATCACTTGGGCGCAGAAACCAGCGGGCCCGCTGGTTGGTCGCTGGTTTTCGCGCCCAAGGAGGAGAGTTGGGCCTGCGTTTTGGGCCGTGGGCGAATCGGATAGTCGAGCCATCTTGTTTATGTCATAACTCTTGTTCTACAGTGCCTATAAGGACGTGTGACCTGTCGTTGGAAAGCTCTTGAATCCTACTTTCTAGGCCAATAAAATTCGCTTCATTCCGACATATAGAACTTGAGATATCATCAAAAGAGTGAACGCTTGTCCGTTTTGATGCTTAGAAAAGTAGCGTTTAGCTTCGTTGTTGACTTAAAATTATCCCTAGAGACATGCAATGATCCTCGAGTCAACATTCCATCCGTTCATCATCCAAATCAACTCATAACACTCCGAAAGCATCCAAATGACCGTAAAATCACCTGAAACATTAAGAAAACACAAACGGGGCGTAATAGAGTACGACAACGATAACTTATGCAAATGTGATCCTAAATGCAACTAAAATGATATAAATGCCTAATAATGCAACCTAAATGCGCCTAAAATACCCTATACAAATATGACTCATCATTGATGAACTTGATTGTGTTGGAATTTCATGTTTAATATTGTTGGATGGACATGTTAAGCATATGTATTTCTTTATGAGAATTATAACATGTTAGTAGATGATTGATGCAAACATGTTGGTTGGGAACATTAGATTATCATATATATTGATTCATATCGATTGTTCTTTGTTCCCTTTTAGCTTTTCACTACTTTATGAGGGTCGAGGACCTTGTTTAGTAAGTTGAAACCTTATACCCATATAGAGGGGTTGATCAGTATTAAAGGAAAGGTTGAGTTTAATTGGAATGAGTCTTGTTTGATACATTTGTGATCACTTACTTAATTCAAAGATAAAAACAGTTGTGAATAAATGTGGATTGTATGCCTTATGTGATTGTTGAGTCATAACAGGGTTTCAATTTGTAAATCATGTAAAGTGAAACTAAGTAGCAATAGCTTTAGACTGTGCACGTCTAAAGTGAAGGACAAACAGGAGTTGGGGTTCATGGTGGTAGCCTATGGCCTTTATCTCGGACCGGATTGATCACCGTGTCCTATTTTTATTCAAACGTTCCTCGATATCGCAGGTCACTGAGGTTACGGAGTCGCGCCCGTACCTCGTCTTCCTTAGTGAAGCTTCTAGCTAGAAAACTCGGTCCATTGCCTATTTCAATTAAAATAATATTAATGTTACAAAAGTCTAGTCCAGTCTAGTCTAGTCTAGTTAAGTGTGGTTTCAAATTATTTGTTTTGGTTGCCCTTATGTACGTTATTAGAATCATGTTAGGATTGTTCGTTTAATAGAATCATGTTAGGATTATTATTGATTTAGTATGTAGTACTCAGCTTTGCTGATTGCGTGCTTTTGCTTGTGCATGTTGATCATGGCTATGCCTTATTGATCCTGTAATGACCCAATCTTTGGTGAGCAGTCGCTAGGGATCAATAAGCATTGTCCATTGCAAGTTTGAAGATGATGCATCACTGGGGTTCGGGATCTGGAGAGATTTGTGTAGTCGTTATTTTATCTCATTTGAATTTGGTTTTGTTGAACTTGTTTTAATGGACTTGAATTTGATTTGAACTAATTAGGTCGACTTCGGTTTGTTGGTTTTGGTAGTTGACTTATTTAAATTATTAAAGTTATTTATTATGTTTTCCGCTGCAAAATTCTGAATAAGCCGTTACGTTTTCACACGGGCGATAATGCCTTGATAATTCTCTATGTTTTATATTAAAAGAGTATTTTAGAAAAGAGAGAATTGTTGGGGTGTTACACAAGGTATATTGCGGTCACATGCTTTAGAAATGGGGGCAGAATATCAGCAGGACTGGAATTCCAATTGCACTCGTTTGGTTTGTGCATTTTGGAGTACCCCAAAGTTCCGACAAGTTGGTTTCAGAGGTTTCCACCTTAATCTTGGTAAAAAATCTTGCTTGCATTTCCGTTTATCATTCTCGTATGATCGGACTTATGAAAATGACAAAATGAATATTTTTAGTTTTTGATTTGGGTTAAATTTGGTCGATTTTAGTCTAATTTGAGACTTTTTGGCTGTGTTAATGTCGTGATATTTGGGTGTCTGATTGTGTATTCATCCATTTTCCTCTAATTTGAGACTTTTGAGTTTCTGTTTCACAGTTGATCTGACCGGAGATGTCCAACTTTGTAAAAAAATCATCGTTTTTCTTTTAATTTGAAACATTTCACTATTTGAGCAGCATTTTATGAATAAATTATGGTTTCCGGTTGATTTTTGTGGAATTTGAAGTGTGTTCTCTTTAATTACTGTCGATCTGATTGTAATTTGTTGGTAATCCATTGCAGTATCATCCAAATGTATGCAGAGGTGACAATTGGTCAAACAGTTTCCACCAGATCAGCGAAGCTTATGATGTAAGTAGCAGTACTAATAGTCTTATGTTCCGTTCAGTTTTCAAATCAAACCAAATGTAGCTAATTTGAATTGAATCAATAACTTTCGCAGACGGTGATGAGTAACTTTAGAGAATGTCTTCTCTATTATATAATACTTAATCTATTCTCTGATATACTTGTAGGCACTGGCATGGGCACCCTCGATCTTTAAATTAGTTATGTGGTACTTTAAAATTCTGAGCTCTTTGTGATGCAATTTATCAACTATTCTTGATGTGGATTTATGAGAGTGTCTGATACCTGTATGTTCAATAAAAATCTGCCAAAGTTATTACTCCTTTTCCTTTATTTTTTTAATTGCTCGACTTCTCTCAAAACTAAGTCTATGTTATATCATTGAAGCTCCTCTAATGTGTGTCTCCCTTCCTTTTTGCAGGCTTCTCGATCCTTATCCTCTACTCTCAACTTCGTAAGTTCTTGATTTATAGTTTGTCCAATGGCTCTTTTATAATCAGTTTAGCTGTCTGAATTTCTACTGAAAGGCCCTCTGAGGTATGTTGTCTGATGAGGTTCTGTATTTTTTGGAGTTATAATAAATCTTTTATATTGGGAGTGCAGAGTGTAACATGTTGTAAGTTGGTAACCCCTTTGAATCTGTCAACACTGGCTTATATAAAGATCTGAAATGGGTGTCCTCATTATCTCTATTATATACTTGAATTCATCTGAATTATATTCTCAAATCCAGAACGAAAAATAAATTTAATTTGCAGTACCCCACGAAAAGCCAGAATTCAAATAAGCAATTGTCAAATCCGTGGTGAATATTTTGAAATAAGCAAGTGGATTTGAATTGGATTTTAGAAGATAATTTACTGTTTAGATTTTTCATTTCAGAATGTGATACTTTGATGCTTGAAAAGTTGAACTTTTTGAGATTTTTTCCACATTTTGTATTCTTTGTAATTGTTTACATTCGTTGAGGTTGGATTGATTATGCTTTGGTGTGATTTGAGTAGAAAGGGAACCAATATAAGATTGGAAGTTGGGTTGTCATTTTAGTGTCCCCGATCGTAATCTGAATAGAAGGGAGCTGATATCACATTGAGTTGGATTCTTTGGTGTATTGCAATTATGTTGAGATTGAATTGGTTTGGCTTTGGTGAAACCAACATCATATCATTCTGGGCTGTCAGTTTTGTTGTTGCAAGTAAAAGCAGTGTTTTAGATTGCTTACTAAAATGAAATTCTTGGTGTTTTCATTTACTTAACCAATATGTGTGTGTCTCCCTCTCTCTCTCACACACACACACACAATTATTATGATATCTAATGTATATATCTTTTTTGAATCTGGGTTGAAATAATCGGTGGTGTCTCTTGAGCTACTAATCGGTGGAGCTATTTAGATGATGAATCTATTTTGTGGATTTTGTTTAGGTACTATGGTGCAAAAATGTTGGATAGAGCGCTTGGGAAATTTTTGAAAGCACTTGGTGCTCCTAGAGGAAGCTCTCTCATTACAAAAGCAGTGATGGGAAGACAACTCTACTTCACTTTGTGGTTCATGAGGTTGTCAGGAACGAGGGGAGACGGTGTGTTATGAACCGGAACAACATCTTAGCCAGAACTAACAGAAAGCAGCCACCCTGATTTCATTTTAGACCATTACTTTGAGCTAGACTTAAATAATTAGTCTGTATTCTTCAGCTTCTGTTTTAGAACACAGTTCTTATTAGTAGAATGAGTTTTTAGCTTAGATCGCAAAATATTTCTTGGTATATTATATACTCATATAGCACAATTTTTAGTTTTTTCAATACCCGCACGCATCGCGTGCATATAAGACTATTCAAAATCATAAACGAACCCGAAATCATATCGTAAATCAAACCCGAAATCATATCGTAAAAATCTGGAAAACCCGAAATTAAAATTGAACCCGAAATTCGGTTAACCAACCCGAAAATTTAGGTTTAAGGTCGGATTTTTTGAAACTTTGATAAAACCCCGACCGGAATGAATATCTCTTTTACTCCTCCCATTACATATTACTCCATCCGTTCCAGTCTTATTTTTTAAATTGAAAGTCCCAAAATTATAGTCTTGTTTCTAATTTTGGCTATTAAGGTCCACACTTTCTCATGTACTATACGAAGTATTAATTAAAAATACATTGAAAACTCACTCATGTACTATATTTCACTTTCCTATGTACTATATTATCTTTCCCACGTACTTTATTCCATTTTTTCATGCAACTCAATCATCATTTGTACTACTCCCTCTGACCCAAAATTATCTTCCTGTTTGACCAATTTCACGGTTTTTAAGAAAAATATTTGGAGTGGATAAGTCTAATGATTGGATTGTACTTGTGTTGGAATAAGCAAAATGGTCCCCTCCTCTTTTGCACATGGATCCTAATCAAAATAGTTTAACCAATAAGAATACAATAATATTTATTCTCAATCAATCAAAATGCTCAGATTTAAAGCACACAGATTCAACACAAATAGGGGTAGTATTGGGTCATTTTTTCCATCAAATGGTCCCCTCCTCTTTTTCTGATTTTTGTGTTTAAAATTAGTTTTCCTTGTTTTTTTTTTAATTTTAGTGGTCCCAAACAAGGGTAAAGTGAAAAGTTAGTACATCTATAATTAGAAACAGGAAGATAATTTTGGGACGCTCGTTTAGGAAAGCAGGAAGATAATTTTGGGACGGGGGGAGTATTATATTATACTTTGTACTTCGTAATTTTTTTTGGGATAAACATTTTAAAGGGTTACATAGTTACTTTTAAACAATAGATTATTACTACTGATTTTGAATGAATAATTTTTATTAAAGTGAAAATCTTATCACAAAAAAATAGATCACTTTTACATTATAATAGTGTAACTTTAAAATATTTTGACTGAACTTTTAATTTAAAGTAAATATTTATTGTACACCACATTTAAATAAGAACTAGTGTGTGGCCCGGGCGATGCCCCGATTGCTACATTGAATAACTAAAGTTTTAGATTTTTCTTGAGCTCAATACTTGACTAAAATACTTGTATTCTATAGAATGAAAAATATCCGTTAAGTTCGTCAAACACAGACGTGCTAAGTCATTTATCATGGCAAGTAAGTTTTCAATCATATCATCTTACAATTTGTATAATTTGTTTTTTCGTGGAACTAAGTGCGTCAAATTAATAAACACCAAATTAGATATATATGCAGCTATGTAAGGCAATCTTATAGTTGATTCTTATGAGACTTAAGACATTATGTTTCTTCATGGTTGTCATAATGCTTTAATTTTTTTTTCTTTTCAAAATAGTCCATAGACATTAAAAAATCACATACAAATTTATTTGTTTTAGACTTCATGTGAACATTTATTTATAAATTAATGTGAAGAGATAAACCACAATTGGTGGTTGGTTAAGATGATAATGAGAACTACCATCCACACTTGAGGTCTAGTGTTCAAACCTCATTGTAATGATTTTTGGTTGTCTATTATATAATACTTGGTGAGTGGATGATGTGGCGTGAGGAGAGTAATACGCCTTTTAATATATTAGTATAGATTTGTGGTAAACTAATACAACTCACTATCTCTTTTTACATTTACCTTTCCAATAATAATAGAAGTATTTGATAATCGAACAACTTATCTTTTAAAACTATGTGTTGTAATAAGTATCAAAATTTATAACTTGTACGTGATTAATGTCCCATGTGTACTCCGTTCGTTTTAAACGAATTTCAAATCCAAATAACATACATTTCAAATTTAAATAGCATACTTCGTGTATTTATACCTAGAGATATAGAGAAAAAGAATATATAATTCAAATCCAAATGACATATAGCAAAATGTTCCACTTATAATAACACGCATACATAGAAAACATTCTCCATATTTATCGTGTGTACAATAAACATTATGCAATTGCGTAGTTTAATATAAAGTAATCTCCCGTTTCAATATAATGGTTACATTTTCTAAATAAGTGTTTCACATTAATGCTTACACTTATTTATTTTATTTTATTTTTGAAGATTTGTCCCACACTATTTTATTACTCCATACTTCTTTCCAATTTTGCTCCACTTTATATTACCCCTCCATATTTTTTAGGACTTACATACAATTTAGGTGTTTGAGTTGAATTTAATAAACTAATATTCAAGTGAGTTAGTCATGTGTTTGTGAGTTCGATACACAATTTTCCAACGCGACACAAGCCTGTTGTATGTCTGAACGACATAAGAAACACGTTGTTGAGGCATAGGTCGTGCACGAACATCATTTAATAAAAAAAATTTGGTAACGGGTTCTCTGACATGGCACGATACGTGAGACCAGCTGTGAATAATCTTCATTTATGAAAAGAGGCACAAATCTGATACGTTTTTCCTTGACCCGTTCAAAACACGAGAAAGTCTGAATCTATAATTATTATAGATTGCAAATCCTATAATGGGGGTAAAATGGTACTTTCAAGTACCATTTGTGCTTTGGCCCACCTTTTTCCCTTTCTCCTTTTTATTTCTGCTTCTCTCTCTACATTTCTGATGCAAAAATTTGAAATTCAAAATTTTTTGTTTTTTGAATTAAAAAAATTGCCCACATCAGTAATTGTAAAACCTTCTCCTTCGTTATTTTCATTTACTCTCTCATTTTCTCTCTCCTTCGTTATTTACCATAGAAGAAAACACCATCTTCCGCAAAATTGTTCATCCCCATCTCCTCCAAAATCACCATTGCTACACCACGATTTTTTATCATCAGATTTTCTTAAACTTACTTTTTTTTTCGAATTTCAGTAATTTGGGCGAGTTTAACGAAGCTTGAAGTTTGGGCGAGTTCGTTGGAGCGAAGACTAATCCTTCATTCAATTCCAGGTAAAGATGAAATATTTCATTTTAATTCCGTAATTTTTTGATTTCATTGTTGTAGTTTGTGTATAATTGGGTATTTTTGCTGAATTTTGTTGAAGTTAGGGTTTGGATTGATGAAGAATTGTTTGTTTTTTTGGTTTATAGGGTTTCGTTTGTTTCTGGGTAGATTATCTTGCTAGAAATTCGTTTGTTTCTGGGTAATTCATCATTTCATGCTGGAATGTTTTCATCATTTTTTTCAATTACCGGTGTGTTTTAGTTAGGGTTAATCAAATAATTTCAACCTTTTGGGGTTTTATGTTTTGGAGATGCATGAATCAATACAAAGAATTTATTTTGGGGTTTAGGGTTTAGATAAAGAATGTTTGGTTTGGAGTGTGAATTTATTAAATTTGATATTATATTGTAATTTTTTGGGGCCTGTTTTATCATATTTGGTGAATGTAAAGAAAGGGCGGGTGTTGAATTTAAATATTTGTTGTTTTCTGGTGAAAGGGCGGGTGTTGAACTTGTATTATTATGTATTTTACGAATGTATTGTTCAAAATTGATTGAGAATGTGACTGCCTTGAGTTCAAACCACATAGAATGTGTGGCAAATAATAAATTTGGTACATGGTGGTTCTTTTAAATGGAAAGTTGTATATAGTTTGGTATTCAATCTAAAAGGAATATTGAATTAGTACTGTTCTTAATCTTATTGTTTATTTACCTAAATTATTTCAGGATGGTTTTCAAAAAGGGACACACTGGAGCCAAACAACCACGGGTGAGTGTTATTAGTTGTTAAATTTGGGTTGTACCCACAGAGTGTAATTCTATATTTGGAGTGTATATATCATGCAGTGTAAGTCTAAAAATGGAGTGTATGATGTAGTGTAATCCTTAACTGTGGCATATGATGCTTTTGATGCAGAAGTTTGCTGTTAGTGATGTTGTGCCTGCTGGTAGCCAACCCCTGGAAGCTGGCACCAGTAAGCGTAAGAGGCGTATACCGGAACCGGAACCGGAAAATGAAGAAAACGAAGAACACTATGAATCTGATGAGGCTGTGTCAGGGGATGATAGTGAGGATTCTCTGTATGAGGATGAAGGAGTGGAAGATGAAGATGTAGATGATGATGATGATTTTACAAATTCTGAAGATGAAGGTGGTGGTAAGTCAAATAAGAGAAAGCAGAACAATAAGAAATTGTATGTTAAGAGCCGGCGTGCTGCTGTAGATGATGTGGAAGAGTATGCAGAGGATGCTGGTTATGAGGAGGAACAGTTGTTAAGGCATCCAGGGAAGACTGTTAGGGGTGGGAATTCAAATGAAGAACAGATGTTATTGAAGCGTTTGAAGTTATTGAGGCAGAGGCGTAAGGAGGATGGGGGGGGGGGGAAGTTGTGAAGAAGATGGTGCTGGAGAAGAATAAGCGTAGGAAGGTTGAGGAAAGTGGGCGTATAAGACAGGGAGGAGTAACAGATGGAGGGAAAAGAGAGTGTCCCGTGAAACAAAAGAGAGGGCCGAAAAAGAAAGATTTTCTGCGGGTTAGTAGAGTGACTTAAAAAATTTAAATTTTACTATATACCCCATTTGATATACTAATTTGGTTATGAACTTGTGTTGAAACAGGTTCCTATTCCAGTACAGCGGATGTCAAGGGGTGAATATGCGAGACAACATGACTTGGTAGTTGCCACTCAAATGGCTAATTGTGAGCGTAAGGTATAAAATTATGTTTTAGTGTTTGTGTAGTTGTTGGATGGGTATGTTTCATTTGTTTGTCTTGTGTGTTTATAATAAATCCATTTTTTGTAGCAACCAAGTGTTATTTGTCGCACCGATGCGTTCTCGAAGTTGATAGCTGGGTTTGATCAAACGAGGAAGGACTGTGTGAAAAAGATGGGATTTGGTGGACTTTTGGAGCTGAAAATTTCGAAGCTTCCGCGGCAGCTTTGCTACTGGCTGATGACCAGGGTAGATGGAGTCAACAGCTTTCTTGTTGGTGGTGACGGGAATTTCATGCCTATCAGCCCTGCCCATTGGGAATATGTTTTTGGAATGAAGAACAGCGGGCTGCCTGTTCTGGCAAACGATGATGATTTGCCCAACCCTGGGGGGGCTCATGACATTGCTGTTAAATACGGTGAGAAAAATGCAAAAAACAGCAAGACATTTATAGGTATATCAAACTCAACCCGTGCTTTGCAAGGTCCCTTGGACGAGTCGGGTAAGATAAAACCCCTGGCAAATAATCGTCAAAGAACCGAGTTCATGGAGAACTTCATGATTGTGCTGCTGGGACAAATTTTGTGTCCTTCCACTGACGGTGGCAACATGTCCACCAAACTACTCGGGGTTGTATGCGTTGCGAAGGACGCCGATAAGTATAATTGGTGTGAATTTTGTCACAAATGGCTGTTGGAGTACGCCGTTAATTGCCAGAGGAAGTTTGAAGTTCAGGGATATGCTGCCGGGACGGGTGGCTGTGTGTTGTTTTTGCTGGTAAGAGCTATAGTTTTGTTTTTTATCTGTTGTTGAATGTGTTGGAGTATTTGCAAATATTTTATGTGTCTGCACACAATATATTTCCACTTGTTTTAGCACATATTCCGTTCTTTCCGTTGTTGTGCAGATATTCTACCTTGGCCGTTTGTGTCGGCAACCTGTCCGGTGGGGAGAGTTCCCAAGACTTAAAGTCTGGACTGAAGAGGAAGTGGACAAGGTGAAATATCAAGATAGGAAACTCACCGATGATTATGGGAAGTTGATGGTGTGTAATCTGTAACCATCCACCTGAGTTTATAAATGAAATGTAGTTAGTTATTTAATTAATCTGCTAAATTCATGTGTTTTTCACCAGACGCTTGATGACGTTGTGTACTCGGAACCTCATCCACTTTTTGGTAAAGAAGGGAAACGGCCAATAGCAGAAGAGGTTGCTGAACAGATTGCTGAACTGGTATAATTATTTGCATTCATTACCTGTCTTCTTGTGTTGTTATTTAGAACTGGTATGCTTATTACTTATTAGGCAGGATTCCGAATTGCGTTAATATCTCTGGATCTAGCTATCTTGAGGCTTATAATAATACCTTGGGGGGATTCTGCAGTCCAATGACAATGAATGGATAGTTAATTTATTTAAGGAATGCAGAATCCCCCAAAGTATTATTATGAGGTCTTAAAGAGCGAATGAAGACTTCAGAAGGTGGAGACATACTTCAGTAAACTCCCCTGAACACTTGGGAACAGTCAAGTTTTTGTATGCTGAAAACTAGTAGTCTATGTGTACCAAACCACAGTGAACTACTAGTCTATGTGTACCAAACCACGTTGAAATAGTACTGAAAAAAAGTATTCTATGTGTACCAAACCAAAGTATAATAGTACACCATAAGTGACCCCTGTGAATGTTGTTGTACTGTAGGTTTATACTCGTGTGGAATATAGGTTTATGGAAAAGCTTACCCCTGTACTTCAACAACTTCAAGAACTCCGAAGCAGTGTTCAGATCATTATACGCAGACTAGGGGCCAAGGAACCTGAGCAATGTACGCAGACTTCTGGCAGTAGTGAGCGTGTAATCAGCGATCATGCGCGTGTTGATGTGAATGGGGAGCAAGTGGCTGTTAATAAGTGTGTTAAAAACGTGCTGTTAGACGTCGACTTAGTTCATGTTTCTGACGATGTTTCTGGTGATGAAGAAGATGTACACACAACGGTGGGTTTGCGTGAAAAGGTTCCTGCGGAGGGTGGTTTCCACCCCTCAGGAAATCCAATTTTCTCGGATTCTCTGAGTTCTTAAGGCAGCAATCTGAAAAAGTTCCGGTGTTCCGTGATCCTGGTTTTTATGCTAGTGAAAATTTCCGAGGTGAACTGGAAAATTCGTTTATGAGTATGCTTGATTATGTAGGGGATTTTAGTATTGACACTCCTTCTTTTTCAGAGGTACAACCTATCCCGGCTGCGGCTGCGCATGTGCCTGCACAAGTGCCCGTGGTTGTGCCTGTGCCTGTGACAGTGCCTTTTGCAATGGCTCAGCCTGTGCAAGTACCCATCCCTGTCCAAGTGCCCTCAGAAGTCTCTGTGCCTGTGACAGTGCCTTTAGCAATGCCTCAGCCTGCTGAAGCAGTGTCTGTTGAAGTGTATGTGCCAACTGATACTGCTGGCAAGTTGGTGCCTCTGGCAAATGTTGTGCCAAACCCTACAGGCAAGGAGGATGACGAACAAGAAGATGAGAAAGAAGATGAAGAGATGGATGATGAAGAGAAAGATGATGAAGAGAAAGATGATGATGGCCATCTAAAAAAGGACAAGAAAGATGGTGACGGAGGTGATGGTAGTACTGGTGGAACGACACCTGTGATGGACCTTAATTCTGGTACTGGTACTCCCAGTGACAATCAGAAACCACCGCCGAGTGAGGACGAGGAACAACGTGATAGTGCAGATGGTCAAGGTTCTGGGGAAGGCAATACAAAAATTGTTCTGGCTCTAGAAAACAAGGTTCTGACGGTGATCAGTAAAACAAATGCACCACCCAACACACGTGGTCGTGGAAGGTCTAGTAAACCACCTAAAATTCCCAGTTCAATCCGAACACGTACACAAGCATTCATACAGGAGCCCCTGAATGAGGTTGAGATTTCAATTCTGAAATACGTGGAGTCTTGCAACCCTAAAACAAAGACAGAGTATGTTATTCTACTGTATTAATTTCTTAATTTTCTTTGAAATAAATGTATAATAATGATTGTTAATTTGTTTTCAAGGGGAGCTATGTTGATTGAATGTGATGGGAATGACGCTAGTCAGAGGATGTGCTATTCAGTTGTTAATCCTAGAGCCTGTGTTAATTCCCAGTATGTTCGGACCATAGCAAATCTATACAACAAGGAATGGGCTGCTAATTACCCGAACTCTTCCCGACGAATCATGTTGGACTCCTCCTTTTTAGTACGTTCTACACTTGACAATTTAACAATACTAATACATAATTGATTGTTGTGTTGGGTAGTCAATCCATTTTAATTATATTGATTTATAGTATCAGAAGCTGAACACAAGGGAGACCTATGCGGGTTTGTTGAAGAAGTGGTCGCAGCCCCTTAGGAAGGTGGTTTCTTCGGACATCTCTGTGGTATGATATTTTTACCAAAGTTGACTCATGTTGACTTGTATGAAACATAGTATGAAACATAATGGTGTTTGTGTGTATGTGATACATTAATTAATTAATAAATAAACATATGAGGTTTTTAAATTCTTCTAACACATAGGGAGTAAACAACCTACACATAGTAATGATATATACATAAATAAATATCTGGTTTTGTAGCTTATGTATAAACACTGATTTACTGTATCTTAAGATGTTATATATTTTTGTAATATGATGGTCCAGGTTTATGTTCTAGTTGTACAACATGAACACTGGTGGTGTGTTGCTTTCGCATTGAAAGACAAGAAGATATGGTTCATTGACAGCATGTTTAATAATCCCGCTTGCGAGCATTCTGAGGAAGTAAAGAAATTGGTATATGGACTGGAGGATAGATTTGTAGGGATTTAGGGTTCCAAATTCTTGTAATTATTCAATGTCAGTCATTGACTATTCTTTTAAATTTCCAGATTCCGCGTTGGATTACGTTTTGCAAGAAAATGACAAGGAGTTCAACGCAATCCCAGCTTGGAAACCGAATCAAATGGGTATTTGGCCAGTGGATTCTGTAAAGTTTCCCGATTATAATGACAAGTTAGTGGTTTGGTAACTTGGTATTCATGTCTATACTTGTGGATTTTAATAATTTAATGGGTTTGAACATGTAATCTGTTATGTTATTTCTCAGTCGTGCATGCGGGGTGGTGATGCTCATTGCAATTCGAGAGACTGCAGAATCGTTTCTGAAATCCATTAACATCGTGAGTATTATGAATCTGTTCCAAAAATAAGTACGATTTTGTGAGTTAACATTGTATTATATACTAATATTTTTATTGTACCGCCTAGGGTGATGTTCGGAGTGCTCGTCAATCTCTGTTTTTGTCCCATTTGAATTCCGACTACAACTCATGCCGCCCTCTGCTACCGGAGATTATGGCGACCCATTGTCACTGATTGCATCCTCTACCAGTAATGAAGTTGAAAAGTTTTTGAAACATTAAGTATTTTTGGGTTAAATGTCTTGCGAATACTAAGATCTTTTTTTGGGTTTTGCGGAGACTAATGTTTTTTGCGAATACTAATGCCTTATAATTGTAATCATCAAAATTGTAGGCAAGGCAAGGATGTAAAAATACCATACGTGTCCAGTTTGGTATGCGTATAGGCAATGATATGGTACGGAATGATATAAAAATACCATAAGTGTCAGTTTCGTATGCGTATAGGCAATGTATGGTACTCAGTGATAAAAAAATACCCTGAAAAAACAGTTTGGTATGCGTATAGGCAATGATATGGTACTTTGTTTTGTGAAGTATGGTAATTTAGGGTTAATTTGATTGCCTACAAAACCCTCAAAATAGAATATACATCACGAAATTAAAGAACAAGAATTAAATAAGTAAAACAATTACTATTTTTAGCAGATTTCCATAAATAGCAGTTTTGGGGGAATTGAGATTCGTTCTTCTTTTATAGGAGGAATGCGTTGCCAAGTGGAGATTTATGTTTACATCTTTCGGGAATGGGGACAAAGTAGACGTCTACACTACCCTTGAACCTTCCCTTTCGGGAATGGGGACAAAGTAGACGTCTACACTACCCTTGAACCCTAAACCCTATTACTCCCTCCCGAAAGGAACGGTGGTCCAAATCAATTAACATCGTTGTCTAATACTCCCTCCGTCCCGGAATACTTGAAACGCTTTCCTTATCGGGCCGTCCCGGATTACTTGAACGCTTCTAAAAATGGAAAATTTACATAATATTTTATTATTTACCTTATCTAAGGGCCCAACAACAACCCTACTACCAATCCGTGGACTATGGACCGTGGTGCACATAGAGCATGGTGCACCATGGTGCACAAAAAGAACATATGTGCATAAGCAAAAGAACATACGATATAATATTTCACTTTTTTGTTATAACATGTTCTTTTCTCGTAACAAGATGTTCTTTCAATTATATACCAGTGAATTAAGAAGGTGCATCATGGGGTCTATGTGCACCATGGTCCACCTTCTAAATTGCTACCCCAAATAAACATTAGAAAATTCACGACCCCCCCCCCCCCCCACCACATCCCACTACCTACCTTTCAATTAAATAAGAAGTCAATTATAATGAATTAAACCCCGTGCCGGTCAAACGGTTTCAAGTATTCCGGGACGGAGGGAGTATTTACTAAAAAACATAAATACTAAAAAATATTTACTAAACATAAATAAATGTAACATATGGCTAAGTATGATACTAAAAATATAATATCAAATTGAATTTGAGAAGGTATTTACTAAAAAAACATAAATACTAGAAGTATTTTTGTAGTATTTATGTTTTTTAGTAAATACTCCCTCCGTCCCGGAATACTTGAAACCGTTTGACCGGCACGGGGTTTAATTCATTATAATTGACTTCTTATTTAATTGAAAGGAATACGGAATGATATTATTATAAATAGAGGTCAAATATACTCTCACACGAATCGCGTGCGTATATGATATGGTACTTTATACTGTGTAGTTTGGTAATTTAGGATTTTTTTGGAATAAGGAGAACGCTTGTGAATGAGATTCAAACATAAGATTCAAACATACATTACAAATAAAAAATATTAGAATTAAAAAACATAAACATTTCAACTTTCATGTTATTATAGTTATTATATTCCAATAAAACATAAGATTGGTTTGGTATGCGTGAAGCCAAGGCATGGTACTATGTACTATGACGTTTGGTCATTTAGGGTTATGATATTTAGGGTGCCACGTAGAACGATCATGCTTACGTTCATATGCCACATAAAACGATCATGCTTACGCTCATATGCCACGTAGAACGATCATGCTTACGCTACGTGATCTGTTAGGCAAGGTTATGCGATATTGTTGACAACTAAAAATCATACAACAATGTTTGGTGGTTTCCCTAGACCTCGAGTTTGAAAAATAACTCTCTTACCATCTTATTATATTTCTAACTAGATTTTAGCCCGTGCGATATATGGATTCTATTAAATTGTTATGTATATACCAATTTTATATACTTCGAATTAAAAATAAAATTTTGATTTTGTATGAAATTTCATTTTAGATGTAAAAAAAAAAATTTATGAAATTTCACATCAAAAATCAAACACTCTAATAATTAAACAATAACTCTAAAATAAACTTCATCCAAAATCAAACAATAATCTAAAATAAAATAAATAAAATTCAATTTAAAATCAAACATTAATCCAATATTAGAGCGCCACATAGAAAAATCTGATGGTTTCGGCCAATGAAAAATAAGATTCAAAATATTTTGAATTAAAAAAGTCGAGTGCCACGTAAAGAAATGATTAACATTCACGTAGATATTTTTTATTAATTATTTATTAATATTACGCATATACAATTTCATCCAAAAACAGACACTTCCATAATAATAACAAAAATATCTAAATTAAAATTCAATGCAAAATCAAAAACTAATCTAATCTAATATATAAAAGTGGTATATACATAGGATTTTTATTTAAACATAACAATTTAATATAATCCGTGCATCGCACGGGTTAAAATCTAGTTGTTTTATATAAACAACATCAACGTATTAATACATGGTTAACACGATATATACAAACACTGCACCATTTCCTTTTTTGGAAAAAAATTCGTTGTACATTGACTATTTTACCCTCATCTTTTCCCTTGAACATTGACTATTTTTACCCTCATCCACTTGCATTGTACTTGCTAATTTTACTTTAATCAATCAGTCGAAATCGTGTTGAGTAAAAAAATCAGGTAGCTAGTCTCACATACATTTATCTAAACGTACAATATTCATACAGAATGGTACAGTTACACACGTAAACAAAACAACAATTAAACTTACATATTCATACAGAATGGTACATAATCACAAATATTAGACGACTCAACTACAACGTTTATTAAGGTATAACAGGACTTCTGAGAGGACTTCTGAATTTGAGTCTTATTTGTATTAGTTCTTCGTCAAGTCATGACAACTCAATAGGTCTTGTGTGAATATAGGAGTACGACTTCCATGAAATGTATGATTTCCGTTGCGTTGAACCTGGTTGCTATTATTTCCAGCAAAGCATTGATATTTATCTGTGCGTTGATAGTTTCTGTCACTACCGTCACCTTGAAAACCTGGAGTACCTTGAAAATTGTGGTTACCATTGCCTCCCTATATAAAATGATTTCCGGATCCTTCAAAGGTTCCACCTACGTTGCCGGTGAAGTACCTAATGTTGCCTGCGTTTTGGGACATTTGAGTTCCACTTTGGTTTTGTGACATATGAAAAATTCCCTGTCCGCTTAGGTTTTGTGACATATGAACACCACCTACATTTGAAGATATTTGGGACATTTGAACTCCACTCATGTTTTGTGACAGGGGCATAACACATGGATCTTGAGACCCTATCAAACCATCCCCATCTTGGGACATACGAATCCCACCGACAGACATGCGAACTTGAGACTGTGGAAACAAATTTGTAGCAACACCACCTCCTACTCTAGTAGCAGATGCCTGAATCAGAGCATTAAGTCATTGACCAAAAAACGTGAAGTAGTTCATAATACTGCATAATACATGATCAATAAAATCACCTGATAGTTTTGCATGGGTGCTCCATTGTTGTAGTTGTGTTGCGGATATATAAGAGTCCCACTCATCTGACCTACACAAGCACGGACATTGTTTCCTCCAACTTGATGTTGCGGATCCACTACATTCACCGTATTATACCCAGCCATTACCTGCTGTTGGGGAGGAGACAACACAATATCACTTACAAACAACAAACAACAAATAATCATAGAACAATATGTTGCGCAGTCAGGAACTTACAAATTGATTTGGCCAGCCGGGATGGAAGTTGTTCTGTGCGTTACCGTACTTTATTCCTTGGTGCCCGGTGTAATCAGGATTTATAGCTACCGGATCCATAGGTTGTTTAAAAGGTACAGGAAGATTAGTAGCAGGTTGTTCAGGAGGAGCATCTTCAGCCACGCCTTTCTTGTTTTTCCGTACTTGCTTTTTAGCTGGCTTTGTATTCTCACCAGGAGGGATAAAACGTTTCTCACGAGGCCTATGAGCCTTTACCCCACCTCGCGGAACAGGATCTTTGGCAAGAATGGGTGGTGACAGACAAGGGCTTTTTTCTCCAGAACTATTAGGCGGTTTATTAACCGACCTAGGCGTTGGTGGTCCGTCACTGCCCCTTCTGTTAAGGACGGATGCTGCACCGCCTTTATTATCGGCCACTTCTGCTGTCACTACGTCACTTACATCCATCCGTAACATAGCAGCCCGAACCATCTCAAGCATTATATCAAGTTTTTGCTCATTCTGTGACCCAAGTAAAGCAGCAGGTTCTACTGCATTCATAATTTTGTCATACCGATTAATTTCCTTTGTTTCCTCAGGATCATGATAAGCTACCTTCACAAGGGTGTGCTTACGTTGAATATCTTTCCTCCATCGATCCATAATGTATGATGCAGGAACTGTTACCACATTCTCCATGTCTAACACTTTTATTATATGCCTACAAACAATGCCGTGGCACTCAAAGTATTTACAGTCACACTTCCCAAATAAGGTTTCTTTGTTGAACAATACCACATAAGTACGCTTAGGGCCACCCAAAGATATTTCCTTTTTTAAAAACTTCGACCATATCCACAC
Organism: Spinacia oleracea; assembly: GCF_020520425.1. Taxonomy (NCBI): domain Eukaryota; kingdom Viridiplantae; phylum Streptophyta; class Magnoliopsida; order Caryophyllales; family Amaranthaceae; genus Spinacia; species Spinacia oleracea. Next base: position 122,373,221 of record NC_079487.1, on the reverse strand, counting down.
TCTATCGGATACGGTATGCTCTACCTCTACATCAGAAATGTCTTTTTTACTAACAGGGGTCACATAACATACCCGCGTGCACTGGACCTGAACTTCAACAAACTTCGCATCCGTATATACTTTCTGACATTTTCTCTCATACGCAAACTCCCCAACCAAAGGCCTTGTAAAACGGCTACAATTCACATCCGCAGCTCTTTCATCATTCGCCCTACTCTCCATGGCCTTGCAATATCTAGGAGCAAACTGATACAATCTCGTGTTCTTCTTCAGGTACCCGTCGAAAAAACTATTTATGCTTTCAACCCGCTAAGTCGTCTGCATCCCTGCCCAAAATATATGTTTGACATACGCCGGTATCCACATATCTCTCTGCTTGTACAGAACTGCCATTTACAAATTATGAAATATATTCAATTTAACATACACTATGAACAATTTTGTGTCCTCCAGGAAATTAAACTACTTATTCAATTAAACTACTGTTACTACCTATGGTATGATTCATTGATTAAATAAGTACCAAATATATAAAGTAATTATACCAAACGGATTAGCAGAGAATCACTGAAACTGATAATATCAACACATACCTTGAAGCCACTTAGAGCTTTGCTTTGTGTCCTTGTTTGTGTCCTTGTTTGTGTCATCAACACATACCTCCAGCTTATATTTTTTAATTGCTTCAGCCCAACCTTCCTCGAACTCTTCTGGTGATAAACTGTTGTAGATTACATTCGGTAACGCCACTTTAATTTGGGGATAATCTGTAAGAGAACCAAGTTTCCGGCTGAACTTCTGCATAATGTGCCACATGCACCACCGATGTCGGGTATGTGGCATTGGCATCACTATTCGAATTGCCTTCCTCATTGCTGCATCTTGGTCAGTCATTATTGCGGCTGGAGCTTTTCCTCCCATACATGACAACCAAGCCCTAAACAACCACACAAAAGTCTCTGCATTTTCATGGGACAATAACGCACATCCTAACAATATAGTTTGCCCATGATGATTTACCCCCACAAAATTCGAGAACGGCAACTCATACTTGTTTGTCAAGTAGGTCGAGTCAAAACATACAACATCACCAAAATACTGATACGCCGCTCTGCTACGAGCATCCACCCACATTACGTCCTGCAACTTTCCTCCTTTATCTAACCGGTGCAGATGGAAAAAGTTTTGGTTATCCTTGGTCATTTTATCTAAGTAGTTGATCATTGCTGCAGCATCACCATCCCTAAGCCTCAGTGTCATCCTCTTATTCAAAACATTATGAATATCTTTCTTCGAAAATCCTATATTCTCAACCCCATTCCTTCTTCCTGCTAAGTTGTTGAAAATCTGTGCAACGGGCGTCCCTGAATCATGATCATTTTCCATATTTTTCAATAAGACATCTGTAATTTTTTTCACCCTATACATCGAAATATGATTAGACTTGCTTGGCGTAGGGTTATGGTTCATGTGTTCGTTTACAACAGTCTTCACAACACAGTTATTCTCACTGGTACGAGAACCATACAACATCACAGGGCAATTACACTTTTTCGACTTCTTCTTAACCATTGGTTCTTCAAAACAAGTCACTTTTTTCCCATTAATCACGCGCCGGTAAGTGGTTCTCCCATAACATTCACATCTCCATACATAGCTCTTAAGGGATTTTGATTTCCCACTTTCTTTGCCACTTTCTTTCCTTTCTTTGCTAGATATACTTCCACCAACACAAACTACACCAAATCCTTGTTGCTCCCCATACAAACGATAATAGTTATTCATAACTTCCCAACTACTAAAACTCATACCAACAACAAGGATCGCCATGACCGGACCATTTGTACCTTTTGTCTTCTTAATAGGGGTACTATAAACTGCAGAACTTCTTCCTTCTCCACCTTCCACATTACCTAAATCTCCAACAACCTCATCCAACTCCGTATCCTCATTAAGGTCATCATCATTTGCCACAAATACTTCTTCATCCAATTCATCACCTGCATCCAGTTCCTCATCATAATCATCAATTACTTCGTAATCATTACCATCTTCAACCCCATCATCAACATCTTCATCAACATCCTCATCAACCTCATGACCATCACCCTCATCACTCTCATCACCCTCACCCTCATCACCCTCATCCTCATCACCAAGTAAATCCCAATGCTCATCTAAAGAATCTTCATCCAGTTGATTATCAACAACCTTCATTACCAACACAACTTACTTACTGACTAAACATAATAAACAACAGAAGTACTAAACCATATATATTCCATAAATGTATATAGTTTGGTACAGTAACAATAACATCCTAACTCGATAATAATAATGTATAATGTATCAAACATCGTTTAATCAGTAATAATAAATCATTAATCGTATAATCACTCATTAATAAAATCGTTCATTCATCATAATTCAATCGTATAGAATATCAATACATCATTATGATTTAAAACTATTTCATTTCAGTTCCTAATTTCATTGTGTTCCTAATCTGATTATGTTCCAAAGCAAATCATATCAATAAATTTATTAACCATAACCCTAATTATTAAATTCCTAAAATGATTCAAACTTACAATTCTAGGAAGATGAAAATCTTTCAAATTATTGCAAATTTACCTCGTCTAGTTGTAATCTTCTCCTTCTTTCCTCCACTGTCCTGCTTCCCTCCATAGTTTTTATTGCCAACTGAACCGGATCTGATGCCCTTTAAGTGTCCAAACCCAACCCAGCTCTGGATTTAAATTAATAGGAATAACGGAAACTGAACCGGATCTGGATGCCCTTTAAGTACCCATTTGCGAATGAAGAACTATTTCAGTGCCCATTTGCAAATGAAGAACTATTTCAAGATTTTGGACAAAATAATTTCGTAGAATTAATAAATGGTTTTTATTTGGAGCAAATTCATTTGTAATTGTTTTAATTTGGAGTATAGAAGATTTAATTTGTAATAATTTTTTTTGGATCGCGGAAATTAAGAGAAACAAATTTTTGGAGGTAGGAACAAGAAGAACTGCTAAAATGAAGAACTAACAAATGAAAGAGGAAGTGGGAACCTTTGGTTTTGCCGCCAACAAAATTTCACGGAACTTTGGCGCAATTGGTAAAAATTTCACTCTCTCTCTAGCATTTCAGTTGGCGCCAAGTAATATACCATTTTGCTTTTATTTTCTCAGTTTAGTAGCCCCACAATTGTACCATATGAATATATACCATTATTTATTGCCATTATAGGTTTTGCAATCTATAATAATTATAGATTCAGAAACTCTCTTCAAAACACAACCCATTGGAGCACAAGTTACGCGACCATAGCACGTGGACCAACACGTCATGGTACCTCCTTATTTCCAGAATACGAAGTATTAATAAATCTAATACTTCGTATTACGTATTACTCGAGCTCGACGCAACGGCATTCTGTTATGTATACTCCCTCCGTCCTGGAATATTCGTACCGGTTTAAATTTTTGCACTATTCACATAATTCATTTTGTCCATATTTTATTTCTAGTATATAAAAACAAAAGTTAGCATATAATATATTGTACGCTTCATCTTAACATATATTTTCAAAATATTAATATTTCATAAGTTTTTATAATATGTAGTTAAAGATATTGGTGGTCAAAGTTGTGCATTGGCAAGCGTGTCCACTTGAACCGGTGCGAGTATTCTGGGACAGAGGGAGAGATCCTACTACATGTCTACATGTACACCTAGTGTACAAGACATCTTGTAAATCATGCTTTTCTATTGGTTGAAATGGCATATTTATTGACTTTCATTCTCATTTGTTAGTGGGTTTGATGATGTGTCAACAAATTAATGGTGATGTACAAGAAAATCTTGTACACTAGATGGACATGTAGCCTTTTCCCAGAGGGAGAACAAATTACACTCCCTCCGTATTTATTTAATAGATACACTTGGCCGGGCACAGATACTAAGAATAATAATTTAATGAAATAAAATAATAAAACAAGTGGGGTTGGGTAGATATTTTAATAAGTAAAACAAGTGGAGACCATGTAATTTTTGAGGGTGGAGGGTAAGTAGTTATGAAATTATTTGTTTAATAAGGTGATAGGACATATGATATATTAGATAGATTATTTAATTAAATAGTGGGGTTGATAAGTTACTAAAAATGACAAGTGGATATCTTAATAAATACGATCGAAAAAGACAAGTGTTTCCCTTGAATAAATACGGAGGGAGAAACACCAACCACAAGACAAAGTAGAAAAACAGACAAGAGGAAAATGACAAAAAGAATAAAAGAAATAAGACAATCAAGACAAAAAAAAGAAGAGAAAGAGAAAATAAAGAAGAGAGAGAGGAAGAAAAAAGCAGAGAGAGAAGAAGACGGCAATAGAGAGAGAAATTACAAAGTAGAGAGAGAAATACCATTATTTTTAAAGAAATTATTATTTCTTAAAAAAAGTGTCATTTTCTTTATAAAAAAAGTACTATTTTTATTTAAAAAATATTTTATATTAATTTTTTTACTACTCCCTCCGTATTTATTTAAGAGATTCATGGTTGGGCACGGGTATTAAGAAAAAAATTGAATGAAATAAAGTACGGAGTAATAAAACAAATGGGGTTTGATAGATATTTTAATAAGTAAAACAATTGGAGACCATGTCATTTTAGGGGATGGGAGAGGGGATGGGGTGTAGATATATTATTTAATTAGATGGTCGGTTTGATAAGTTACTAAAAATGGCAAGTGTATCTCTTAAATAAATACGGCCGGAAAAAGCAAGTGTGTCCCTTAAATAAATACAGAGGGAGTATTACTTTATTTTTTCATATCCATAATCAATCCAAAGAGATAATCATAAAAATATTATTAAATAAAAAAGTTGACAGCAAAAAATTTCATGTCTTTATTAACCTGTTTTAGGGTTCAGGGTTTAGGGTTCAGGGTTTAGGGTTTAGGGTTTAGGGTTTTAGGGTTTTGGGGTTTTAGGGTTTATGGTTTTAGGGTTAAGGGTTTACGGTTTAGGGGTTAGGGTTTACGGTTTAGGGGTTAGGGTTTAGGGGTTTAGGGTTTAGGGTTTAGGGTTCTAGGGTTTGGTTTAGGGTTTAGGGTTTAGGGTTTTAGGGTTTAGGGTTTAGGGTTTAGGGTTTAGGGTTTAGGGTTTAGGGTTTAGGGTTTAGGGTTTTAGGGTTTTAGGGTTTAGGTTTAAGGTTTAGGGTTTAGGGTTTTAGGGTTTAGGGTTTAGGGTTTAGGGTTTTAGGGTTTTAGGGTTTTAGGGTTTAGGGTTTACACTAGTAGAAAAAATATCATTTACAGCGCGCGTAAAAGAGGCCAATTGTGATGGCTGCAATGAAATGAACGGTGATTCAGACGCGCTGTAAAAAATCTACGTAGGCGCTGCAAAAAGAGATTTCAAATAGTACGTTTATTTTTTTAAAAAAATCACTCCAATATAATCCATTAGCAAAATTTATTACCAAAAGAATCCAAACAAAGAACACCGTAAAAGATTCAATTAATGGAGCTGCCTCCTCTCCCTTAGCTCTCTCTTGCTCAACCTCTGTAGTTTTTTCTCCATTTCTTGTTTCTCCCTCAGCTGCTCGTTGAGAGCAAACTCCATCAATGCTTGCTTTGTCAACTTATCCTGAAATGAAGTAGATAACACCAACCAGCAAACATCGAGAAGTATTTTCAGAAAATAAACACTTACGGTATCATAGATTCAGCAAATGATGCAAGGTGATTTCTCACGGTATCAGATTCAAGATCTTGCATCAAACATCATCATTGGTCAAACTACTTTACCTGGTGACATCAATATATATTCAAGATCCTAGATACCACAATCTTAACCGACGCAAAAGACCATCAATCAATCTGAATGTTTGAAGACTTAGACGCCCTTGACTCAAGAAAACAGTAGCTTTGAACATCCTGAAAGATGACACTGAAGGCAGCTATGGCACAGTGTACCAAGGTACACTAACAAAATACACTTGGTAGAGATGCAAAAAGAGCAAAATATTGCACCTGTTGTAGCAATCTAAGAGTTGCTAGCTTTTCCAAGGCAAGAGCAAAACTTATGTTTGACAGCATCTACAGAAATATTTTCCACAACAGAAAAATCAAAAAGTTGCATTCTTGACACTGTATGCACTTCTTGTTCAGTGAGAAGTGGAAAATTGTAGTTCTAATTCGCTCAATGACCTAATAAAAACAAATTTCTCCATTATGGCAGGGCTAAAGTTGCATTCTTGCATACATCTGAACCTCTGTTGCCTAACCCTTGGTACCAGCCCCAACAGGGGCAGTGGTCTAATGTTGATGATACCAGAAATCATTAATTACTGATCTGGAAAACAAGGCAATGACATTCATGAATTTGTAAAACCACCAAACATGAGTCAAAATTGCAAAAGTTTTGTTTTTATGTAAAAATAATGCTGTACAGAAGCCAACATGATTTTTTTAAAACCTCTAAATTCACATCAAGGCTTTAAAGGGACCAGCATGTTTAACATTAACCACATGTCCACATGAAATCGTGAATCAGAAAGGAGGCATATAATTCAAAGAGATTGGTAGCTACAAAACTTTTTTGCAATAGAAAATTGCTTGGACATTGTCTTACCTGCCAAAGTTCAAGTTCAGTGGCAATCTTTAGTTGCTCAGACCTCGTGTCGAGATACAATTGCAAGCTTTCTGGAGCTGTCAGATCAGGCCTGTCATGCTGGTCCTTGTATTTGTTCAGATTTGACAAATGGTTCCTGATTATTTCACAGAGTCGACGAAATTCTGTGGTACGTTTGTATTGCTTGCAGAATTGAAAAGCACGATGTGCCGTCATCTGCAAAAGAATACAGCATAATTTAGCCCTTAAGTACTTAATATAATACATAATACAAATCATAAAATAACTACCATAATAACTGTGGCAGTTTCTCCGTTTTTCTCTCACAAAATGTATATTAGTACTAGTAAGTAAGGGAACTATCCTGTTGATCATTCATATCTTTAATTCTTTAATCCATAAACCCATGTTGGCACTTAAACCTATTAAGATAATAAGAATTATTTAGAAACATTATTATATATGTCCGAAGAATAAAAACCAGTCTTTCGAGTACAAGATTTACTTCCAACTAGTACCCAAAAGTCAAAATAAAATGAACTATTATACGAAATCAAGATAGTTAATTATTCAAGGAAATATATACACAGCCAAATCACAAAATTATTGTCACGACACACTATGCCCAGATATCAATTTTCAGCTCAGCGCTAGGCTTCAAGCACTATTTGATCAAACCAGTTTATAACAAATCAAATGTTCTGTCCCTCCGTATCTCACAAGCACAAGATTATTAGATTGAACATATAATTCCATCACAATTAGTATATAAACCCAAATAAAGACTAACACCTATACAAACAACAACTATAATGACAATATATACTACCAACTACAAACATCAAATTAATCGATAAAACCCTGTATGAATTAAGTTATCGCAAAAAGAACCTTTAACTAAAAAGTAGTGTGCAGATTAAATGATTCCATCTCTATTTCATAAGTTTGAACTAGATAAGTTGCAGTGGTCCATTTCTGATCATTAACATATACAGTAAAACAAGTACAAATAACGATCTTCTAATCGAAGTCTTGACTCATGACAATAACATAGAAGCATCTTGTATGCCAAGAAAAATTCGTTTTCACTATTAGTCGCCAGTGGTGTTGCCTCTCATATAATAATCAAATAAATTCATATTTGTGTTCATGAACTGGTTGGCACAAACAAACAAAATCCCAGTAACTCAGCAAGGCAATAATGGGAGCATCAACAACCTCACAGCTGCCAACAACTATTTCTATAGCAACCACTTACCAGAGTTTAAACACTTCAATGCAGCTCATGGGAACTAGATAAGTTGCAAATGACGTTTTCTCTACTAGTGTGAAGACTAAATCCTGAAATCCATAAAGAAAGGGGGAAAGGAAAAAGGCGGTTAGAGTGTAATACGGGAAAGACTTGAAGAGAAAGAGTGATGCCTTTGGTTTGTGCTCAAATAGAATGGAAGATTATCATATCAGCATAACACACATTTCTATGGGAACGGACGTCTCTTCTAAACTACCACTAAAAGAGAATTAATTTGAAATCTATATAGCGAAACAAATATACCATTATCAAAACCCTTAGAAGACCCTCTATAATAGTTGGATTGCTTAAACTGATTCGGGGTAACATATTTCTACCATATCTTAGATGTGTGACTATTTTCATAGAAAGAGTCATACCATTATGATACTATAGCATCGATACAGGGCTGGCGTAAATATAAAAAGAGTAATACCATTATACTACAGCTCTGTTTTGATACTATACTATTTTCATAGAAAGAGTCATACCATTATGCTACAGGGAAGACGTAATAGAACCAAATCCACCAGGGAAGGATTAACTAATAGACAAGAGAACAGAAAACGATAAATGAGTGCAAGCTTTATCAAGTACACTAAAACAGATGCCATCAAACTTGACTGTCAATTCTGGTTTCTGTGAACTTTTTTTTTAAAATGGTAGTAACAGAAAGGAAACAAAACTACACTCGAATTAGGAAACCAGATAACAGATTCCAGGATGAGTAAAATAGTGAAAATGAAGTCAATGAAGAGAATTTCATAGAAGATTAAAAGAAAGCACCTTTCACCCAATTTATTCTTATGTAAAAAAAAATATAAAAGTGCATACACGTAACAAGGATTCATTATTAGCTTACAAGAACAAGACAATCATACCTGGCAACCAAGAACCCTGTAAAGAAGTTGTTGTAATGTTGGTAATTGATCAAGCAAGTCAACTGTATCAAGATCCTTTGTTCTCTGCACAGAAAATCAAAGGTCAATAATTATATTATGATGATATCAGAGCCGTTATGGGAAAGTTCAAGCTGAAATTAAGTTGCGGCATAATGGCAAGTTATGAAAGTTAACAACACAAGCAGCCAGGAAAACCGAAATGCATAAGGAGAAGAATTTAAACTTCTTACAGGACGTTCTGTCTCAACATCATTTTTGAAGACACGAAAACATTCCATTCCAGCCTTTCTTCCGAAAACAAGGCATGAGCACGAATGAATAAACTATCACCCACTTAATTTAACTTCACTAATCCACAAAAATTTACTCCAAAACCCTTTTCCCAATTTTTTTAATTTTCTGGGTATCAAAATTTAATAAAGATGGGTATCAAATTACAGGCCCATGAAAGAATTAGCCACAAATTTGGAATTGTTTGGGACAAAATTACGCATACCCAGAAAGAGAAACAAAACAATGAACATAATTACGAGATGAATTATCAAAATTGAGAGAAAGAGTAGAGAAATTACAGACATGAAACCATCAAATTGCACAGGTCAAAGAAAATCTCATCGCATGTGATTCGAATATACGAAAATCAAACAAATACGACTTGTGTGAATTCCAAATAACCAGACACAATTTGGCCCTAAAATCAACCGATATAACTTCAAAAACCTAAAAATTAACCCTAAATGATCTAAGTTAATAGCTCAATCGATTAAACCCCAAAATTTTACATCAAGTCAAAGGAAGAACAACAAATCAACCCTAAAAACAAACAAAATCAACGAAACAAAATAAATAAATAAAAATCGAAGAAAAACAAAGATTTTAGGCGTCGAATCCCTACCGCAATGGGCGAAGAAATGGTAGGAACATTGAGCCATAGCAAAAGGTCGCCGTCTTTCTTTCTCTTCCGCCTTATGTTTCTCTCTCTATGACCGGGGTGGAAAGACTTAGACACGAAATCGAAGAAGATGAATCCATTAAAGATTTGGAGAGATTCAGGGAGGGAGGAAGAAGAACTCTACCTAGGGTTTGAGAGAGAATTGTGAAATTGACGGAGAGTTCAAGGGCTTGTTTTTTCAGATCTGAAAATGGATTACAACGCGCGAGTGTGTGAGTTGCGACTATAGCACGATTGCAGGAGGAAGTATTTTCGGATATCAGATATGTGTGGGCAAATGCATATCATAGTAAGAGACAAAATAAGAAAAATGATAAAAAAGAAATTAAATGGTACTTTTTTAAATAAAAATGGTACTTTTTTTAACTGAATGGTACTTTTTTTTTACAGAATGGTACTTTTTTAACATAAATGGTACTTTCTTTTTTGTCTTTTAGCTATTTGTCTTTTAGCTGATATGTGTGTTGCCACACATATCTGATATCCGAAAAAACAACCTCCGATTGCAGCGCGTAGAGACATGGTCCAAGGCTCCAAGCTGCGATTAATTTTTTATTTATTTTCTCTATTTCTCGTAGCGTTCGATGGTAAGCAAACGCTAATAATAACTCATTTAAAGTCTGACCCGCATTGACCAAGGATATTTTGCAACTTCTGTTCATTAGATGATTTGTAAATGATGGGTTGCAAATGATATTTTTTCTACTAGTGTTAGGGTTTAGGGGTTTAGGGTTTAGGGGTTAGGGTATTAACCTGACATGATTTGTGTATCATAGGCAGTATTGGGTGTGGGGATGAACTGGCAATTTGCATAGTTTTTGCATGAGATCATTGACCATCTCATACTGATCGTATATTAAAATAAATATACGATGGTACTTGTTACCTTCGTATTTAATAACAAAAACATTATTCAATATACATTGATTAATCAAGACAAGAAACCCACAAAGCCACCACTAGTAGAAAAAATACCTGTTGAGGGGGGGCATTTTGGGCCTATTGAGGCGAACAAGGCCCGCTTCGACAGACGGGGCTTCAACAGCTCAGTGAGCTATTGAGGCGGGCTTTGTTCGCCTCAACAGCTCATCTGTTGTGGGGGGCTTTCAAAAGCCCCCCTCAACAGCCCAAATCCAAAGGAAAAAAAAGGACCTGTTGTGGGGGGCATTACCAAAAGCCCGCCTCAACAGACACCTCTGTTGAGGCTCACTTCTTAAATGCCCCCCACAACAGACCTGTATTTTTGCGCCAATACCTGTACATTGGCGCCATAAATTCATATGTTGTTGAGGCGTACATTAAAAGCCCCCTTCAACAACATTAATTTTATTTTCAAATTCTTTTAAAATATAAAATAGGTGGCAATAACCAAATCTAGATATATACTCCATTGAGTATTGAAACCTGTACACCAATCAACACCAAAATAGCAAAGATACGAATCTGCTTATCTTTGATAAATATAATAAATCATTACATTAACTTCTTTTACATTAACCCAACAGAGCAAAGCGTATATATAGTACGTACGTTTACAATTTTTAAACACCTCTCTAGTCTAACAAATTACAACTAATATTAACAACTAAAGACAAAAGGCTAGAGAGCTAATCTAACAAATTTCTCTAATCCAACCACTTAGGCCCCTTTAGATCATGCATTACAAACCTTAATTAAGGCCGTGTTGACTTTATTCCAATCGACTTGATCCCTGAAATTGGAAGGAGAATATATATGAGTACCAAAGTTTACACTCACGATATTATCTTTACATTCCACTGAAGCATAAAATTAAAAGATATAGTTGCAGACTATAGAGATAATTAAGTTGTTGAAAACCATGCAACTAAACATGTACTTCTAATTGCTCTGTGAGCATTCAAGCTAGTGTCCGGGAAAGCTGATGCCTGTCAAACCAAGATTAGTTGGTGGAACAACTCTAATTTAGACATATCTAATGCATATTAATCCTGTAATAAGAATCAAATGAGTCCTTAGGTTCTTTAGTTCAAAGTTGAGAGCGGAAATGTCATTTTAGCTCTAAACATGACCTGTAACGACCTAATGAGCCTTAAATGTGCATAAATAGATTCAAATGAGTTTTAGAAAGTTAAAATAATGCATATTAGTCATGTAATAAGAATCAAATGAGTCCTTAGTTTCTTTAGTTCTAAGTGCAGTATTTTCTTTAAAATAGAAATAGAATCCTGGAGCCTGTGAGTTTAACTACGATTGGCTATACCGCCAACCCGTAGATCCCACAATCTTTTGTAGCGAACACTAGTATTTTTTTCTGCTAGTTAATGATGACCAGTTTAACACAAAAAAAGTTTTGTGTTTTTGAATGGTTTCGGGCACAGAAATATACCAGTCTCGGATTTCGAAAAAATGCCTCAGATCATAGAGATCGAGTGTAACAAAGACAGATTTGAATTGCACTGAGAAATTACCACAAAAAAATACAGATACTTTGACAAGACGAGTGATCCGTGATTGAACAATTAGCAAGTTAGAGGTTGCGGTAATCAACTACTGAACATTCTGTTCTTTACTGTACTTCCTTAATCTAAACCATACTCTGTATATTTATGGCTATTACTCTGTGGAACAATATCTATAATACTCCATGTTTAACAGTGGAGTTGGAAAAAACCACCAGACTCAGAGCATATTCTAAACCACAGACTAAGATTCAAGTCATAGTCGGATGGGTCATGGAAGTACATACCTAGCTGCTAAAACACCTCTGCAGCTCTTCCAGGGCATCATCACCACCTACATACTTGAATTCCATGGAGTTCATCATCCACACTTTCGCTTCATAGACCTCCTCCATCTCAGTTCTCAGATTTGTCACCAACAGTTACCTCAAGAGTAACATAGTACTCGATATATCGTAGCAGTAACCATTTTCAACAGTGTGAACTTCGAACAAATCATTCTGCAAAAATAAAACATTCCATCGGTCCATCACTTGTATTCATAAATAGTTCCAAAACATAAAAGAATGTGATATGGAACTAGCTCATCTTCCAGTTTCCATATTCTGCATAAAAGGAATGCAAAACTAGCATTTGTTAAATTTGGAGTGTTCTTTACTCCACTCCTGCCACTAAAACATTTCAGAAATGAATATTTCAATGAAGGTATCAGATGCTATTAGCAAGCCGCGATAACAAGACAAATATAATCAATTTCATCAAAAATTACAGGCTATTGTTGTTTTGACAGTCTTCGGGCATTCAGGAATACAGAACCAATGATCAAAAGCTGTATATTCAAGCTTAAAACCAGTGATTAATATCACTGAGAACTGCACAATTATTTTAAGAGCAGGATCATCATCTACCTCTAAAACTTATCTGTCGAAAATGTGGATTCAGATGACATCAACCATTACAGCAGTCTCACAACGATAAAAACGGCCATCCTATAACGACTCAGAGTGAACCTTGTCTGAATTAAAAGGTTTTCAACCTCCTTAGGAGGATTTAATCCTAATTTACAACCAATGCACGGTCCATACGCCATGTTCATGCCAAATTCCCTCATTATGATCATAATCACGTAAATCACCTGAGAATTAAAAGTTTACCAATCAAACACTACCATATTTTGCATCTAAACGAAATTTAGAAGGCCAAAACACAACCAAATTTGAAAGTTAATCATCAGGACAATATGTCAAAAATCGCAATAAAATGTGAGACATTGAACAACAAATTAGATAAATTTTGTACATAAAAGGCGGTCCAATTTGCAAAATGGGAACGAATTCAAAAGTTCAAAAAGGTTGTATTTTTTTTTATCTGGATGTTGACCGTGCATCAAATTTCTCTTGGAAACACTTAATCGAAAGATTTGATAACATTTTCAGAAATTAATGAAGCATAATTCCAAAATACGAGACAAGAGAAAGTGCAGAGTAAATTCTAAACCGCAGAGGTCAAGGGGAAAACGTGGTAGTATTGGTGTATACCTAGCTGCTAAAACCCTCTTCCAGGACATCAGCATCACACACAAACTTGAAGTCCTGCACTTCGGTAGAGTTCATCAGCCACACTTTCCCTTCATGTCAGTTGTCACCATCAGTTGCTTCAAGAGTAATATAGTACTCTAATATAATACCAGAAACTACCTGTTCCTCAGTGTTTACACACAGTGAAATTAGGGCAAAGCATAGTACAAAATTAATAAGCTCCATCGCTTATATTCATAAACAAAAATACACAGCGTTAACCAATTAGCAAAATGCGAATATTCAATGAACATCAGGTTCAGATCTAAGAAACATGAGAACCCAAATCTACAAAAAGAAGATTGAAAAAACAACATAGACCTAAGATATATATACTCATCATCATTTCAACTTCAACTTCTTTCCATTAGACTCGGCCAAAACCCCAATTTGTAGGTCGCACTCAAGCAGTAAATACTGGAATTCATGGTCTTAGAAACTGAATCGAATATAAACTAACCTTGACAGATTGTGTGAAACAGAGTCGCGCGGTGGTAGGAAAGACGACGGTCGGGGGAAACTCGCCTTTAGGTGGTGGTGGAGCCGCGCGGTGAGGAAGGTGGTGGTGATGATGGTGGTGGTGGAGCCGCGCGGTGAGGAGAGCAGCGAACTCGAACTCCTTCAGATGCGTTTGCGTTGGAATAGAAGGTTTAGGGTGAGAAAATTATGTTTTAATTGTTTTAAATCTTGTGAAGCCCTGTTGAAGCGAACAAACATAAGCCCGCCCCTTTAGCTAGTGTCTATTGAGGGGGGCAATTAAAAGCCCCCTTCAACAACTTCTATAGAAGCGAACACCCGAAAAGCCCCCCTCAACCTGTTATTAAAATGTTTGACCCGCGTTGACCAAGTGGTTATTGAGGCGCGCTTATGTATGCCCCCCTCAACAAGGGGGCTACAATAGGGGTTTTTTCCACTAGTGCACTACCCACACAGAACTTCCAAGAGATAGATAGACCAGGCATAAACTTAACATAAAAAACAAGCAGCTTGAGAAGTTGAAATGGAGGCGACAGCCTTGCTCAAATCAGCTGGTCTACAGCTTGGGAAATGGATGGTGGAAGAAGCAAAGTATTTATATGCTGTAAAAGATAAGGTTGAGGGGCTCCAACATGAACTTGATTGGATTCAATGCTTCCTAAAAAATGCGGATATGAGGAAGGGAGATGATGAGATGATTCGCAAATGGATATCTGAAATCAATGATTTTTCATATGAAGTCGAAGACATTCTTGAGAAGTACCTCGTCCAAGTTTCCGGTCCTAGAAAAAACTATGGGATTGAGAAGCCGCTTAGATGGACTACTTGTGATCTAGGAGATGTTGTGTCAACTCATGAAGTTGGCTCTGCGATTGATGCTCTAACGAGTAAGATATCAAAGTTGGCTACCAGAATGACTACCTACCTCTTTGCCGTCATCAATGGCTGATCTTAGACATGCTGATTCCGATATTCCGGTGGATGACATAGTTGGGCTGAAAAAAGACACAAAAGTTTTGGTTGACCATCTGATGAACAAAGACACGAAAGTGATTGCCATAAGTGGGATGGGAGGGTGTGGTAAAACAACTCTTGCTAGGAAGGTATATCATGCAGTAAAAAAAGAGCGTGAATTTGAGAAGTGTGCTTGGGTTTATGTCTCTCAGAAGTTCCAACCAAGAGATGTTATACGAGAAATTTATCTGGAACTTTATGCTGATGATGACGAGAAAAAGAGGAATGAGATCCGAAGTGCAGGAGATAAACTAGAAAGAGAACTTTACAACGTCTTAAAAGATAACAAGTGCCTTGTTGTTCTTGATGATATATGGAACTTGGATGCTTGGAATTGTCTGAAATGTGCATTCCCAAAACCTGGTATGTCTAGCAGCAAATTGTTGATCACCACACGCTCTATTGATCTGCTTTACCAAATTGATTCTGAATGACTTCTTCATGAGCCCAAGGGTCTAGAAAGCGAGGAGAGTTTCCAGCTATTCTGCAAGAAAGCAACCATTGACAAATATAGCACATCAACAGGTACCCTCATCACCACTACGTAAAACTTTTCTATCACTATGATGTAGATCATTTTTTTTTTTGAAAGGATGTAGATCTAATTTTAGTTCAGAACCTATGTCTTCATGGAATAAATCTTGACTAACTTGATTCAACTTCATGTATTGTGTCTAAAATAAAAATGCCCTTATTTAGATACGAAAAACTCCAAAGTTCTCTAAATATGCCAAGATGAAAAAATTGATCTTGAGACTAGGCAAAAAAGTTAAATCTTGTTTTCAAATGTAGTTGATTTAGCTGCAACTAAAGGAAATTAAGATTCATAATGAAAATATTTTTCAAATCAAAAGGTTTAATCGCTAAAATAATCATGAATCCATGATCCTTCATTACAAACAAATTCCCAGTCTGTTATTTTACACTAGTTTGGGAGATCAATCTTCTTGTTCTATATAGCATCATTTTGGGCATTCCATATGGTGTAGACCAAAAATCAGTCATTCCATTGTACTCCCTAAGTCCCTATGGAGCCAGAGCCCATAGCTTCTGACTAATTTCTCTGATGACTCTCGGAATCAATAGGTTACTAGGATGAAGCCACCTCAACCCCTCTTTTTTTTTATGTAGAAAGATCACTAAACTATGAAAATTCTTGTTGTATCCCTTGTTGTGCATATTTGAGTCTACACATTGGAAAAGAGGAGAAAAAATAACCCACTTGTAAGGGGTAAGCAACTACTCCTCTAATTGTCAATTGGTTTTAGGATGTAGCCATTTTTTTGGTTTGTAAGCAGTTTGTTCTCTCCTTCTATTTATGGATAGCCCCACGCTAACACACCGTCTGTGGCACCAGGCCAATTTGTTATTACCAGTTTACCGCCTATGTAGCGCACCAGTACAAGGAACCAGATTGCAATTTACCAAGGCAAAAGAGTGTTTGGAATAGGTTGTCTATTCCTAAAACAACTTCATTATCTGGTTGGCTACTTTGGGTAGAGTGATAACTGATAAATTGTTCAAGCTAAACATTAGACACTACAGAGTGCACTATATGTGGAAGTGAGTCTGAAACACATGAACATTTATTCTTTAAATGTCATCCTAGTCATGAAGTTGACTAAAATCCAAGGATGCTAGTAAGAAATGAGGCATTGTGGAACTACCAAATTTTCCCGATAGATTAAATTTTCAGCATTCAAGTGTAAGAAGTAAGAAAATCATTCAGCAGAAAAAGTCCTGGTCTGGTAGCTCATAAGTCACAACTCACCAAGTGATGTATACTCTGTATATGCCTTTTATGATTTTATGTCCTTTTTCCTTAGGAGAGTTTTCCTAAAAGGTTAGTCCAAGCAGGAAGGACTAATGGACTATTAACATAGTTTGGTAAAAAATGAAAAGGTTACTTACCAAAAATAAAAATTGTTGGTGATCTTTTCTTGTTCTACTCTCCTGGTCGCGTCCCTTGAAATTCTATGGAGTATCCCTTTGGCAGAAGGAAAAAAAACCGTCTTAGAAAAGCACAATTTTAACAAAGATCGCTTCAATTCCCTTCCTGCCTAAGTTACATTTGACTAGGGGTTACCTTTGCATTTTGCACAAGGTATTGGCATTTGGCAAGGTTATATGATATATTTGCCTTGTCATTAAAGATTACATTCCTCTCATCTTTTTTCAATTTTCATGCAACTGATTTTGTTTTTGGTTTTTTATTTTTATTTTTGTAATGCCTGATTATGTTCTCATTGTATCTTCCTGTGCAGATCCTGAAGAAAAGTTCTTACAGGAAAAGGAGGATTTGGGTAAACAAATGGTTGTTAAATGCAAAGGTCTGCCTTTGGCTATAGTTGTAATGGGAGGACTCCTAGCACCGAAAAAAACTCTAAAGGAATGGAAAAGTGTAAACACGAATGTTGAGACATATTTAAACGGCAAGAATGATGTAGAAAATAGAGTAGCAAAAGTGTTGGAATTGAGCTATATAGATTTACCCTATCACTTAAAACCTTGCTTCCTTCATCTGGGAAATTTCCCAGAAGGTTTTGAAATACCGACCAAGAAGTTGTACCGGATGTGGATTGTTGAAGGTATTGTTGCTCCTGGAAATGATGAGTCTGTGAGCTTGGAGGAAACTGCAAATTGTTACTTGAAGGAGTTGGCGCAAAGATGTATTGTCCAAGTTAAAAAAGGGACAGAAGGAAAGATAAAATCTTGTCGTCTGCATGACTTAATGTTGAAGATGTGTATTTCTAAGGCAAAAGAGGAAAAATTCCTCTCCGTAGTTCGTCAAGAGAGTACGAATACGAATACGAATATGGGTAATGGAAGTTATTCAGCAATTAGAGATGGGAATCTACATCGTGCAGTCTTTCATTTTGGTCAGACTAGCTTTCCCTTCCTGTTTAACAAGGCTTCACACCTTAGATCCTTGATGTTCTTTACCAGTGGTCCAATTAAATATGAGGATCAAGGTTGGTTGAAAACAATGATAAATAACTTCAAGCTGCTTCGTGTGTTGGATCTTGAAAATACTGGCATTGAAGAGGTTCCTGATACGCTTGGTAACTTATTTCTTTTGAGGTACTTGAGCATCATGGGAACTCGAGTTAAAACGTTGTCATCGTCCATAGGCAACCTAAGGTGCCTTCAAACTCTTGATCTACGCGTAAATCTTCCAGAAAATTGTTGTATGAGTATACCAAATGTGTTGTGGAAGATGGAAAAGCTAAAACATTTGTATCTTCCTTCACATGACTACAAAGTCAAGGGGTTTCCAAAACTGAGGGTCAAATTTCTTAAGGTCAAAGGTTTAAGCAGCTTAGAGATACTCAAGAACTTTGACACAAGTAGATCTCGAGTTACTGATTTGTGCAAATTGGATAAGATGAGGAAACTCTCCATCAAGAACAATATACCCAAGATTGAAACTATTAAGGTCATAAAAGAATGCCCGAGCATGAAAAATGATAGGCTTGTGCATCTGTCCCTTAAGATTCATGGTGCTATACTAAATAAAGAAGCGACGATTTTGTCATACTGCAGCTGCCTTCGTACTCTGGAAATGTCAGGGACAAATTCATCCACGACAAAGATGATGCTTGAAACCTTTGAATTTCCAGAAAATTTGATGGCTTTAATTATCAACAACTGCGAACTAGGGTGTGCTAATCCTATGCAGACCTTCAAGCAGCTCCATAACCTGAGAAGTCTTTCCCTGGACACAGTCTCATTCTCAGAAAATTGTATGGATTTCACACAAGGAAATTTCTTAAAGCTTGTTGATTTGAGGCTCAGTAATTTGGAAACCTTAGAGGTGTGGAAAGTAGGAGAAAATGCAATGCCTAAACTTCACAGCTTGCACATATATCAATGTAAAGCACTACGGATGATTCCTGCTAGTTTGCCTACATCAGTTGAAGTTGTTTGCCAACCTTGTGTGAAAGGTATTGACAACTACTTAACATGTCCTTTCCATAAAGTTGCGCGTGTGGATGACGATGATGATGATTTGGCCACGAGACAGCGCAAGGAGTACCATCTTTGAACCCGAGCCTCAGTACACAATCCCTGCCTCTCTATGGATGTTTGGATGCATGGGAACATGGGCTTCACCATTACAATTTACAAGAAAAGAAAATCCGTATGTTAAGGCAACACTTAGACTCAATTACCATTTTATGGCCTCTAAAAGTACCTTTTAGCATTACATGCAGTGATTGCCTCTAAATTTACAGAGTAAATTTTAGATAAATCGAGGCATCCAAATCTTAGTTGCCTCTAAAAGGTACTCCGTACTTGAGATTCATATTAGCCTCCAAGTGTTTGTTACTCCGTACTATCTTCCTAAGTTATAAATTCCCCTATAAATGTTGTAAATATTTTTGTGTCATCTTCAGTTCTTCCTCTATCAAGTTTCTTGGTAAAAACTTGATTTTGAAATTGTTTACAAACGATTCTTGACATCAACTTTTTGAACTCCATCCCATGGGTTTTAATTTTGTCTTGCACCGCCCTCCTGCAGCATCGGAGCCACTACGCCACCACCAACCACCAAAATCAATTTCACCTTCTTTCAGTTGTCGCCTTGCTCCATGGCTACCCACCCACCTATGTTGGCCCTTAGCAAGTTTGCTACTCCAAAAGGGACTACAACACCTATGATATCAACCGTCATTTTGTGGTTCATTTCTCAGACCTTCAACTAAAGAATAGATGCAACAAAAAAATATTGAAGCCACAAGGACCTCTTATATTCTAGTAGGAACACATACAAGAGGCGGGTGAATTGTATTGGAACTTTAGTAAAGTTTCTTGTGGAAATAAAAGAACTGAAATAAAGAGAAGAAAGATTCAAAAATTGAGGAAACTTCTTGACACTGAACCTCAATTTTTTTTGTATTATTGTAATACCTCAATTACAATACTCACAATAACTCGAGTTCCTCTCAAACTTGAGTTCCTCACATCAATCCCCTTCGGTTGCTGTGCTGCTCTTCCTCTCTTTGTCTCAGACTTAACTTAAAGTCTCACAAGGATCACTCAACTCTTAATAACCAACATACAACTCGATTATTATGAAAACACTAGTATTTAATAAAGCTTAGTAATATTAGGAACTTAAGTACACTCTTCTTAGAATACTGACTCTTTTAAAACTTATAAGCTTTTAAGAA
Source organism: Spinacia oleracea (assembly GCF_020520425.1). Classification (NCBI taxonomy): domain Eukaryota; kingdom Viridiplantae; phylum Streptophyta; class Magnoliopsida; order Caryophyllales; family Amaranthaceae; genus Spinacia; species Spinacia oleracea. The sequence continues at coordinate 122,352,755 of NC_079487.1, read as the reverse complement.
TAGAAAAATGCGTTTGTCAGTTGTGTTTTAACAAAACCAAAACTTAGCCTTGGAGTCCTAATTAGGTTAGTTCCCCTAATCCCCTTAACTTCCACTAACTGCCATGTTTTGGCAGCCACCTCCCACGTTTACATTGTTTGAGTGAGTCAAGGCTTTACTAAGTCAAAGAAGTTAAAACAACATTTACTTGCAGAGAAATATAAGGAGCAGTTTTAGTAAATAAGAAATTCTGTTTTACTTGGAAAAAAGGCTTTATTAAAATTGGAATCCAAGAATTATTTTTCTGAAAAATCTTTTTGTTTATTTACTTTTCTTTATTAAAACAGTAGATCAGATTTTGTAAACAGCACACCTATATTTTGACCAAGTTGATTTAAGACACTTGTGCTCCTTCTAGTTCCTCGTACCATTAAGCAATATTAAATACTTACATAAAACCTAAACATAAACTCATATGGTTTAGTCTTTATGTTGCACCTACTGGAAGATCAACTCCGATGCTTCAAGGTCGAATTCAAACTCTGGAACTGACAATAGAGGAACTTTCATCTGAAACTTTGACTTGGAACTTGTTAGGTTGTCGAGGCATGTGAATGTTTCTTTATAATATCTTCATGATGTAGTTGTGTACCCCTTAGCTTGTCCACCTTTGGATTCCTTTAGCTTAGTGTATTCCTCCTTAGGAACTCGGATACATATCCTTAAAATATAAAATAGATTTTAAAGATTCGAAGCATATTAGAAATTCCATGCGCATAGTTTGAAAACAGAATTCACCCAAGTTTAGAAATTATACAAAACAGCAAAAGAAAAAAAATTGTTCCATGATACGCATTCAATTAAAACAGGGATCGGGCTTGAGGGGATTGTTCAGTTTCAGCTGCAGGTGGATCAATGACTTTGAAAGCCATATCATCAATTTGTCGCATAATGGTGTTGTAGCTTGTTATGACCCGAGCATTGTGATGGTCGAGAGTGGTCTGCATTTCCTGGACCAGAGTCACAAGTACACCATCTGATTTTGCAAGGTGAGCAACCTATGATCACTCCTTTCTTGGAGAGGCTAGCATACCAACTCTCTCCCTCAACTCAGCCATTGTGCCTTTGAGTTCCTTAATCTGCTGATCCTTGTGAGCTTCAGAGGAATTTGGTGGAGCTAAATCCATCAAATCCACAGAATAATGGAATAAGTTCCCTCCTAGATGGAACTCGATGAATCTCTCTGAACAGATGGAGCCTCCCAGGTGGAACTCGATGGAATCGAACTCTCTGAACAGATGGAGCTGCTGGCTCCTATGCTGGGCAGTGGTGTCCGACTGCTTGATCAAGTTCTTACTTCCGTATAGGAACCACAACTTCTTCCTCCTCCTGTTCCTCCTCATCATTTTGTTCCTCTACTCCCTCCGGATCTTCATCATCCCCTGTGATGTCCATATACACAGGGGCCTTCTGCCTGCTTTCTCTACTAGCCACCCTTATGCTTTTCCTCGTCCTTTGAGAAACCACTAGTTTCTTTATCTCTTGAGACTTCTTTGGAACCCTAGCTGGTGTGACCTTAACTGGAGTTGGTTCCTCCTCATCACCTTTTTCCTCCTTTTTAATACGGATCAGTTTCCCTTGAACAACTTTAAGGGTCAAGGAAGTTAACATCTCCAAGTGGACAATTTTGCTAAATCTTCAGCCTCCCCAGTGAGTTTCTTCACTTAAAGTATGAACACCCACGAGAAGCTCGAGGAAGGTTATTCCACGCAAAGGCCACCAATGTTCAACGACAAATTCTACACATACGGGAAGAACCGCATGGAGATCTTTGTTAAGGCGGAGAACTACCAAGTGTGGCGAGTCATAGAAGTCGGGGACTTCGAGGTAATAATGACCAAAGCTCAAAATGAGGTAGTTCCTAAACCAAAATTTGCAAAAGAAGATTTTGAAAAGTACGAAATCAATGCTATGGCTGTAAAAAATTTGCATTGCGGACTTGGACCTCACGAACATAACATAGTTATGGGGTGCAAGAGGGCAAAGAAAATATGGAATCTCCTTCAAGTAACACATGAATAAACCAATGAAGTCAAGCGTTCCAAAGTCGATCGTTTAATGTCTAAATATGAACGTTTTGAAATGCTGCCAAAAGAAACTATTCAGGAATATTTACTCAATTTACAAATATCACTAATGAATTAGTTGCTCTTGGAAGAATTATTCCACCGATGAACAGGTGAAGAAGATCCTCAGAAGCATGCCCTTGGATGATCGTTGGAGAACAAAGGTCACTGCATTGTTCGAAACCAAGGACTTTACCAAGTTCAATATCGAACAATTAGCAGGATCTTTGATGACCGCATCTTGGAGCTGTTGTTCCCGAGAATTCCTAGAACCGAGGGTTAGCTCTAAAGGCAGAGGAACTCGAGGAGTCAGAACCTGATGAGGAGGAAGCTGCCATGCTGGTTAGAAGGATGAAAAGGCTATACAAGAACTACAAGCCTAGAAACCAAAGACGAAGGAATTGTGAGAAAATTAAGCAGTTCCAAAATCGAACAAGGCTGCTTCAAGTGTGGAGATGATGGTCACCAGATTCGTGATTACCCACAGTGGGGAAAGGAAAAGGCAAAAGCAAGGAACAATCCAAAGAAAGATACAACAAATCTACTTTTTCCAAACCCAACTTCAAGAAAGCCATGATAGCAGTATGGGGAGAAACAACAGATTCTGAAGAAGATGAGAAACAACCCCATGAGGAGACTGCCAACCTCTGTCTCATGGATAAAATGGAAGGACCCTTCAAATGAGATAATTTTCACTACTTTTCAATCACTTTCAAAGTCTAAATTAATTGAACTGTTGTTGGAAACACTAGAAGACTACAAAAAACTTAGTATATTAAAAGGCCAAAGTGATAAGGCCTTGGAACTTAGCAAGAGACACATGACCTACCTAAATAATGTTAGATCTGATGTACAAGGTAGGCTCTTTGAGTTTCTTGACAAGAATACCACTATTAATGAATCGTACGAAAGAGTTAAAAATTAGAACATTCGTTACTCAAAATGGAACTCAGTCACTACAAAATGTTTAATTTAAGTCTAGATCCTACTAAGTATACTAAAATTAGTATGTTGATTTAGAAAAATTAAACAGTGACTTGATTACAGTAAAAGAACAGAAGGAGAAGTTAGAAAAGGAACTAGCTAGAGCCAATGCTCAGAAACAATCGTCTAAACCTACTCCTAAATTGATTAAAAATGCTCAATTCAAACTAACAGAAGGTCTAGACTTTTCATACATAAAGGGCTATAACAAAGTGTATGTGGAACTGCCAAGTATAAAAGTCTGTTTCTTTTGTGGTGATAGTAATCATGTCAGTACTGAGTGTTCCAAGGAAAAGGAACAAGATGTTAAAAATGAAAATTACGTGAAACAAATGTGGGTTAAAACGTCCGATGTTGTAGTGGAAAAGGAACTCGTGGAAACCCGAGTTCCTGTGACTAATCACTAATTTTCATGCAGGCCCTATTGAGGGGAAACAACTCGTGCTATCTCGACAACGAATGTTCCCGGCACATGATAAGAGACAAATCAAAGTTTCTCTCACTAGAGGCCTACAATAGAGGAATTGTGACTTTTGTAGACAATAAGAAAGGTGAAATTATTGTCATTGGAAAGGTTGGAAGGTCAAGTTCCCACTCAATTGACAACGTGTTCTTGGTCGAGAGTCTAATGCACACTCTGCTAAGTATTTCCCAATTAATTGTGACAAGGGAAACTCTGTAAGTTTACTTCTGAAAATTGTCGAATAATTAACAATGAAAGTGGGAAGGTTATTTTGGAAGGAACTCGAAAAGGGAATACATAAATTGTGGATCTCAATAAAGTTCCAAGGAAACTTAACCTGCCTAAGTGCCATCGAGGATGATCCACTATTATGGGACAAGAGATTCTGACATGCTAGCTTTTCATTGCTTGACAAACTGAGATTAAAGGAACTTGGTGAGAGGGCTACCTTCCATCAAGTTCCTAAATGATAGAGTTTGTGAAGCATGTGCTAAAGGAAAACATGTCAGGGGATCTTTCAAGCCTAAGAAAATGGTCAACACAACAAAACCATTATAACTCATCCATATGGACTTGTGTGGACCAATGAGAATACAAAGTAGAATTGGAAAAAAATATGCCTTGATTATTGTTGATGATTATTCTCGGTTCACTTGGTTTTTTTTTCTAGCAAGTAAAGATGATATTGATGAATTTGTTGCTTTTGCTAAGAAAATACAGAGAACCACAGGACATTAACCAATACACATAAGGTCGGGTCATGGAACTAAGTTTGAAAAACACAAGTTCGATGAATACTGCAAGAAACAGGGTGTAGATCGTAAGTTTTCTGCTCCTAAGACTCCGCAATAAAATGGAGTCGTTGAAAGGAAAAATAGAACTTTGGAAGACATGGCTAGAACCATGTTGATTGCCAGTTCCTTACCAAGGAACTTCTGGGGCAGAAGCAGTAAACACAGCTTGTTATATAATTGATAGAGTAATATTCATGGCTATATATATAATTAATGGGGTAATGAACAGGCAACATATAAGAGAGATTGAACAATAAAGAGAGAATTGAGATTTTAATGGAAATATGGAGAAATTTGACAGAGCATTATGGTGAACTGTTTGTTATATTTTTTGAGCTGAACATCTGCAGAGTGCAGACTGTATACATATATTGGCTACTGTATTGAGAATATCTGGAAATGAAGATTGATCCAAAGAAATTTTTGCAAGGATTTATTGTTAACATTATGCTTTGACTTGTAACACCCCCGATTTACTAACTTTAAATAAATAAGAATATAAAAGACTTTATAAAAATATGCGGAAGCTTACACCTAAATCGGAGGTATCACCGCCACACTTGACCACATTGTCAAGTGCTAAGGCTTACAAGACTTAAACTATTACAACTCAATTACTAGGTGGTCTATCTACAACTGAAAAATATAAAACTGTCATAAAAGGCAGAACGATAACACTTGAGCTCCTTCATCTTGAATTGCGATCTTTCACGATCAATCTGCTCCAGTCAATCTTGACTGCTCACCATAGAGGACAAATTCCAAAAGGGTCGTCGCAGGGCCACCATAAGAAAAAGACATGGCCGCAAACACACATAGCAAATAAACACACACGTCAGCAAAAAGCTGAGTAATCACCTGTAACAAAAACGGAAACATACTAATATAGAATAATAAAGGCTCATGTAAACAATGTAGTATGAACTACATTTCAAGTATGATCCCAAAGGTGAAACTAACTCCAAACTCTATAAATACTATAAGTCTTCTCTTCAATTGAACCTCAAATATATTTGATATGATCCTTTCATCTACTAAACTTACTTCAACCAATAGGTGCCATGTTTGCTCTTTGTTTTATACCTAGCCTTGGACATGGGTAATTCGAATAAATAAACCAACAAGTATAAAAACTTGAAACTCTCAATAGCTACTAAAAAGACTCTCTGAGTCAAGGCCACTTTTGGACCAAATCCCACTTTTTGGAGATATTAAGAAATAATAAAGATTGAATCTTGCTCCTCTACTAATGGTTATCCTCTCCTTACCAACATGCCAAGGACTAAGGTCTATAACGTCGAGCCTCAAACCAAGAATATATAATTACCGTCTTCTCATAATATCTCATAATATGATCAATACGATCGATATCCATTATGAGTGAATAGTCTATACTTTTCAATACTGGCACGAGATCTCAAAGTACTATATTAGGATATAACTTAGTTATGTCTAAAATAACCAAACTCATTCGTACAACTTATACCAATCATAAACTTATAATTTTGCATCCCAAAATATCACTTGATCGAACTCGATCATGCGGAGAATATAAAACTCAACTCTTTGAAGGAAAATAATACTACTCATCCATACTACTAATACGAATCCTCAAAAAAAAAAATCTTATATCTAAACTAATAATCAGCATCAATAATGTATACTAACAATATAAAATTAGTCGCACAACTCCAAGGAATATGTGTTGATACAAATAATAGGTATTAATAATAACAGATGTATAGGCGTGCGTGATTACCTTCCGACTTCGTATACGATCGAATATAAATTGAGTACCAAAATCCACGACAATACACAAGGGCTTTTGACTATAATCAATCTCAAAAGCATGATGATTAAGTGGCGAATAACATAAGCCTTATAATTGGCTTTTGGAAAACTATACACGGCAAAAGCTATAACATTTACAACATGGAAGTAGCATTAAGATTTTAGAAGATAATTAGGGTTAGGGAGTATTTATAATACTTGTAAAAAGAGTCCTATTAAAATTATAACTTAACAAAAATAGAAAGACACCCTTTAGTTTAGATAAACTCACTTAATAAATATATATAACCTTATTCTAGCTATAAATATATTTTATAAAATCATAAAATATTGGAGTATTACATGACTAATAAAACACACTAGTACATAAATAAAACAAAGCGGAGACAACTAGGGAGGCTCAGTTTCACTGAGAGTATATAGATTTTTGCCTTTGCTCCTTACAGAAAGGCTAGATGTTACAAGGATGCAAATCTATGACATCTAATAATTCTTAGAGATAGTCCAATACAAAATGAAGCTATTTACTAGAGTGATAAATACACAGAAAGCCAGGGAGAAGATAAAAAAGGAAATCCTTCCTTGATTGGCATTGATAGATGCTGGTGGTGCTGGTGCATCCGACTCATCTTCGTTGGAATCAAAATAATCATCAATCTCTTCATCATCTAAATTTGTAGCAGTAGGACCATCGTTTTATTCAGCTATTTCCTACAATATTCAGTAGTTGTTAGGAAACATGTTTACAAAAAAAAAAAAAAAAAAAAAAAAACTCTGCATACATTATGTAACATATATTTTTGATTCATAAAATTGGTTCAGTATTTACGGAGTATAAGAGAAGTGGACATGAATCACATGATCGATCTGTGAAGTATGCATACCTGGAATAATGTGCTTCTATCTCCCTCAATCCAACAGTTTTTGATTTTTATATGTGGCACATGTTCAATCTTTTTCCATTCAGATCAGTCCTTGTCAAATCTTTCCTCTAAAGTGGGACACTTCTCGATACGCAAACAGCGTAACTTCTTTAACCGCATCATTTTCTTCCGTGCAGGAAGTTGCTTCAAACTGTCACATTCTTCAATAATCAAGATCCCCAGATTCTTGAGGTTGCATATCCAACCAGGAATATTTTGCAGGGAAACAAAATTCTTGATTCTCAATACCTTGAGTTGCTGGAGGCGTTTTAGTGCGGTAGGAAGAGATGTCATGTGTTGGTTGTCCTTCAACCATAGTCTTTCGAGGGATTTGCATTCTGGAAATCGATTAAACCTCATGGTTCGAAGTTTTGGAAGTGACTGAAGCCCATCTGGCAGGGATCTCATTTTGTCACAGTCTAATATATCTACTTCTTCAAGCTCAATCAGCTGCTGCAGATTTGGAATTTCTCTAAGGTTAATGCAGTTTGTGATTGCCAATTTAGTCAGAGATGTGCACATTCCCAGATTGTTTGTAAGGCACCTACATCCGCTAATGACTAATATGTTGAGAGCAATGAGACCATAAAAATCTGGAAAAGAAGAGAGACAACAACAATCATCTATGCACAGCTCCTTGAGGGAAATGAGATTCCACGAATTACCCGACCACGAATTGAAGTGTTGACATTTTTGTAAACTGAGTTTTTCCAGAGATGAACAGCGGAACAACTCCGATCCTTTGGAAGACGAGTTAATTCCGACACCTTACTCAAGGCAAGAGTAGTTAGAGTACTGCCATCATTCATGCAGCTGTTTTTTATTAAAGTCTCCAACCATAGAACTTCGATCAGTATCGTGATTGTATAGAGCCATTGCTAGTCTGCTACTGCAGAGCCGCCTGATGTTGTTAATCTTATTGTAGCCATTCTAGAAGCTTCTTTCTGGAGTTCATCCAACAATGTGAGGATGTTTTTAATCTTACGAGACATCCGAAAAGCGAGTGAGAACAAACAAGTTTTTTTGAATGATCTATTCTTCCTTCCAAGGATTTCAGACTCATACTCATCAATGGTGTTTTCGATATCAAAGATCAAATCGTTGACTCTTTCAGGCCAACGATTCAATAATCCCAGAGTGGCGCTAGTCGTCGTGTTAGTGTTAGTGTTGACCCCTTGTTTGTTGCATATATCTTCTAAAAAAAATTGGATGAACCGGAAGTTGTGTTGTATGGTAACAAGTTGAGCTTCTGAAACCCCCACTCGCATTAGCTTCTGTGAAATGCAAGGAGACAACATGCTCGAAATTAATTGTCGAGTTCAATGCACCTGCTATTAACGAAGTAGCGTCCATCGATCCGGCCTACTGCGCGCGGTTGGGATGGTTTAGTTGCCCGGTAAAGGACGAGTTGGGTTAAGCGCTGGGTGGAGGGGAGTTTAGATTTTAGAATAAGTCAACGAGATGGCATCTAGCTTAGATGGTTGTAAATGCAAATGTGCAACGAGTTATGGAGTTATGGAACTTATGGGTGTATTATTATTGTTGACAACTTTGTCTGTCCGATGTCATCATTATCATTACCCCATTGTATTAAAGAGGCTCCCGTAAGAAGCAGAGGGTAAAGGGGGTCGGATGTGCGCAACCTTATCCCAACAATTACAATTTTACAGAGAAATTATTTCCAATTGACCCAAAAGTGATAACCAGAAGACCATCTTCTATTTCATGGAAAAGAAGCAAAGATATATTAAGAGTCATTTTGATTTAGTTCATTACATCCACGGCCAAAAGAAACAAATGAATCTTTAATTTCATCAGAAATGGACGTTTTGTCTATCCGATGTAAAAAAAAAAAAACTTTGAGGTCTCTGCTACAGCCTACAGAACAACCCATGAGTTGACGGTATACATTAGTCAATTAGGTCAATTTTGTTAATTTTAGTTTAATAATATTGTTGGGCCCTACCATTATAGTGAAAGATATACGAAGTACGAAGCATGTTGTCCATTGATTACTCCATATAAGATTAAAATATCATCCATTCATCACTTTGACCATGGGAATTTTTTTTCCTTTTATTGATTGAGACAAATTTGATATTTCAAGAAATCTCAAATTTGTCCACTTCTCTAAACTGGGATAAACCGATCTCTTCACTTGAGGCGTTTTGAATTGAATTGTGTAACTTTTGATTTAGTCAAATTTGATCTTCTGGTTTGACTAAATATTAGTTTTTTTTGTTTGACAGACGACTAAATGTTAATAACATTTGTCTATAAAAAGTAAAAATAAAATAACTTGCCAAATAGAAATGTGGTAATAAATGATGAAATGAGAATAAATAGATAAGATAATAGCCTTATTTGTCAAATGACTTTTCTTTAGCGTTTTCATTTGTTTTTAGCTTCATATTTGGCAATACAAAAAAAAGTTGGTACAGGGTATTTGGCTTTTCCAACCAGCTGAAAAAGTGACTTTTAAGCCAAAATGAAAATCTGTTTGGAGTAGCTTTTGACTTTTGGCTTTTAAAGTTGCTAATAATATCCAAATTTTACCAAACATGTTTTCTAAGAATTAAAAGTCAATACAAAGAGCCGGCCGAATCAGGCTAACCAGCCAATAAAAACTTGTTCCCCTCCTAGCTTTTCACTCCGTTTTCTATTATTCAAAAGAAAGTGTTAAGGTTGTAGATAGAACCGTAATTCTTAAGTCCATATTCAGGGGTTGTTTGGTTGACATATAAAAATAGGGGAAGTAGAAGTTCATGGGAATTAGAAATTGGCTAGTTGTTTGGTTGATATAAAAAAGTAAAAATGGAGGAAGTTGGAATTCATGGGAAGTTTGAGTTCCTACAAAACATGGGAAGTAAATTACCTAGTCTCCCCTTGGTCAATCAAAGTTCATGGGAATTTCTAATTCCCATGTTCTCAACCAAACAACTTTAAGAAATTCCCATGAATTTAATAAGGGAACTAATTTCCCTTGAGTTACAACTTCCTTGGGAATAAATTCCCATGTCAACCAAACAAGCCAATCCATTCCAATTTGACTCAAGTCTTAAGTTTTTTTGGTGTTATCATTCGGATCACCCTTGGGCCTAATCCGGATTCGGGGTGAGTGCTCCATTAGGAGGTCAATCGCACGTCCGAGATTTTGATTCTTATAAGTAGGCGTTTTCTTCGCTCAAAGACTTCTTGCTTGTGTTCCTCGGTCTTTCGACAACGGGAATGAAGTTCAAAACACTCTTTCTAGTAGACTCGTCAACGGCTGACTCTTCTTTCTTATTGCATGAATCCCTAACCCGCCACCTCATCGAATCAAATCCAAAAGCTCCAAGAGCTTTAGTGATTACATTACCTCGCGTGAACTTCGTTTTCGCCAGGTTTCATTTGATTTCTTGTGGATTGGATGATGGAAAAACCAGCAAGCTACGAAAAGCTTGAAAGCCACTTACGCCTATTTATTAGGCTCCATGGCGCAGACCGGGAACTATACCTTTCTCATTTCAGTGCTCGAGCTTGAGCTGATGCCAGCTGGGACGGACATCGATCTTCGCTTCGCTGGAAGAAGAAAAACCTGGGTGGATAGGTTTCAGTGCCCTCCCAATTGTCGTTGCGGGGGGATTGAACACGTGATACTCCCTACCAAGTTCAGTCACAATCACCGTTAAAGCAACAATCAATTAGTTTGACTCGAGTGTAAGTAAACGTAAGGCCAGAGTAGCCCAAAGGCAAGTCGCATGAGATTTTGTCATTTATGTGGTGTTGTCAAGCCAAACAAAACAGTTACCCCGGTGGCAGTCCATGTCTCAACATTACACTTAAACATGTGTCGTCGATCTAGTGCTCTTAGTAGTTCTTACTAACCCAACAAGAGAAGACAATGTTAAATGGATATTCGTTTACCGACCGACTCACAATTATGAACATATGGACGAAAACCCAAACTCTCTCTCCTCCCAAATCCATCAAAGGGATTGTTTAATTTGGAACTACGAAGGTTTGGAGTACCGTCCAAGAAATTGGGTGTGGTTAGCAAAATAAAGTCGTATGTGCTGCTCATGTGCAAGTCAATGGCCGAAAACTTGCATTTGGTTGTCTTTCGAAAAAAAAATTACATTAAAGTGTGATTTCACAAAGAAAAGTATATAATGTCTTTTCCCACAAATTTGGGTTATAAAAAGCCATTTTTGACAAATTTTCCTTATTCAAACCCTTTGTTGTTGATTTTTTTTTAATACTCCGTATAAAATTATTTTATTGTTAAAAGAGGATTTTTATTCGACGCTCTGTTCTGTTAATAACGCCCTAATTTATTACGTGAAAGTACGATTCTGCTCTTTAAAATCAAATTCACCCCCCCTCATCACCCTTCCCCTTCTCTGCTCTTTCCCTCCCTCCCTCCCTTCCTCCTGCCAGCACCCCTCCATCAACGCCGCCGCCATCTCCCAGCCCAACTCCGGTCGTCCATCTCCGCCTCCATCACAGTAACAACAGACCATTCTCGCCGCTCATCTCAAACCCGATCGGAGTGGCCTCATAAAACCCCCCTCTTGCTCGCAAGCCCATATCTCCGCCGCCGGAGAAAGCCCATATCGCCGGAGTTGAAGACCCTATTCTAAAATAACTACATAATTTCTAGAAATTTCTAAAATCACTATCATAATTTTTAAAAATAAACAAATTCTAAAATAACTACATAATTTCTAGAAATTTCTAAAATCACTAACATAATTTTCTTAAATAAATAAAAATTAAATTAACTAATTATAATATTAATTCGAATAACTCTACATTAAAAATTAAAATTTTATTTAAACAAATTTAAATTTCAGATTTACTTCCCGCGCACGAACTTTGCATGAACGACATGGGACTGACGCACAAGATTTGCATGAACGACATGGTAGTGGCGCACAGATTTTGCACCGTGCACATGGAAGTGGCGCAAATTCTGTGCGCCAGTTCCATGTCACTGGCGCACATATTAAAACACCTAGACAAGTCCAGGTTCCGAAATCCAAAATGTTTTTGGCCTGGGGTGTTTTGTTTAGATGGGACCCAAAATAAAACACCCAAGTGAGTAATACCAGCAATGATCTCAGTATGAAGTTGATGCTGCGTTTCATTCCATTGGCCCAATACATTAGATATCTCCCGCGCAGGAACTTTTCAATTATTATATACTGCGGCGATTTAGTATTAATTCCTGGTTTAAGCAGTTTATGACAAACTAACTTCCTAAGCAACCACACTACCATATAAGTAGACAAGGTAATCACATTGTAGGCAATGAGGACGAAAATGGATACCTCAATCCATTTCTGAGTGTACAGTCCGAGTATCTTGTGGTGCCTAAAGGCAGAAACACGCTTCATAACCTCAGATTCAGCCCACCAGAAAATAAGGGAATCAAATATCTCAAGCACTGTTTCTGGTAATTTAAGGCCACTTTCAGTATGACCCAAGAGGACTAGTGGTAATAAATTAATGGTGATTACTGTAACAAAACAGCTCAAAAAATAGATCCCAAAGATGACAAAATAGAGTCTTACCCAATCTGCTAATGTCAATCCCAACAACATAACATGCTTTAATCCTGAAACATATTTAGGAACTGAGAAGAAGATCCATAGTACAATGAGAAATACCGCCATGTCTAAGAGTATCCAACTGCGTATGAAAAGCTTAAGTTGAATGGCTTTATCATAGGCATCACCATGCCTAAAGAATTGAATTAACCGTATAACTAAAAAAGACACCAGTAACAGTGGTAACGCGGCAGTGGCTGCAATAACTGAGCAAGAAATGAGAAGACCTAAAATAACCGCTAAAATCACACCAACAAGGCCAGCCACACAAAGATAACAAGCACCAACAATCGGTAGAAAAAGTAAATATTCCACATAATATACTACGTTACAGATTCTGCTCTTTAAAATCAAATTCACCCCCCCTCATCACCCTTCCCCTTCTCTGCTCTTTCCCTCCCTCCCTCCCTTCCTCCTGCCAGCACCCCTCCATCAACGCCGCCGCCATCTCCCAGCCCAACTCCGGTCGTCCATCTCCGCCTCCATCACAGTAACAACAGACCATTCTCGCCGCTCATCTCAAACCCGATCGGAGTGGCCTCATAAAACCCCCCTCTTGCTCGCAAGCCCATATCTCCGCCGCCGGAGAAAGCCCATATCGCCGGAGTTGAAGACCCTATTCTAAAATAACTACATAATTTCTAGAAATTTCTAAAATCACTATCATAATTTTCAAAAATAAACAAATTCTAAAATAACTACATAATTTCTAGAAATTTCTAAAATCACTAACATAATTTTCTTAAATAAATAAAAATTAAATTAACTAATTATAATATTAATTCGAATAACTCTACATTAAAAATTAAAATTTTATTTAAACAAATTTGAATTTCAGATTTACTTCCCGCGCACGAACTTTGCATGAACGACATGGGACTGACGCACAAGATTTGCATGAACGACATGGTAGTGGCGCACAGATTTTGCACCGTGCACATGGAAGTGGCGCAAATTCTGTGCGCCAGTTCCATGTCACTGGCGCACATATTTTGCGCCACTTCCATGTGCACGGTGCAAAATCTGTGCGCCACTACCATGTCGTTCATGCAAATCTTGTGCGCCAGAAATGAAAAAAATAAATAAATAAAAAACACCATTTTTACCTCCTCCATTGAAGCTTACGAGCAGATTTTCCGGGAACCGATTTTCCGGGACAACTTCCACGACTATAACCACCGCCGCAACTCCCACATGAATTATGAAGAAACTAATGTTACCAACAACTTATTCAGACGGAATTACAAGTTAAGATACCATAATGAGTTAAAGAGGGGGGAAAAATTTCTCACCGGAATTTCAGTTTTCCGGCGAAAATCCGGGAGCCATCTTGGTGGGGAGGGGGGTTGAGAGAGAGGTGAGGGAAAGGTGAGGTGAGAAGGGTAAAAAAAATGAAAGGGAGAGGTAAGTTTTTATAAGGGTAGTTCTGTACTTTCGCTATGAATAGTAGGGCGATTTTAGCGTGGGTGGGCGTCGAATAGCGATACACTAAAATAACTCCTACAAATACTTCGTATATATCATACAGAGGTACTTGACATTACTTGACATCCCCCGGAGTTGCCGACGCTATGGCCGTCAGATATGGTGTTCAACTTGCAAGGAGGTTGGGGTACAGGAAAATATGGGTAGAAAGTGATGCACTAAACTTGATAAATGAAATTAAAGACGCCAATTATGGCTGCTCCCCTATACGTCTGATCTACAAAGATATTATGTATGATAGCTTGACTTTTGATCTCAATAATTTTTCTCATGTTATCATGTAACACTGTAGCTCACTTAGTGGTAAGGTGGGATACTAGTGATAGTATTGAGTATGTTTGTAATGGTGTTTTCCCTCAAAGTATTACACCTTTGGCGGAGATTGACTTGAGTTAATAAAACGCCCGAGCTATCTTCCCTTCAAAATAAATAAATCATACAGAGGTACTCTATCCGTCTGTGAATACTCGCTCCGGTTTGACTGACACATCGTTTTAGGCAATTTAATCGACTTATTAATTTACTAGCTGGTAGTTGATAGTGGGGTATATTTTTTTTTAATATAGTTAGTGAAAAATGTGTCAAATAAAGGGATATGGGTGAGTGGGGTTTGAATTTTTTTAATGTGTTGTTAGGAAGTAGGAATATATGTGGGTTCATGGTTAAGTGAGAATGATATAATCCTAACACTTATAAAGCTTCATACTTTGATTACTATTCACCCAATAGTGCATTTACGTGCATGCCCCTCATTTCCTTCTTTGTTTTATTTTGTCTTATTCTTAACAATAGAACATTTTCGGTTTCACCCTTCAATTGCGATACAAAATGTATTGTGTTCTTTGGGTATAATTTCCTATATATTGTACCTTCGAACTATCAATTAAAATGCATATGGTTTCTATTTCCTGTTACATGTAAATCCAACATCTAACTTTAACATATCATTTCTAACATTTACAATAAATTGTAAGTTCCTAGCTTTTAAGTAACATTTTTACAAAAATAATTTTGTATACCTAGGGGGATCGTGCGCGATAGCGCACGATCCAACAACTAGTATTAGTAAAAGTATGCAATTTATAAAAACGGGACGAGTATTAAGGGACGACTTTATAAGAAAAGCAGAACGAGTATTAAAAGACGGAGGGAGTAACACTTTCGCTAGTACATGGAAGTGAAATATTCTTCCTGGTGATCATTCGATCTACCCATTCTAACCGCGGAAAATGATGAATGGATAGATGCGAGTAATGAATTAAGGGGATGATGGTGAACGGATGTGGTAGAACATATCGAAAAGCATATGGATGTGGCTAGGTATGACAATGGGTAGGATCTGGATCCAAATTTCATCCGCCAAAACGATCCCAGATCCACAGGGTCCAAATTTTGAAGATCCAGATCCGTTGTAAAACGGATTTGGACCTTCCAGATCCATTGCCATCTCTAGATGTGGCCTATCCGAATTTGTTCCACTTGCCATCTCAGACCCGACCCGACCAAATACCATTTTAGTTTATTTCTCTCAGAAAATTTAGGCATAAGCAAAACATTAAGACTTTGAAAACTCTGCTACTCCGTAAATGCTAATTGCACCAGGCGACATGTCAGCGGAGTGAAAGACAGAGAAATCGTAGAATGTTTGGCGAAAATGTGGTACAATGGACATCAAGAATCCATTCTTACTCCCAAAAAGGTTTGTTTCACAGAGCCCTTTCTTTGTTCCTTAATATGCGAAGAGCTGGTGTTAAACCAAATGAAGTCACTTTCTCAACCACCTTAACTGTGTGCACTCAATCAATCAACAAACCCTTCGGTTTAGGCTTGCATACTCTAATTCTCAAGAAAGGGTATCAAAAACAGCTCTTTGTTTGTGGTGGGTTAATCTCGATGTATGCGGGTTTCGGCCGAATGGGAGATGCCCACCATGTGTTTGATGAAATGCCTGAGAGAGATGAAGTCGTGTGTAACTTGATGATAGGTAAGTATTCGCAGCATGGGTTTAGTAAAGAAGCTTGTAGGTTGTTTTGTGGGATGGTTAATGGGGTTGTACATTGGAGGGGTTTTGTGAGTGATTATAGTCTTGCTAGTGTTCTTAATGCTTGTGCTCATGTGGGTTGTTGTAGGTTTGGTGAGTCTGTACATGGTTATGCGATTAAGATTTGTTTTGATTCGAATGATTTTGTTGGTAGCTCTCTTATTGGTTTGTATTCTAAGTACGGAGAGTTGGGTAATGCTCGTTTGGTGTTTGATCGGTTGGGGACTATGGATGTCGTTGTGTGGAATACTATGATTAGTGTGTATGCTCAAAATGGTTATGAAGAAGAAGCTATTGGGTTGTTCCTTGATATGGAGATTCGGGGGCTTACTCCTAATTATACCACATTTTCGGCTGTTGTGGATGCTTCATCTGTTATGCCTGATGAGACACTTGGTAGAAAACTTCATGCTAAATCATTAAAATTTGGTTTTCTGTCGGATGTTTACTTGGGTACTGCAATTGTTGATATGTACTCCAAGTTCCTGATCATGCCAAATGCTGAAAGAGCTTTCTCTGAGATGGTGAAAAAGAATGTGATATCGTATAATGCACTTATTACCGGCTATGGTTTGATTGGTGATCATGAAAATGCTCTTAAAAGATACACACTGTTGAGGCTTCAGGGAATGAAACCCGATGCATGCACCTTTATTGGCCTTCTCACATCTTCCACATCCCGAGCATTTGTTGTGGGGGAACAAGTGCACTCAGACTCAATTAAGCTTGGGTTGGACCGAGATGTTTTGGTTAGGAACTCAATTGTGAATTTCTATTCTAAGTGTGGACGGGTTGACTCTGCAATAAAAGCATTTGAGACTACACAGGGGAGTGATATTGTTTCTTGGACGGCCATTATTTCAGGACTTGTCCAAAACAATGAACATACCAAAGCTCTTGAGATGTTTTGTGAAATGCACAAACTGTCAGAAAAGGCAGATGAATTTTCTTCCTCTAGCGTCATCAAGGCAGTAGCTAGCCTAGCAGCTGTTGCTGAAGGAAGATACCTGCATGGGTATGTGCTGAAAGTGGGCTTAAACCACCATATATTTGTTGGAAGTGCACTGATTGACATGTACTCCAAATGTGGGATTGTGGAAGATGCATATAAATTATTCTCCGAGATGCCTGAGAAAAATGTTGTGTCTTGGAACGCAATGATAACAGGTTATGCTCAAAGTTGTCTCTCTGATGAAGCACTACACTTGTTCAATGAAATGTTGAGGTGTGGGATCTTGCCTACTTCAGCAACTTTTGTTGGGGTTCTCCTTGCTTGTTGTCATGCAGGACTGGTTCAAGAAGGCAGGCGCTATCACAAACTAATGGAAAACTACTATGGGATTTCACCTTCCGTAGAACACTACTCCTGTATGGTGAATCTCCTAGGTCATGCTGGTTATGTTAGTGAGGCAGAAGAATTTCTTCTTAGTTCACCCTTTAAAGAGGACTATGGAATTTGGAAGTCTCTCCTCACTTCTTGTGAAGCACACAGAGATTTTGATGTTGCTGCTCGCGTTGCAGAGTACTGTTTGCATTTAAAGCCAAATGACTCTTCTACTTATACCATTCTCTCCAACATATATGCCACTAAGAAGTTGTGGTCAGAAGTTGAAAGAACAAGGGATTCTATGAGGGTGGCAGATGTTGTGAAGGAACCTGGGTGCAGCTGGATTGAAGTGAAGTGACTGGTATTGTGGGTTATGGTAACTGGTGGACTAGATGCATTCTCCTTTGTCTTCTGAAGTCCCACTCAGCTTTCCAAGACATTCAAGAATTGTGTTTATCACTTTCCTTTGCTCCTGCTGGCATGTGTGGAGTAGAGGCAAATAGCCATTCAGCTGGCAAATATCAATGGTACATACTTTAATGTAACCGTGATGTCTGGTTCAAGCGATTCACTTCATTTTCAGGGTGTAGCAGATGGTATTGACCATACATCTGCATAGGAGTGTGATTATATTCCAGAGCCATGTAGTTTCAGAGGTAAGTTGATTCTGCACATTTTGATAATGGAATTTCTCATACTTGGTTTTAGTTCAAGCAAGAAAAATCATTTGCTGCAGTTTCAAATTTCCTGTTTCCAGTTGTATTATGTTGCAATCATTTCACCCTTCCAAAATATATGAAATGCAAAGACTACGAGATGTATATATGTGTTATACCTACAAATTCGAAATATCTCTAAAAGCATCCTGTAGCAAAGCATAATTAAGTATTGACTGCATTGTCTGCATATATGTCCTGATCAACCCCCATAAACTGCAAATCTGGAATTCTGGATACACATTGGGTGATGGCGTGTAGAACAGCGGCTTTTATTTGTATGGAATTGTATTATCCTATTCCATATTTCCATCTAAGCTCTTACCTATGAGTGTGATATCAGAAGACATCTGGAACAGGGGCATACAAATTAGATGGAGATTCCTGATCTAGGATTATGCTTTCATTATGTGGATTGTTGCTTGGATTTTTGAGTTTACAAGGATCAATGGATCATGGTACTGGATGTGGACGTGCAAGGGTACATATAATCTCGCCATCATCATTTCCAACATTTCTTAATCCCTGTCTCTAACGTGGCATATCTCTCAATTGATTTTCTCTAGAAATTTCTAGATTCTGTGCAATGTATGGCACATCACTAATCAATATGATATCACATATTTATCCTTTTCCTAATTGCTTCTAGCCGTTTTAGGGCTAAAATTCTCCTCTTCTTGGTTGTTAGTCTCTTGTTTCGTGAGGATGGTATTTGAAGACTCCCAAGCCTACAATGCTGAGGACAAACTAGTCTCCGCTACTTAAAATCTATGTTTCCTCCATTCCTTATGGGAGCATGTGAAGGATGATCTATCCCTAGTTGCGTGCTTGTTCTCGTAAGTCATACGAGTAACAAATATCTCACTTCCACCACGATAAGTTCAACTTCTCTGCTTCTTGTTGTTGATATTTCTAAAACACCAGCACCCTTCAACCTAGGCAGCTATCCTATGACTTGTGCAGTTTTGGCCTCATTTTCTTTAGCATCTTCTGATCTGCTGTTTTACCACTGTTGGTTTCTTCTTCTGGGTGCTTGAAGGGTTCCAGGGGTGGACACACTGCTAATCCCGAGGACCTGGTTAGTTGATGTTTGATTGGTGATCTCTTCAAATGTACTAAAATATGACTTATTTGAAGTCAACCCACAACAGCTACCTGGCTGGCTGGCTATTGTAGAGCACTTCTATATTCTCTGCTTTTCTGATCTAGTAACATATCTGAAGAAAAGAACTAAAGAAAAGTTGTGTATTGATCGAGATAAACTAACCTGTGTGGATAGGTGCTTTTGAGCTCTGTTGCATCGGTTGTTAGACTTAAAGTTTTTCTCTCTGTTTCTTTAGTTATATATTAAGCTATTACTTCGCACCTCATCTGCCTAACATATTTACACAAGATTATGAATTATGTTGAGCAACTTCTGAAATGGAATAGACTTCCGATTTTCCATATGTATTTCTCCAGCAATATTGGTCTTCATAAGTAGTTGTACTTCTTGAAGATTTGCAGGCGCCCCAAAAGAGTAGTGTAGAGGTCGATAGAAATTTATCATTCATCGTATTGCTAGAAATTTCTCGTCTTACTTTAGTAGTAAAGTTCTTTTAGAAAATTTGTGTTGAGATTGAAAGCTATCTGCAGGAAATCAAACAATATCGACTTAGACAGTGTAAGCTGACTAAGCTCCGTAAGGTGTACCTTACATTAATCTTAAGCATGTTTAGTCAAGGGACACACAAAGGAATAGATCTAAGAGATAAAAAGAAGCTATAGTATTACTTTCTGAGTGCAATCACCAATACTTTAGCTTCTGCTAGTCTTATGAGATCACAATTCCTAACTCATTGCTGCACTATCTTGTATAACCTTGAGAATGAACTTTTCTTTCTTTGACATTCCTGAGAATTTGTTAAACTTTTTGATCATTCACATAGAAACTTAGACCTATAAATGTTTCACAAATCTGAATCCTAAATAGGTATTTTTTGTTGCAGAGAGTTGAAGAATGAAGCTTTTCTCCTTGGATATAATTCATGAAGCAGTTAAGGAAGACTACAAAATTCCCAGCAATTGGAGAGCATAGACAGGGTACTTGCTGCAAAACATGCCATTTTTTTATGGATTGTAGTTGCGCTTGTACGTGTTTGTGGAAGATGCATAACAAGACTTCCAGGAAAACACAAGACCATTATTCAACTGGATTTAGACTACTGTTTGTGGAAAATGTACTCCATGCTGACTTTTTCTTGATCATCAAGATTTCAGCCAATTTCGGAGGTGAGTTGAACTCACTTTGGTCATAATGGAGCATGACACCAGGCTACCAGCATTTTGAGCACTTTAATGATAATGGTATGACTAAAAGATACTGGTTCTACTATTAGAGAGAGAACTAAATATGCAGCATAAAGCATTTCTTAAAACAAACAAACAACCAACCTAAATGTATTCTTTAGAATTGCTAAAAGAATGAATTGAAGATATTCATCATTTCATGTACAATTTATGCAGGGTAATCAAAGAAATAGGCCGGGTCATAATTCACAATTCACAAATCACGGCAAGTACTACTTCCTTCACTTTGAGGAGCCACATGCTGATCATTTTCTTGTACATAGGCAGCCAAATTCAAGTATTTCTGATCATGATCTGCCCTGCTAATTATATCTTTCCATCTCGACCTACAAATCACACAACTTACTGATCTTCTTCTCTGAGTCCTTTTCCAAGTCTTGAAACAATCCTCATGTATAAAATTCCGACATGTTCCACAACCCACCAACCTTTCCCCTGACACTGACTCTGATCCCATCTCTTCAAGACATATAGGACACGTGGCACCCTCCTCAACCACGACAGAAGGCGCATTGGTCGTGGTGGTCCCACCAATCACATCCCTCTGGCTCTGGAGGAAGAATGCTCGGTGGAACCTCTCACGAAGAGTATAGCCGGCTAGGGGGGAGTCGGTAGAGGTTGGGTTAGCCAAGAGTCGAGTCACGTGGCTAGGCCTTAGAGTCCGCCTCCTTAGAAAAGGATCGTCTAAGGAGACACCTAAGACCTTAATAAGCACAAATAGAATATGCTTACATGGGGTTGCACGGTCAGGGCACGTGCATGCAAGGGTGGTTGATACGTTTACAACGTACACATTTCCCGTCGCACCTAAGACGTAGAAATTGGGGTCCGACCTATTAAGTAGGAGAAGGCGATGCTCTAATGCCCT
The DNA here is from genome assembly GCF_020520425.1 of Spinacia oleracea. NCBI lineage: Eukaryota > Viridiplantae > Streptophyta > Magnoliopsida > Caryophyllales > Amaranthaceae > Spinacia > Spinacia oleracea. Next base: position 122,331,318 of record NC_079487.1, on the reverse strand, counting down.
CAATACTCTATCTGTGAACCCTTGTGTGGGATGATATCGTGTGGTGGACCACCGCCTTTCGGGGTGGTGGTTTTGTTGTCGTGGTGGTGGTGACGGTGGTTGTGCAGTAGGGTATGTTGGCTCCATGGGGACGGTAAGATTGCCTTACCTTAAAGAGAAACTAATGCAAATGAGGCAAAATTAAGAATATATATGAAGGGATGGAGTTTTTGTAAACTTATGTCGAAGAGATACTTTGGAGAGTTTTAGAGAGAACGTGCATGGTTGGGATTACTTGAGGGTAAAGTTAGGGGAAAAGTGCAAAATAGTAATACGGCTATATATGATCAAGTTATAGGGTTGGGAAATTCCGAGTCTTGCCTTGTGTGTAATTGAAGTTAACCGTACGGCACGTTAAACCTTCCTTAAGTCCTTAACCCTTTGTCTAAGAATCCAGCCTAGCTTCTTGCTTAGCCTATTACTTAAGTTGTTTCTGATTAAATTGCATAACATCATTTTTGGCCTAAGATAATTATATCATGGTTTTATTCAAACACCAAATTTCATGGTTTTGTTCTTCTATAATTATAACATATTGTTATTATAGCTAATTCTACGTACGCAGTAATGATTAATGATAGAGTATATATAAAAACTAATTTCGGGGCTTCAACCACCGCCTTAAGTTTTTTGTTGAGTTGGTCCTCTAACATAGTATCAGAGCCAGCGTGACGTAAATGTCAAGGGTTCAAATCTCATCCACCCCTCCTTTTAAAGTGGAACTAGTGTGTGGCTCGGGCGATGCCCCGCTTGCTACATTCAATACTTAAAATTTTAGATTTTTTTGAGCTTAATATTTGACCAAAATACATGTATTTCATAAAGTGAAAACATCCATTAAATTCGTAAACTACAAAGACACACTACGTCATTTATCATGCTAAGTAATTTTTCAATTAGATCATTTTACCATTCGTATAATTTGTTTTCTGGTGGAACTAAGTGCTTCAAATTATTAAACACCAAATTATTATAATTTACGTAAACATGTTTTTCATGTTTTAATGCTATAATTATTATTATGTTTTTCAAACAGTCCAAAGAAAATAAAATGTCATGTAAAAATTTACATAGTGTTTAGATGTTAATATTTATTTATAAATTATGTGAATAAATGAACCACAAATGGTGGTTGGTTAAGTGGTAATGAAACTTATCATCTACACATGAGGTATTGTGTTCGAATCTCATTGCATTAGTTTTGGTTGTCTATGACATGGTATAACACTTTGTGAGTGGATGATGTGGCGTAAAAGGAAGAGTATTACGTGCCACATATACATTTTTCACAACGCCTTTTAATATATTAGTATAGATAGTTTGCTTTGAGTACGAGGAGGCCAATGCTTCATCCACATTTCAAGCTCCAATATCTTTTATGTAAGGGGGTGTGATAGAGTATAAAACTAATCTTGGGGATTTAACCACTAGCTAATTAACCTTTTGGTTGAGCTGGTCCTCTGACAATTAATGTAACATATTAATTTATTAAAAATAATGTAACACATTTATAATAAAGGCAAGAAAATAGAAATCATCAATCAATAATTATATACATTTGATATTATTATTTGACCAAGTATACACTGAATATTACACGTAGTACCATTTTTAATTAAAAATACATATCTTAACGTAGATTTAAACTTCTATTGACGGACTTTAGGTCAAAATATTAATATATCATGCATGTATAGAGTAATAATAATATTAATAAGTAATGACAAAATAAATTCAAAAAAAAAATCATATTTTGTGGTAATTTTGACCCTATTTTCTACAATATATGTTTTGTATGGGTCATAACTTACACTAGTAAATATATAATACATTCGTTCTTATTTATATGACGCAATTGAGTTCTGTACACTATGCATATCTTTAAGTATGTTATTGTATTCAAAAAAAAATATTATTTTTTTAAAAAAGAACTTATTAACGGAAAAGTAGTATTGTTTGTAGTAAAAACAATTCCGTTGCCGGGACTTGAACCCGGGTCTCTCGGGTGAGAGCCGAGTATCCTGACCAACTAGACTACAACGGATTATTGGTGGTATGATCATCATTTAGTTATTAACTATTTTTTTTTTCTCCCGAATTTCAGTATTTCATTCACTCAATCTTCTAAATTCACTCTCTGAAACCGAAACCTGCAAAAGTTGTGAATAATGTTCTTTTCAATCCCATTGGGGAAAGTAAGAAATTTTCAGTTATCTTTTTTTTGTTGTTGTTGTTTATTTTATCTATTTTTCAGAATTTCTAACAAATTGTTTAATTGAATTGCAGCAGCAGCATGATAGAGAGGAGAGAGAAGGGATAGGGGTGAGTTTCAGGCCAGAAAACTTCATCCCAGGTGTTGTTATTGGCTTCATTTTTGGGTTTCTTCTTGATTTAGCTAAACCCTCCAAAACCCCACCTAAATCCTTAAACCAAACTCAGAATTCCTTTTCTTCAGGCCATTCAGATGAAGAATTGAAGATGGTACTTCCCTGAATTCTTTTAATTTCTTGTTAAATAGAAATCTTGAATTGTGATTTTTATGTAACATTCCTATTGTGTAGATGTAGAGGTCTCGCTACTTTCAGGTTAGGTTCGGTTTAGTGTATTGTGTGGAGTCAACTTTTGCCTAGCTCCTAAAACTTGATACTTCATTATGGAATGTTGGTTTGGTTTATCCTATAGTATGCCTTTTGGGTCTCCTTTTAAAATTTTGTTGTCTGGCCCTTTTTTGGGGATTAAATTAATGATAGAAAAGCATTTGGGCAAGTTCAGCAGGAATGATATTGCTTGATTTAATGATGTCTATTTGAATAGGGGTTTAACAGGTTTTGTTGGATTGTGGTACCGGGAAGCCGAATTCGCAAAGATTACTCTGAACTTATTCATGTTCCATGTGTAATTCTATTATATTGATTGTTGGAGTATGGAATTATATGTTCTTGCTTAAAATTGATTTATTGTGTTTTTGTTGAAATTCAGTCCCAAAATCCTTTTGAAGGCAATGTTTGTTGTGTGTTTTCTCTACCTATTGTTATTTCTTTCCTGCTTCAGTGAGTTTGAGATAAGACCATTGTCAATTTGTCATAGGAGGATACTCCCTTTGTCCCGGAATACTCGCAACGGTTTGACTGAACACGCTTGCCAATGCACAACTTTGACCATCAATATCTTCAATTATATATTATAAAAACTTATAAAATATTAATATTTTGAAAATATATATTAAGATGAAGCCAACAATATATTATATGCTAACTCTTATTTTCATATACTATAAATAAAATAGGGTCAAAGTGAATTATGTGAATAGTGCAAAAAGTCAAACCGTTGCGAGTATTCCGGGACGGAGGGTGTATTAACAAGGTTAATTTGACCTGGAGTCTTGCATCTATTATGTTTTAAGGACCATGAAACTGTGTTTGCAGACTTGGAGTTGGCAATATACCGTGTTCATGTTATAACATTTGCATTCCTATTATGTGGAAAATGTTGATTTCAGGTTTTGGTGGTTAGACAAGATCTAAAAATGGGAACCGGAAAGATTGCATCTCAATGTGCACGTAAGATTAATTGGTTTTAATTGAAACAAGAGATCAACGTCAATTTCTTTATTTTTGTCATCGTCAACCTCTGATAAGATATTTTTTTCCAGATGCTGCCACTGGCATGTATGCCGAACTAATGCTAAGGTAATATCTACTATCTCAAGTTCTCAACTGGCCAACATCCTTGTTGAAGAAAGTTTGATGGACTATGATGGTCGAATTTATGATATGCTTTCCTTTTAGGCCCTATCCTGCAACTTTAATTTCTTCAATATATGTTCAGTTTTGTGTGTTGATTATCAGAAAAGTCACTTATTCTTGTAAACCTACTCCTGTGTCGAACTGAAGAGTATTTAGAATATATTGGACCTCAATAGTTTCTTACATCTCACAAGTCCTATAGTGACATGCAATATAGTTTTCTTCAAAGTTGTGAGCGTTTTTTGTTTAGCCTTTTAGAGAAAAGTGTATGATTTTATTTTGGTATATTATGTTCTTGGAATGCTAGCTTGTTGCATATTATTTAGACGTGATTTTTCCAAGTTGTCTATTGTTCTGAAACACATAAGCCAGTACTGCTATTAGTGTTGATCTCTATGTCAAGAGTCTCAAAAAGTGGCACTAACTATATCTATTGTAGTCAGCGGTTCCTATTGAGGCAGTGGGAGCAATGTGGACAGGCTAAAATAGTAGTGACATGCAAAAATCAAAAAGAAATGTAAGGAGGTCATGTCATTGTAGTCATGCTTTCATTATGTTATTTACATCACTCTATCAGCAACATGTAAACTTTTTATATCTTGAATTAGGAATAAATTGCAGCAAGATGCTGAGAGCATTGGTCTTCCAACTTTTGTTGTTGCAGATGCTGGGCGCACACAGGTATGCTTCTTTTGTTAGAATCATAGGCTGCAAAGAAGAAGCTTAATATAATAGTTCTTGTTTATCTCTGTTAATTATCCTAGCCAAAGTTGAGAATTACTAATGATTTTGTAATCCATTCAGTTGATGTGTGGGGGTGTGTGTGGTTATATACTTCAACCTATCCTTGTGCCTCTGTAGCTCCAGCTTTCATTTTTCGAGTCCGAATGTTTACTTGCCAAATACAGTCAGTTCCCAAGAAGGCTTCTTTGTGATTTTGTATTTGGGTGGATCAATGAATTTGAACAATCAAATCCTTCTTAGAACTTGGAATCATGACTATCTGTGAAGTTATCATGGAAGTATATAATTAGTTGCGTCATTAGAGTTCACGGTAGCTGCAGACTTGCAGAGTTGCAGTATCCTAAGTTTGACTCAGGAAAGACATTTTATTTGTCCGAGTTTGATTGTTTGACTGGTGTATCATGTTTCTATATGTGTAAAATCCTGTGGAAGGTAGTAGATTGAGTCAGTGTAATTTTCTGTGAAAATATTACTTGGCATATTACCCTTACGGCCCGTTTGGTAGCCGGCCATAAATGGTGTAAATGGGAATGAAATTTTATGTAAATTTGTAAGGAAAATCAATATTCATTCCCATGGTAATGCTAGTTTACTCAAAATTATCTCTTTTTCTTTATAAATTTCCATTACTATCCATTACCATTTGGGGAATGCAAATTTATGAAGAAAAACACCAAGTATAAGACAAAATTTCATTACCACAGACATCATGATGTTAAATTCTTGTCAAATAACACTTGGATTTATACCCCATTCCCACCGTTTATTGCTACCAAACGGGCCTTGAAAGCATCTACACATTTTGAGGAATATCTTGGTCTCTTGTTCCTCTCTATGGATACTTTACTTTGAACAGATTGCATTTTGAATTTTTGACTTCCTATTCCTTAAAATGATGAATCTGATATTTTGTTTTCTCTTTGCTGAAGATTGCAGCTGGTTCTAAGACAGTACTTGCAATAGGACCTGGTACGTTCTTGAATCAATCATAATGCATGGAGGCTAGCTACACGTTCTGGCAGTTCTCTTTCTTAATTTAGTTTTCTTTTTTACCTCTACGAAAATATCCAAAAATATGAAGTATCTTTGTAAATGCACTACAGTTTGAATACTTAACCCGAGTATTGTTTTTAGAGGAATAACAATTAGCTGAAAAGTGTGGATTTCAGCTTATGGAACTTTTATTTTTGCCAATTTGCAGGAAGCAAGGCTTCTGTGGATTCAGTCACCGGGAAACAACGACTTCTTTGATAGCTTAATCACGAGCCCGGTTTTCTTTCAGAAAGCAACAAGCTATTCTCTGTGATGTCACGATTCTGACGATTATGCTTCCATTAGTTCTAACTGTAGATCAAATAGAAGCCAATAATATGCATAGGAGAAGAATTGTGGCTTTGATTTGGTGAAAATTCTTTGTGGCAGCTCAGTTTCTGTCTTCCTCATTCAATTGTAGTAGTCTATTCTATAATTTCTTACAGTGTAATTCATGCTTCAAACAACAAGCACATACGAAATTCAATTGAACACTTATTTCTTTCGAATGGGAAGTACAGATTGGTTCATTTCTCTTAATCATTTTATCTGATTCAGCAATTTAACACGACCTGATGCAGTAACAAATGAAGATCAGTAATTTAGAGCATAATTGTTTGATGATGAGTCTAGTTGCAAATGCTAGATGTAAATGCAGCAAGAATTAGTAAGTCCAACGAATTTACTAGGTTGATTCTCTAACTAGTCTCCTATAAGATCATTAGAACACGTTCAATATTTATGAGACCTTATTTTATAAGAATTTGTACTTTACTATTAATGCTCCGTAATAATTACTCTCACAAAAGTTTGTATAATTCAAAATTTTGTATTATGTCACTGTCTTGTACAAAATTTGTACAAACACAAACCTGATTTTTTCTTTTTTGGAATTAATTGATTTTTTTTTAAAGCCACCCAGATAAAAAGTTAAAAACTTTCTCTTTTCTCACTGGTGTTGCATTTGCTAAGCTCAGCAACAATGGCGGACCAAAACACAGTCATACTCTCTCTCCTCATCCTCCTCCCTTTCTCTCTCCTCTTCATCCTCTACCTAATAGTCCGCCCTCGCTCACTCACCATCCCAATCAAAAACCGCCATGTCTTCATCACTGGCGGATCAAGCGGCATCGGCTTGTCCCTCGCTCACCGCTTCGCATCCGAAGGCGCGCGCGTCTCCATCTTAGCGCGGGACCTCCGTAAGCTGGAAGAAGCGAAGGAGGCGATCCGGCTCTCCACTGGCATCGACGTCAGCATATTCAGCGCTGACGTGAGGGATTTCAACGCCGTCAAGAAGGCGATTGAAGATGCGGGGCCCATTGATGTTCTGGTGTGTAATCAGGGGGTTTTTACTCCCCAGGAGTTGGAATTACAGTCGCTGGATGAAATCAAGTTCATGATTGATGTGAATGTGATGGGGACTTTTCATCTGATTAAAGCTGCGTTGCCATTGATGAAGAAAGATCGCAAGTCGCGTGGTCCTGCTTCTATCGCTATCATGTCGTCTCAAGCTGGTCAGGTATATGGCAAAATTACGTATCTATTGGTGTTATTGGTGCCTAATACGAATCGATTCATTTTCGCTTTTAGCTTGTTATATGCATAAATGCCAGTCCTATATTATAAATTGCCAGTTTTTGTTATGATTGTGATTTAAATTTGTTTTTGGCTCACTTGGCTGTTGATGTTGTTTGAGATGAATGACTAAATGTTGAGTTAGAATTAGTGAAAATGGAAATGCAATTGAATTCAGATTTTGGAGTGTATTAAATGTAAATCGAATTGCTGCACTGCGGCAACTATGCCTGTAGCTTTTGATAGTTGTCTTCAATAAAAAATTATATGTAAAACAAGTTGTTTATTGACACTTTGACAGGCTACACCGTTCTGTTATGTTAATTTTCGTTGTTATACTGGTTGTCGACTTAGCTTATGGCTTGAAGCTATGGGGATCAATGTGTATGTGATTCGGATACTATAGACCTTTGTCTGGGTGTAGTGCCTATACATTTATTAGCTAATGAATAAGGCGAAGTAGTTGTTTAAGTCAATTTCTCTGCCTAAAATACCATAAGTGAATGATAAAGTTATGCGTCTGCATTTTACTTTGTCCATGCCTTGTTTCTAAGTTTGGTTTAATTTTGCAATTTTGCTGTAAGCTTTTGCAGTTTAAGAAGTGATTCATGCTTTGTCTTATGGTTTATGTTTTTTTTTTCTTCATCTAGGTGGGTATTTATGGTTACACAGCTTACTCGGCTAGTAAATTTGCACTCAGGGGCATGGCAGAAGCACTGCAACATGAAGTGATTGCGGATGATATCCATGTGTCATTGATCTTTCCTCCAGACACTGATACTCCTGGTTTAGAAGAAGGTTTGATTTAATAGAGTTATGTTTTCTTTTTTAATCTTTAGATATTATACCAAACCTGGCGTAGGGCTGATTCTCTCTTGTTATACAAATTAAGGGTTACAGAATTACCTATAATTTGAAACAAAGTTACCTTTTCCAGTGACAGTCCAGTTTCCATCCCACCTGTATGGGAATGACACATCATTCCGTTCTACACATTTTTGCAAATCGTTATTCACTAGAGTACATACCTATATGTTTTTGTTGACAAATATTATACCAATGTGGCAAATGGGTGCTAACTTCTGTTCCAATCTAGCTAAATGGCCACTGGTAATGCTTTGCGTGTCTGACTCCCAAAATGACATTACCTCTTCTAACTGTTAGCTATTCACTGATACAAGCAAGGGTTTTGTCGCAGCAAACTGATTTGCTTGGCAATCTAGCTCTGTCAATTTATTTCTCATGGAAATTTGAATTTTGGATCTTTGCATCAATAGTAATAGAAACTATTGTGGAGTTAGGTGTCGTATGTTATACTAGCACTTGATGGTTTGTCAACACTTGTTTAATCAAATGTTTAGACAGTGTCGTGTGTTTTCATGTTTCATGTAAACTTTGTATCTCCTGGTCTTTGATTTGATAGTAAGACCTTCCATGTGTTGATCTCTAAAAGAAAAGTGGTGGTTGTATCTATTTGGATACACTAACACCTGTAATTCTAATTTCTAACCTTTCATGCGCATCAAATCATGTTGCAGAAAACAAGAGGCGGCCTGAGCTGACAACTATTATAGCAGATTCTTCGGGAATGATGAAAGCTGATGAAGTTGCAAAGAAAAGCATAGATGGAATAAAAAAGGGCAGTTTTATTATCCCTTGCAACTTGGAGGGTGTATTATTGTCTATAGCTACCGCTGGCTTGTCCCCACAGAGATCGTATCTGATGGCATTTGTAGAAGTGCTTGCTGCTGGTCCTGTACGCCTTATTGGTCTATGTTTCCAGTGGAATTGGTATGGGAGTATAGAAAAGTGGCACTCCAAAAGAAAAAGTAAGTTTGCTCTGTCTTGCTTAATTTATATACGAAGTATGATTAACCTTGATTTGGTGGGGTACAACAAATGCAATTGACTACAGGAAATTAATCATATTTCTTTCATCACTATCTTTGCCTTTGAGGTGCTTTCAACAAAATCCAAAATTTATAATTATTTTCTGTTTTACCTAAAATTTTGCTATTTATTTTCCCTCGAAAAAAAAAGTTTGCTATTTATTCATCCTGCATGCTCCTACTCATATGTCATTTCCGTTCTCACTAAGTCATTATTAATGTCAGTTCTGGAGCCTTGGCCTACTTACTTGGTTTAGTTATGTATGGAGAAAGTAATGTTCTATTTGCTAAAATTCATATCACCTACTAATTGTTGCTGAACTAAAGTAGGAATTAAGCTGATTTTAACTTTGGGCGAACTTCCCCTGTCCTTTTCGGTGTATTTTGCCCTAATGACTGGAGTATTTTCCCTGTTAGGTAGGTAGACGAAACAGATCCTGTAGATCAAGTTCGGTTTTGGGGGATCCGGTGTCGGTCTTGTTTGTCTTTGTTGTCAATTTTTTTTTTTTTACGGTCTATCAATTTCAGTCGTATAAATTTTGGGAAGACTTGATTCTGTTCTAGTCAAAATCAGGTCATGTAGTTTCAGGTACAGTTTAGGTCAAATGCTTTAGAGTCGGCTCTATTTTCCCCAAATCTACGGTTAGTATTATGGGTACACATAATAAATAAGGAGTAAGCAAGCAGTTTGAAAAGGTGTGATTCCGCATGTTCAGTGAGATCTTGATAGTGTTTATGCGGATTATGGCAACTCTAACATCCCATAAAATCCTAGAATTCCCCTCTCCCTCGGCAGTTTGAAAAGGTGTGAATAAAGATCCGAGCTTTTTTCCTTTTACCAATAATAAAAGACTGGTCTAGAGGCCCTCTGTTCCTACAAATCAGAATAGGAGGGGCAAAAGGGGGTTCTTAGTTGCTTCGTCTCTTTCCCTCCTGCAGTTGTGTATGCAGTTTGTGTTCTACAAAATAGAGGGCCAATCCTAAAAAATTGTGAACACATAAAACTGGAAATTAGTGTTGAAAGAATGGTGAAAGAGTGGGGGGTAGCAAGTGTTTTATCTACTGTTCAGGTAATACACTATCCGATGTGGTGCTTTTTTCACTCTTACCACTAATTGTTGATCCTTATAATCTAATTTTATGTTTTCTTGATTCAGGGACATAAAGTTGTTCAGGAATTGTTCCCTTAGACCTGATTGCAGTCTAGTTCAAGACAAAAACTTTGTAGCTGATGAAGATTATGTATTTTGCTATTATTCCTTGTTAAATATTTGGCCACGTATTAGAGTGTCGCCATACCCCTGAATCCCTGACGGCTTGACTTAGTCAGGTTCTATGAATTGCTGGTGTTGCTTTTCTGGCGTCTTGATTACCAGTTGAGAGTAACAGATCCAGTGATCAGCACCTGAGTATTCAAGCAGTTGAGAGATGTAATGTATGTGAGAATTGAGATCTATCCACAGCATCAGAAAACTGATTCTGTCTAACTTATTTGTATATTTGTTTTGTATTTGCAATTCTTTCTCAAAGAATTGAAGTATGCTGTTGGTTTTTGCAAGGATCTCATCGTCAAGCTTTGTTGTTCTTTTGGGTATGTGGAGCCTGTAGGGCATTTTTGGATTTTTCCTTGTTATTTCTAGTTTTAGAATAAAAGGAGACTATTGATTGATAATGTATAATGAAATCTCTAGCCACTTGATAATGTTTTTGCAAAATTAGATAAACGCTGATAAAATACATTTTGAGAACTTTCTTCTTACTCTTGTTCTCCATCAGAAAAAGGGAACACATTACAAAGCTGCTGCAGCAGCAGCAATAATAGCATAACAATTAAAAAAAAGCTCCTTCATTCCATTATTGTATCACAAATTAAGAGAGTAACAATCTACCACGCTTGATACAGGCTCATATTCGTTCTATACACCTGCACGTAACTTCAGAACTGGACAAACTGCAACTCTGCAAGTATCAAAGAATATGTATTTGAATGAAATATAGCAATGTCAAACTACTACAAAAATTATGCAGAAGTCTGAATCAACCCAGTACTCAAAATCACCATCTCAACTTTGTAGTTCGGTGTTACACCGCGTTTTCTTATCATAAAAAAAAACATCTACAAAGTGCCTGACATGAGCTCCACTTCAGGTGACTGTTATCTTGCAAAATTATTGAAGTCTTAAAGGATCACTCAAATTTCAATGGAAGTTTAATCAAGAGACAAGTCGAATTTAATAAACACAGCCTAAACTGAATGCTTCAATTCCAACCACAAAAAGCTCCACGGCTCTCATTCGAGAAAGCGGAAGACTGCTATTAACCTCCACAAATGCAAGCAGTAATGGATTGTTAATCAAGAACACCACTCCCTGGCATTTTGGAACAAGCGCAGCCACGGGCTCGGCCCCTTCTTGTTGACATCCCAATGCTTCGGGTACCACGGATACTGCCACATTAAGAAGCAACGTTCAGGGTGAGGCATCATAGCAAGATGTCTTCCATCAGGGGAGCAAATAGCCGCAATCCCAAGAGGTGACCCGTTCAGGTTAAATGGGTAGGTTTCCGTTGGTTTCCCGTTGTCATCACAATACCTCAATGGGGCTAAATCAGAGCCCAAAACGCTGTTGAGAACATCGGCATTTGGGAAATAAGCCCTTCCTTCACCATGAGCTGCCCATACACCAAGTGAACTACCCGCCATTCCTTTGAGCATTATAGCAGGAGACTCTCCAATACTCACGCTTGTGAAACGACATTCAAATTTCCCTGATTCGTTGTGGATGAACCTAGGTTGTGCAGTGTCACCACCATTCCCGTGCACACCGCCAACATCGGGGCCCGGGATCCAGCCAAGTAAAGCCATGAGCTGGCATCCATTACAAACCCCGAGACTGAAAGTGTCAGGTCGATGATAGAATTCTTGAAATTGATCTAGAAGAGGTTGGTTAAATCTTATTGAAGCAGACCAACCCTTTGCTGAATCTAGAACATCTGCATAACTAAAGCCTCCAACGAATGCAATTCCACGAAACTCTTTCAAAGAGACGGCTCCACTCAGGAGGTCAGACATGGCAACATCCCATGGCTCAAAACCAGCAGCATAGAATGCTGCGGACATTTCTCTATCACCATTGCTACCTTCTTCCCGAAGAATGGCCACCTTTGGTTTTGAGGTAGCAAGCATGTATTTGTCATCTGTAGAGGCCGGGGTAAAGGACAACGACCAAGAAGGTTCTTGTCTGTGTTTTAACCCTTCTTTCTCCAAATCTACACAAGAGGCTAACCTCTGTAATTTCTCTAGGTTAAAACTGGTTTCCTCCCATAAGTCCCTCAAATACACCATATCTTCATTCAAATGACTGACCCCGTCAACCTTCAGATCAATAGTTTTCCCTGAAGTTACTTGTCCAATGATCTCTGAAGAGATGCCAGCACTACTCAGTTTTCCCATTACTGATTGCAACATTTTCTTGTCAACTTCAAGAACCAAACCTAGCTCCTCAGCAAATAGAGTCTCAAACAGGCTATATCCTTCAGATTTTAGTTCTAAGGAAAGCCCACAGTTGCCTGCAAAAGCCATCTCCAAGATGCTGACAAGTATACCACCATCACTAATATCATGACCAGCAGAAACGAGATCCTCTGCAATAAGCTCTTGAACTGCATTGAATGCTTTCTTGAAGTAGGAGACATCATCAAGATCAGGAGATACACTACCAATTTGATCAAAAGCCTACAAAAAAAACGAAGGCCAAACAAGAGAATTAGGAAAATAGATCAACCTATTTTTTGTGGCCAAATCTAGAGATGCAATTATATTTTACTACTGCAGCCCCCATGGGTTGGGACTTGGGCACTATAAGAGAGTTGATGTTCTAAAAGCTCATAACTGATTTGCTAGTCCGCTACAGGACAGGAGTTTCATGCATGAAAACCGGCAGATGAATAAGTCCTAACAAAAGCAGGGACCTTTTCTAGTTATAGAAAGCAGATATCGGAAACAAATGAGGTAGTAAATAATTTCCAATATCTCCTTATTTTTATGTGAAGAAAGCACAAGAGTTTTGCAGCGGTTATATTCAAGAAAACAGCGAAATAGAAAATGCTAAGAACTACCATATTGTGAATGCAAAGAGAATTATTCATTAGAGGCCTTAAGAAAGAAACCTGGGCAAGAGCAGAACCCCCTAGGCGGCGCTTTCCCTTGGCTAAATCAACATGAATCAAAACGCCTTCATCTCTGAGCTTTAGATCAGGAGTTACGGTCTTTGTTATATCCGGAGTAGTTACATAAGCACTGATAACAAGATTCCCTGGAGCTTTGACGACCTCACCGCCTGCATTTGCAGCCATGGAAAGACTGTCCTTTCCCCCATCTATAGCAATGCCAAGTTCAATCATGGCCTCAGAAAGGGCTGTGGCAGCATCATACATATCCGCACCTTCCCCGTCAAGCTTGGCTGCATACATCCAGTTGCCACTGGCTTTGACATCAGAAAGGGATGTAATTTTTGCCCAGATGAGATTTGTTAGGGCTTCACCAACAGCTAATCTTGCCATTGCTTTAGGATCCAACAAGCCCTTAATAGGCTGCTCACCAATAGCACATGCACCTCCAGTGAAGTTGGTGTAACTCTGAGCAATAATTGCAACATCGGCAAGAGTAATTTGCAACGGGCCCACAGTCTGCTGCTGTGCCACAAGGCCAGTGACACATCTATCAACCTTAGTGGTTAAGAAGCGTTTTGAGCATACAGATGGGAGTCTTAAAACCCTTTTCAAGGAATCCATCACGGTTGTTCCTGGAGAAATATCAAGTGGCTCTTGAGGATGAACCACGCGCTGGAACTCAAAGGTTTTCTGGGGCATGTCACCAAGCACTTTCTCAAGCTCAAGATCAACAGCAGGTAGGGGTGGAGGGACTCCATCAACACGGCTTTTCTCAATAGCAGCACTATCAACCAAAACAACACGCCCTTCACCATTGATTGTTCCAATCACAGCCATAGATAACCTCTCTCTATCACAAATTGATTGTAACATGCTACGACTTTCAGCCTTCACCAATATAGCATCTTGCTCCTGGTACTCTGCACCCCATATCTCCAATATTGACATTGTGTGATCACCAACCACTATAGCCCTGATATCGATCTGAGCACCCTTTGGATATATTATCTCCTTGACAACATTGCAGTTACCACCAGCACCTTGATCATGGATGCTAATAATAGGGTTCTTGTCACCCATTTCAATACAAGCACGTACAACACGATACAATTTCTGTGACATCTCAGCATCTCCTCGCTGTACAGCATTAAAGTCAAGCTCCGCATCATTCTGACCACTCACCATACTAGAAGCAGCACCTCCTCCCATTCCAATGCGATATGCAGGTCCCCCAATCTTTACAACTAACATGCCAATTTCAGGCTCTCCCTTCGTTATATGGGTGTGATCAATTTGCCCTATTCCAGCACTAAACATTATTGGCTTCAACCATTCCCGTCTCTCACCATTTGGAAGCCTCATTCCAAAGGTTCTAGTGTAACCCTGAATCAAGGGCTCACCAAATTTGTTCCCATAATCTGAAGCACCGTTACTGGCATCAATGAGAATCTGCAAAGGTGAAGCCAAGTTTGACGGATAGGTAAAAGATGCATCTTCCCAGGGAGCGTAAGATTCTTCCATATTTAAGTTTCCAATACAATACCCAGCCGTAGCAGCAACAACAAATGACCCTCTTCCTGTTGCATGTGTATCCCTAATCCTGCCACCAGCACCTGTTTCGGCTCCAGGGTAAGGTGCCACAGCACATGGGAAATTGTGGGTCTCGGCGGTAAAAAGAATGTCAAGATCACGCATCTGTACATCTAATGGACAGGATAAACCTGGAAGAAGAGGGCGCAATTGTTTCACAGGAAACCCTTTTATTGCACTAGAATTATCCTTGAATCCAATCACTGAATTGTTAGGGTTTGCCTTCAGTGTACTCTTCACAATCTGCATAAGAGTTCTTTCAACGGGTTTCCCATCTATCACTAGTTTACCCATAAAAAACCAATGCCTACTATGTTCACTGTTAGACTGCGCAATATCAAATAATTCAACATTAGTTGGGTTCCGCTTGATGTCTTCCTTGAAAAGCCAAGTATAATATTGAAGATCTTGCTCATCAAATGCTAAACCCATTTTTGCATTAATTTCTTCAAGGGCTTTCCTACCCTTCTCCATTACTGGCACATACAGAACTTCTTCCGGAACCAAACTAGTCTTGAAGCTTGTAAGTCTTTGAGTGTACACAGTTTCAGTCATTCGATCATGAACCATGGCAGCAAAGTCATTTATCTGCTGCTCCTGCAATGGGTACTTAGAAAACAGCATATACCTCCTAGAACGTTCAAGACGATTTACCTCAGTCAAACCGCATGATCGACAAATAGATACAGCATTAGTGGACCATGCTGTTGTAAAGGATAACCTAGGTCCTACCTCAACGACAACAGCAGTGCAACCTTCCATAGCCTCCTTATCAAGAAAGCTCTCAGTCTCTAAATTTTCAGGTTCGTAAGTCTCACCCAAAAGCCACCTAAGCGCCAAAATTTTGTCCCCGGAAAGCTCACTATTCAGCCCAATGTTGAAACATTGTTCAGTTCTCAAACCAACTATCTCATTAGATATCTTTGTCTGAATATTCCTCAGCAGCTCATCAGCTGCACTATCTTGAATAAGTGGAACACGGAAGAAATGAGTAACACTGTCCACAGACTGCACTACTTGTTCACCTAATGCAACACTCACATCGCCTGAAACAATAGCCTTCAGCTTCCCCAATCCTGAGCTTCTTAACCCAGCACTATGGGTGTGCAAACTTGGTGATCGAGTAAAGCATCGACCTGGCCCGTGAGCCAAATGTCTCCGAGTATTAATCGAATTTCGAGATAGAAATAATTTGCGTTGTGCATAACCCTGTAAAATAACCAAAACATAAATCAAAATGAAGAAAAATGAGAAAGTCCACAACAGTACAACACAACAATCCCTGGAAAGGTTCTCCCCATTCCTAACCTATGTTAATATGACTCCTCATTAAGTACCCAGGTCACATACTCAACACTCAGACATGGGTATGACCAAATACTACATTTTGGACCGAAATCATGCAAAATTTTCACAAGACAGACATGTCTAACACTTGAACATGTACCCGCGTCTAAAAGGTATACCCAAAACCTGAGTAACATAGGCTCTGATGTTTCACTATAACAAATAAGAACTTAAATAAACAGATAAATAAGGGCCAATACCTTTAATTCTGCGTTCATTAGTTTGGAACCAGTAAAATCAGACCGAGCTGCCATTGCTGTAAACAAAACAAAAACAAGAACCAGTCAGTTTCCTGAGCACAAATTAATCAAAACCAAAAAATATTGACACCCAAAAACAGGCTAAAATCGCAAATTCACACACACAAGTAAAACAGCAATTTACCTTAAATTGTAAAACAAAAAATAGATTGTAAAACAACAAATAAATTATTATCCTACACTAGAAACTTTTATCTGACATTCTATTGTTTAAACAACTTTAATTCAATGGAACACATTAGCAATTGCGAAATTAGACAAATAAGATAATTAGTTTATACCTTAGAAAAAGTTCGCGACAAGTCCACGAGGGGTAAGACCACGATCAGTGGCTCGTCGGCCGCCTCTGTGCCGCCGAACCGCTGGTGTCGCCGGAGGTCGTCAATGTGTGAGGGAAAGAGCGTGAAAACGGCGCAGAGAATAACGTTTGGGTTTTGTGTTTCAGTTTAGTCAAAAAATGATTGTGCAGTCAAACTACTTTTACTACTCAGTCCCTAAATGTTTTGTATCTTTTTTATCATAGTTTAAAATATTTGGCAACAAATCGTCGCCCTCTTGTAAGAAATAACTAGATTAGATCCCGTGCATGCACAAATTATAATAATTTTTTAAAAAAAATATTTAACTAAATATCCCCAAACTAGTGCATAATAATAAAAGAAATTAAACATACTCATTTATATTTATTCATCAAATATGCATACTATATATGTGTAATATGTTACTTTGACCGACATATCTAGTGAATATAATTTTCGTTATTAATGTACCGATTTGACTAAAATATTATAAAAATAATATTTAGCAAAATTATTATTACGTGGTATCTATTATTGCCATAAATTATAAACCAATATTTTTTCCATATGTAGATAGTTTATAAAAAGAGTAGAGAATAAAATAAAATAAGATATATATTTTAGGAAAATGTTTTAGGCGAGAAAATTTTACACCAGGAAATGACATGTGTCATTCCTGGTGTCTGTTTTAGTATATAGTAATAGATGTAGTCATATACTAGTAATACCTCGTATTTTTCTATAATTATAAATATATTTTATTATATTTATAAAGCATTTCGTTGTATTTTTACAAATTAATTTCATTTAATTAGAATTAAATGCGCGTTTATTTTTAATTAATTTAAATATTAATTATTTCGAAAACCGTATTTTATTAAATAGATTCAAGGAATTTATTTAGTCGGGAATTGTCGGGTCGTATTTCAAAAACGAATTTAATAAACTTAAAGCCCGGTCGTTTTGTTTTAATTAAACCCAACAAAGCTTGCAAGGAAATTTAATGAATTAAGCCCGAAAGCAAGCCCAACTCAAAAGTACCCTAACCTAGCCCACAAAGGAGAGGAACCTATAAATAAGACCCCATGTCAAACCCTCACAACCAAAAATTCGGAAATCTCTCTCTCCTCTTCCCCTCTCCTTGCGGCACACTCAACCCTCACGCCTCTCTCCTTCGTCGCCCTTGCTTGCGGCGCAAGGAAGCTCGCCCGTCTCTCCCTCTCGCCTTCTCGCAGCCGCAGCGTAGCACATTGTGCCTGCGTGCGCTGTGCGGTGGTGCCTTGCTGCTCGCCCACTCGTCCCTTGCTCGCCCTCGTCCCGCGTCGCGTCGCAGCACAACAGCAGTGCTGTGTGTGCGCACGCTGTGTCCCGCCTGTGCCTAGCCTCTCTCGCTTGTCCCTTGCGCGCACGTTGTGTGCGTGTGTCTTGCTGTGCCCAGCGCCCTCGTCGCTTGCCCCGTCCCTTGCGCGCGCGCCCGTGCTGTGGTGCGTTGCGTCGCTGGTGCTATTATTGTTGTTGTCGTGTGTGTTGGTCGGCACACACACACACGATTAATTAATCGTTGTGTGTGTGTGTGTTGATCAATTGTTTAATCAAATTTTGTTTTCAAAAATATTAATTTTCAGTTTTAAACCGATTTAATTATTGTGATTAGTTTAATTATTGGATTGTTTAGATTAATTAAAACGGTTATGAACACCGTATTGGGTTAGTAGTATGTTTTAATTAAAGAAATTGGTTTTGATGTTTGAAATTATAATTTTCAGATTATATATGTTTATAAAGTGTGGATTTTTGAAGTCAAAACATATGTTCGGATTAAACTATTGCTAGGGTTTTGGTTTCAAATTGATTGAGCAATTGATTTACATAATTTAATGACAATTTAAATTATGGGAATCAATCTAAATTTTCAGAATGTTTATAAGCTTTAAAAGGTTTGTTTTTAAGGGTTTTAAAGCTAAAAAGTCAATGTTTTTATGCTAGGACTTGAGTTGACTATTTGAGACTATTAAATTACCAAGTAATGAATGAATTTTAATTAAACTAAGAGTTTTAGTTTCATAAATAGTTGCTGGAAATTTGGTAAACATGGATAATAATTTAGTTCTCTTATTTTGTTTTATAGGAGTTGATTTCTAGTAAGTCGTTCGCACAGTGGTCCCCGTACTTAGGTATTCCAGGTACGTACAAGACTAGGGTGACCACCCATCCCTTGAGGATTTTATGAAGTGTATTGAATGCGAATCATGTGAACTTATATGCTATGAATTCATGTTTGATGATTGGGAATGATTATGTTGTTATGAATTCATGTTTAATATTGAGAACGAGCATGTTATTATTATTGTTGAATCTATGTGATCGAGCATGTTATGAATTGAATTATGCTTTATAGATTCTATTGAACTGTCATGTTATGGACTTTATAATCGTTGAATTATGTCAAGCATGTTGTTCAAGTGATTTGCATGTATGAGTAGTGCGCATGCAAGTTGTTATTATTATTATGCTATAGTACAGGATATCTAGCATAATTATTGAGCCAGTCGAATATTTCCAGTGAGCAATATATATTCTACCAAAGGGGTAGAATATGTTAGAGAGTCTATGTGAATTGAATTAAGGACAATTCGTGCTAAGGGCACACCCCGCTTGTTAATAGGCAATGTCGGGTTATCTCAAACAGTGTTTTGAGAAGGAACAATGGGAGTAATTTCACTTGAGTCTATGTTTGATCACAAGTCCTAAAAGAAGTAAAATAATGAAGTGTCATTGTTGAGTTGTTTAATTGTTCATTCGTTGTATGATTGTGTCTTGAGTCGTCTTGAACATAATATACTAATTAACGTAAAGTGTAACCCAAAGAGCTTTAAAACTCTTGGAACGTATATACCTTGAGTATGAACAATGGGGGAGTCTTGCCGGAAAACTTGTACTCCTAGAATGATACAAGACGTTGTTTCATTCTCTTTTATGCCGTTGTGAATTGGAATTCCTGTCGGTATGGCCCGACTGTCGGTAGTAGCCCGACTTATTTTGGTGTATGGTTGGCTCCCATCACCCTTTCTTTCCTTTTGAGGATACTTTACTTTACCCGTTCGAAGCTACTTTTTATTAAACTGTGAGTCAAGGGTCGTGTCATGTGTCGAGTCTTGTCTCCATGTTTATTTGTTTATTACATGGCTTTTGCATGTTGATTATTTAATTTGTCGAGTGAAGCATGTTAGGATAGAATGTTATTCTAGCTTGTTCGTACTCAGCTTTTGCTGATTTCGTGCTTCATGTCTTCTGGTCATGGCCTTTGCCTTAATGACCCTATGATGATCCATCAATTGCATTTGCGTTGTTGGGGAATAGATTTTCAATAAGCAGGTTTGTAGAGATAACTTGCGGAAGAAGTTATCGTGGGATTCGAGTTGAGAGTTTATTCTTCTGTATTTTATAAACTCTATTACTTTTATTTAAAGTCATGACTACTACTATTTTCAGTTAATGGATTTCCAACGGTTTGTTTTAGTTCGGGCCTCAACGGTTCCAACTTGTCTTAATAACCATTAACTATTTATTTAATGTGTTTGAAAGTTAGTTAATTCCGCTGCGTAATTATGGTAAATAGCCTTAGCCGTTATCACGGTGGCGGTAATATCTTGGTAATTCCTGTGTTTTAAGTTGGAAAATGTTTTATAAAAAGCAAGGAATTATTTGGGTGTTACAATACTCCCTAATAATTAATGGCTGCATAGGTATGCATCTATCTCTAGATGCATATGAGCTAAGACATAGTACATTATGCATACTCATTTTTCTCTCTTCTCTAACCTTTTCCCATTTTCTCTCTCATCAAACCCCATTTTATTTTTCTCTCACCATTTTCTCTTTCATCAAAAACCTCCACATTTTCTCTCATCAAACTACTACTTTCTCTCATCAAATTACATATTTATCTCTCTTTACACCTCCAATTTGACTCCGATGGTTTCCATAGTGACGGTTACTCATGCGATTCCGGCGAATTTCTAGTTGGATTCGTAGAACTTCTGGTCAAATCTGTCGAATTTTTGGTCGGATATGTCAAATTTTGGTCAGATCTGTCGATTTTTTGGTCGAATTTGTCGTATTTCTGATCGATTCCGGCGAACTTTTGATCAGATCCGTCGAATATCTCTCTCCTCTCTTTACACCAATCCATGTTTATTTGTATGAAATTCGTGAGTTTTCTTTGTAAATTGATCTTTAATTTGCATTTATTCAAGGTTCATTTGCTGCGAATTCGTGTTTAATAATTTGTTACTTTCGTCACCAAATTTGATTGTGATTTTAATTTACATATTGTCGTTAATTGATTTTGTGGTTGGAGATGTTCAAATTAATATATGTAGATGTTCAAAATAATATATGTAGGTGTTGATTTTTTTTAAACAACAATTTTATGCTGCGATTTTAGATCTATCATCGTTCATGTTTAACTTGAGGCGGATCCGGACGTACTGTGGACTATCTACGGAGGGACGACATTTGGAGTCCTAAAGACTTGTTCTTGTTCGGTTCGGGCGCAGCTAGGGAAGGCACGCTACAACATGTATGCATCAATTCTATGTTAAATGATTATGTGAATATAATATGCTTTCCTGGCTTTATGGTTTTTCCGCATGATTTATGAATTGTCATATGTATCATAACCTAACAGTGGTATCACGAGCCTCTTATTATTTTCATAATCTAAATTGCACGAACATGGTTAAATATTACAAATTTGCAAGAATTAAAAGGGGTGATTAATTTTCGTAATTGTTAATTAATTGCAAATTGCGTTTATTTAATTATACGTACGCAGTTTTTCGGCAGTTTCTTCATTACTCATCCAAATCGAGTGATTTTTGTGTCAATTCCGCATGTAAAAGGCATTCTAAAATTTTGACAAAAGTATTTTTTTCGGCCGAACCCAGAATTCTCAAATTCGAAGCCTAACTATGACTTTTCGGAGGTTTTAGTTTTTCGAATGCAAAATTTCGTAAATTTAAGATGTTAAATTAAATATTTGCGATTCTTGTTGATAAATCTTGAATTTTTGATTGACCTACTGTATATGTTTAACAAGTTTGAATGCATAGCCTTGTTAATTATGCAATCTAATTTGTAATTATGGTTAATTTGTTGAAAATTGGAATAATTTAGAATTAATTTGATTTTCATAATTAGTTATAATTTAATTAGATACCTATGATTAAAAACCACCATAAAAATTGTAAATTTATGTTAAATTTTAAATTTTTATGACCTAGACATGAATCCATGTTAATCGGAAATCAATTAAATAATAAATTTTCGATTTTTCGCCCTAAAATTATGAAATTAATATTATTTATTAATTTGTCATTAATTTTGAAAATAAATTTTTAATTTTTATGCGATTCGCTCATATAACTTGCACGCACAAAGCAATGGACGCTACGTGTTACCCTTAAGGGGTGTTGTATAGTGCGGGCATGCGACGACGAGCACGGGAGCTCGTCGCCCATGCGGTACGAATGCAGCGAGCAAGGGCATGGTGCACGAGCACAAGGCAGCAGCCCTGCTGACAGGCTAAATCGCACTCCTATCAAAGATAAACCTAACGTTCACCAACTAAAAATATAGCAAGGGAAGCAGGGATCGTATCCACAGGGAAACAATGTTCTTTCTACTATTAATCGGCAATTCTAGACTATTGGGAAACAAGAATATGGATTGATTTGTATAATATAACTAGGACGATAATAAAATAGGAAAAAATCAGATATTAAAAGGTCTAGGGCATAGGTTCACCGATGGACAACATTCCAGGATGACAACAATCGATAATAATCAATAAAACAGTTAATTAGACTAGCGTGCTCTCTCGAATCGATACTAATCATAGACTTAGAATTAACGGGCTCTCGCTACGTATTAATCCCAATTCCACCTATTGACACAAGCCTAAACATCAAATTGCATCTCTCGAATCTTAATTTGATATTGCGAAACTAATACAATCAAACCTGCGCAAATCTAATTGCAAAGTAAATAGGAGCAATCAATAGGAATTAACAGCTAAACCAACAATCAACAACAATTAATCATCCCTTCATATTCGTTCATGGATTCCCAAAACCCTAGAAAATCAACTACTCACACATATTTAAATTAAACCAAGTAAACATATTAAATAAAAGCATGATTGAAATTGAATAATAGAATCATAAATAAAGTAATACCTAAACGAAGAACGAAGAATTAGCTGAAAGATTGAAGCTTTAAATTAATAAAAGTTGAGTAATTGGAAAATAAAAATTGAAGTTTTAAACTAAGGAATAATAATAATACGAAGTTCGGAGAGGAGAGGCTACTAAAACACTAATTTAATATATATAGCCTTCCCCTTAAACCTACGGAGAGAAACGAACAAAGGAATACGGTTTGGGGCCGAAAACCTGGCACCCCGGTTTGTGAAAACCTGCCGGTTTTCGGTCCTTCCCAGCATAGAAAACCTACAGGTAGCGAAAACCTGGCACCCGGGTTTGTGAAAACCTGCCGGTTTCGCGCCTAAAATTAAAATCCTCCTTTTCTCAAAACCTGCCGGTTTTCAGAACCCGCCCGGTTTTCGGTGCAAAACTGCACAAAGTCTCTATCTTCAAAACGTCATAACTCCTTCGTTATTTATCGGAATTAGGCAAATGACCACTCGTTGGAAAGATCTTGAAATTTAAAATTCAACCCAATTAAAATCACTGCATTTGGAGTTGTAGAACTTGACTTATGATCAAAAGAGTAGACGAGTGTCGGTTTTCTACTTCTTTCACTATCCGCTTTGCTCGCAAACTCTTCCAACTCAATGTGTGTGCTCTCGAAAGTACATAATATCTTGTATTGATTCAAATGAGTAGGAAATGCACAAAAATATGCTAATTCCTACAATGATGAGCCTGAAACTACAAACACACTACAAGGAGCACATTAGTACTAAAAATCGCTCCGAAGAGCTCATTTGAGATAAAAAAAGTACTAAGGGACGGGGGTAAAAACACTATAAAATATGAACATATCACCTGCCTTGTGTCGTGGGCTGTGAGCAATGGGCGCATGGGCAAGGGCGAGAGCAAGGCACGAGCAGTCGCGTGTGGGCAGCAAGCGTGCTGCGCCACAGCGCGCACTGCCTCGCGCAAGCGCATGTGTGCGTGCGACTAGCGCTGCGCCCAGCGATGGCGTGCAGCGTGCTTGTTGCGACGTGCGACGAGCGCTGCGCCCAGCGATGGTCAGCATCATGCTTTTTGCGACGAGCGCTGGCGCGCACCTTGCGATGGGAAGCAGCAGCGATGGGAAGCAGCAGCGATGCGACGCAGCGCATGGGCTGCGCACACATGGCCAGCGATGGCTGTGTGCGTGTGGCCCATGGGCGTGCGTTGCGTGGGGTTGTTGCGTTGCGATTAGATCGTTTTGAAATTTTAATTTGAAATTTTCAGTTTACGTAATTTTAGTTAATTTTAAAATTAATAATTTAAATTATTTTCTTGGATTTTAATTTTGAATATTGTAATTATAATAAATTTTATTTATTCTAATTATTTTACTAAAATTAAAATCATGAATTAATTTAAATATGACTGAAATTAAATTAAATTTTTGGATTCAATTATAAATTTATATGAGCTTTAAATTTTAATTAAATTTGTATGTTTCCGGTTAGACTAGAAATACATTTTTATGTTTAAAATTAGTAAAGCATATGAATTTATTGGTTTAAGTGGGAGCCCTTTTAATCATATACTCTTGATTAGGTCTACAAATCCTTAAGTTTAAAACAACTTGATTAGAATTAATAAGGACTGAATAATTTGTAGATTATTGGTGCCCTTGATTAATTGCTGCAAATGTTTATGTGATGCATAATGTGTTTTACTAACCAGCTATGTGGGCCATTCATGTTAATGAATGGGTGAATGGTATATATTGTATATGTACTGTTTTGCAGGTTATTAAGTTACTAGTATGGCCCAAATAGGATAGAAAATATGGTCTGCGTACCATTAATTTGAATGTAATTGGTCTAAAGTACCAAAGTTGTTTTTCAATTCAAATATGGTCTGCGTACCATCAAATAGTTGTAATTAGTTTTAATTATAGCTTATTCTATTTGAAGAAAATGGTGCCTCCCACGGAGATTTTCAAGACGGACTTTGAAGTTAAAGCTTCAAGATGAAGTCGGGCCATACTAGATCACATTTATCTTATGCATGTTTTAAGTTATTTATTGCTATTAAATATGTCTTAAAATGCATGAGATCAAAGCTTGATTATGTTGCATGATTAAGGATTTTAGTTCACTTAAAATCTAACCAACATAGTAAGAGCCTTAAGTTCCAAACTTAAAAAATTGAGTTAAAAGGTGCCATGCCAAAATATACACTTGCTTGGATATCCTTTACATCAATCTAGTAATAGTTTTCGCTCAGCGAGGTGTTACTTATTGGTCCTAAAGGGGCAAGGTACACAAATAATTGTGAGTACATGTTAGTTTTGGTGAAACTCAACGATATAAGTAAGGAGTCCTTTTATGTCGTGGCAAAATCGATAGGTTTACCTAATAAGTTCTTAGACGTACCTATCAACCAAGAATAGTTTCTAGACTATTAGCAAAAGGCTTTTGCTTACCTAAGATGTTTTAGGATTAAGTCGACAAACTGTGCTTAGTTCTTCAATGATTTTAGGATCTTGGAATCATTTTATTCACACCTGCCGGAACACATAACTTGAATAAAATGCTTAATGAACATTGAATTATGCATGTATGCTAGAATTTAAGTTTATTAAGAGAAAATGTGAATGGTTATTTATTTGTTTATTCTTTTCAATTGTAGTTTTGACTATGGCAAACAACAATCAAAACATCATCATGGGTTTTGAGCTTATGGTCAAGCTGAACCTGGCAAATTTTCTTGAATGGGAAGCTAAGCTGGTTGAAATAGTCAGACTCAATGGACTTGAGTATGTACTATCACATCCCATGCCAAGCTACTATGCCAGAGACATGACCCCTAAGAGATTTTACGCCTGGGATGCGGATCTCAAAAAGGTTATGAGTCTCATGCTGAACAATATCCCTGATGATTGGGCTAGAAGGTTTGTAGCCTATGAACCTTTTACTCTTATCAAGAATCTGAGGGATATCTGTCGTGGAAGCACGGAGGACAGGGACCTGAACGTCCATGAGTTGATTGAATCAATGTCTGGTCTAAAGGTTAGTTCTCCCAACAGGTGTTATAGGATGGAAGTCCAAGAAACACATGTTCAGCTCCTTCGCACTAAACAGAGGGTAGGCGTCCCACTGAGGTTCCATGTGGATCTTATGCGTTCATACTTTGATCGCTTAAGTCTACTAGGAACACCAATAAGCGAAAGGATGGCAGTCTCCATCTTGCTCAATTCACTACACAGTGGGTTTGGTCGCTTCAAGCAACTATACCTAAGTGAACCAAGAGAAGAAACAGTTGCAGAATTTGTTCACCTTGTCAGAAAGGCTGAGATAATACTGGACTGTGAAGCCAAAGATTTACTCAAGGCTAGAAGGAGACCGTTCAAGAAAAGTGGAAAGTCCAAGGGCAATGCTAAATCAAAGCAGGACAAGTCCACATCAAGCTGTCTTTATTGTGATGGAATAGGCCATTACAAAAGAGAATGTCCAAAGCTAAAGGAAGATCAGAAGAACGGAACAGTCGTTCCATCTTCAGGTATTTTCGTTAGACTATATACTTGCTAATTCAACTTCTTGGGTATTAGATACAGGTTGTGGCTCACACTTATGTTCCAATCCACAGGGACTAAGAAGAAGTAGAAAGTTAAGCAAGGGTGAAGATTTGGCTTGGGAAATGTTTTTCGATGAAGGATCTAGGAGAAGCACAGTACATATTGGGCATCAAGATTTACAGAGATAGATCTAAAAAGATGATTGGACTTAGTCAAAGCACTTATATCAATAAGGTGCTTGATAGGTTCAAGATGGCAGACTCCAAGCGAGGCTACCTACCCATGTCTCATGGAATAACTCTAAGCAAGACTCAGTGCCCAAAAACACTTGATGAGCGTAGACGAATGAGTGGGATTCCATATGCATCATTGATTGGTTCAATAATGTATGCTATGATATGTACACGCCCGGATGTTGCGTACGCACTCAGTGCTACGAGCATATACCAGTCAGATCCAGGAGAGGCGCATTGGACTGCTGCCAAGAATATTCTGAAGTACCTGAAAAGGCACAAAGATGACTTCCTGATCTATGGTGGAGATGATGAATTAATTGTTAAAGGCTATACGGACGCAAGTTTCCAAACCGACAAAGATGATTTCAGATTACAGTCTGGGTTTGTCTTCTGCCTCAATGGAGGTGCAGTAAGTTGGAAAAGTGCTAAGCAAAGCACCATTGCGGATTCTACAAATGAAGCGGAGTACATTGCTGCACATGAAGCAGCAAAGGAAGCTATATGGCTAAGGAAGTTCATAGGTGAACTTGGTGTAGTCCCCTCCATTAAAGGACCAATAGCCCTGTATTGTGATAATAACGGAGCTATTGCACAGGCGAAGGAGCCTAGACACCACCAGAGAGTCAAGCATGTACTTCGTAGATTTCACCTTCTACGAGAGTTCGTTGAAAGAAAAGAAGTCGAGATAAGCAAGATTGGAACTGATGACAACATATCAGATCCATTGACTAAACCTCTGCCGCAGGCGAAGCACAACTCGCACACTGCAGCTATGGGAATCAAGCATATTGGAGAATGGCTTTGATATCCTTGTTTAATGTTTTAAAGTTTTAGAGTTTAAATCTTTGTAAAACATTATTGGTTAATCATTCACAATAAATGAAGAGAATTCATTTTTCCATTTAATTTGTGGTTTATTAAATGATGAGTCCCTTCAATTTGACGATATATTCAAGATAGACTGTCAGGACCAGTCCTGTGACTAAGAGATGTCTATCAAGTGAACTTGAATGTAAAAAGTTGAAAATGGTCCCTAGTCGGAGTTTTCTATAAAATTGGACGCATAGAAAACGTTAGACGACCAGAATGCAAGATGACTAGTAGTTCTGTTTCTTGAACTATGTGGACATGGCAATGTCATAATCATTTGCATAGATACTTACTTTGGGAAGACTAGTATCGGACAAGACCTATGAAACTTTACTGTAAGAGATGAAAATCTGTCATAAGTAAATTTCATTAAAATTATTAGACACTAAATCCTCAATACCTGAGTGATTTGAGATTACTTGTTTGAGAACTGGTTGCTTTGACGTTGACCAACCGTCGCACCGTAAAAGGAGGCTATAAAGGCAACGCTCAGGTAATCACCTATCAAACGAAGTCTAATCTCAAGATCGCAAGATTGGGATTGTCCTCCCATAAATCGGGATGAGATGCTTAAAAGTTGTACAAGGCCACTCGGAGAGCTAGAAACTGTGAAATGCATGGCCGTGCTCGGATGAATCATAGGCTATGATTATCTGTTTATTTGATCAGTTGAACTCTGAAACCGAGGAACACCTCTGGACATAATAAGGATGACAACTCTTACCTTATGTTCAAGAGCAAGCATCGAGCGACAAAGGAATTAGGAAATGCACACTTGTCCCTAAGGACAAGTGGGAGACTGAAGGAAATAATGCCCTTGGTCCAAGTATGCATTCTATGTTAAGTCTAATAAGTGCGGTTCAATATTAATTAACAAGTTAATAATTCAGCGAGATCAAGTGAGCTGAATGCCTAGCTAGAGGCCGCTTCAGTTCAAGTGGAATTAATGATATTAATCCACAGCTTACTCTTGACTGAACCCGTATGGTCACACAAATAGTACGTAAACGGATCAAGTATTTAATGGCATTAAATACTCTATCTATGGATATTCGGAATCGACGGATCTTGGTTTCAGTGGGAGCTGAGATCGTCACAAGCAAGAAATGAATACTCCGGAAACGATGATATTGCCGGAAACGGAAATATGGATCGTATCGGAAATATAAATATTATCCAAGTCGTAGATGTTACCGGAAACGGAAACATGGTACGTATCGGAAAATATTATCGGAAATGGAAATATTGCCGGAATCGGAAATATTGCCGGAAACGGAAATATTGTCAGAATCGGAAATATTATCGGAATCGGAAAATAATTCCGGAAACGGAAATATTAAATATTTGTTCGAAACGGAAATTAATTCCGGAATCGGAAATATTAAATATTGTTCGTATCGGAAATGAATTCCGGAACCGGGAATTTAATCGGAAGCGTATCGTACGAATAAGCATCGGACGAGGCCTGCCGGACGAGGGCCCAGCACGAAGCCAGGCCATCGCCCAGCAAGCCAAGCGCGCCACACGAACAGCCAAGGCCAAGCCAGGCCCAGCAGGCCATGGCAGCGCGCGCAGCGCGCGCAGCAATGGGCTGCGAGCTGTGTTGCTGCTCGCGTGGGCTTGCGGCTCGCGTGGGCCGAGCGGCCGTGTGGGCTGTGCGCTGGCATGGCCTGCACGCTCGTGGGTCATGCTCGTGTAGAGTTTGTGTTCACATACGAAACCTAAATTGTGTAGGATTTGTTTGATGATTAAATTCCTAATCCTAAAAGGATAAAATTAATTAGTTAGAGTCCTACTAGGATTCTAGTTTAACTAATTAGTATCCTAATATGATTCCAGTTCCTTTTCCATACCTCTATAAATAAGGGCCTAGGGTCATTATTTGCAGGTACGATTGAAGTATTCAAAGGGTAAGTTTTTGAAAGAAAAACCAGCCATACACTTGCAAACACATAGCCGAAATTCCTAGTAACCTTAAGGGCGATTCTAGTTGGTCTAACTTGAGGCGGATCCGGACGTACTGTGGACTATCTACGGAGGGACGACATTTGGAGTCCTAAAGACTTGTTCTTGTTCGGTTCGGGCGCAGCTAGGGAAGGCACGCTACAACATGTATGCATCAATTCTATGCTAAATGATTATGTGAATATAATATGCTTTCCTGGCTTTATGGTTTTTCCGCATGATTTATGAATTGTCATATGTATCATAACCTAAAAATTTGTACTTTCAAGATAAAATACTTGTTAGGTGGCTTTTATGGAGAGAGAAATTAGAGATTAAGGGTATGCACATAATAAATGAGCCTAAAAAAGACAAAAATCAAGCACATGGGTTGAATAAAAGTCAAAAAGTACAATTTTTAAAGTAAAAAATCTGACTTTTTTAGGACAATATTGGAATTACAATTAGTGCATGAGGGTATTACGGGTAAAAATTAATGATTTAAAATAGAAATAGGCACATCATTTAGGGACACCATTTTAGGAAAACAGGCACTATATTATGGGACGGAGGGAGTATTATTTTATTTTAGTGTACTACCCGGTTCACCTTAAGGTTAATCCGAATTCGGGGCGAGTTTTGAGTGGATAGGTTTCAGTCTCCTCCCAATAGTTGTTGTGCAGGATCGAACACGGGATCGATAATATAGTCATATGAGATGACTCTATTCAATGTATTGTATAATTTTAGAATGTCAATTATTTATAATTTCTCCGCTTATGAAATTGAAGATTTTTATGTTTTAAATCGCGTGTGAAAATTTAAATGGGTTAAATATTTAGGGATAGAGAGAACTAAAAAAAAGAAGGAAAAAAAAAAACTGTTATATTAAATTAAAGAATTATGGAAATTAACCTAAGATGGCATATGCATGTTCGGGGCGTGTATGGAACAGGAAAACACATGGAAATCGGACTTCTTTAATCTTTCTCTTAAGGTTACTAAATATCTATCACTATCCAATGGAACTCTTGAGATCATTATCGTAAATGACCTTTTGTTGTCCCTCTATAGAATAGTCTAAAGTGCCCCTACTACCTACAAAGCTACAACTGTACAACTATACTAACATTAATTGTAAAATAAAATAAAATGATATAAAGGAAAATTGGTCAATCAAATTTAATCATAGCAGTCAAAAATAAAATTTTAAAAAAAAATCAATCAAATTTATACTAATATTTAATAACAGGAAATTGCAAGCAATGTGGAGCGTCGCGTGTCCTTGCTTGAAAACATCTTCCCATTTATTCTCTTTAAACTTCATGGTCCTTCCTTCTCCAATTTCATGTCTATTCACCATCGAAAAAAGAAAAAAAAAACAAATCATTCTCCTTCACCTCCAATAAATTTCCTTTATCTTTTAATTCATTAAAATTTTTGTGAAACACTATTTTACTGTTTGTATGTTTTGTGAATATTTATAAAAACTTTTTTAATATTTTCCTACATTATAAGTCTCATTTGCTTGAGTAACACTACCAGTTAAGAACATACATTAACATTCTCCGTTTGTGGGCCCCACCCCAAGATTTTCCTTCCATTTTTTAACTTGAATTTACCTCTAAGTCCACCCTTTACTCCTCTACCGACGACTTTCTCACTTCTCCTTCCTCTTTCCTCGTTCTCAATCTTTGTCCTCTCATTTATTCTTCTTTGTCCTCTCCTTTACTCTCAACTACAAACCGAAAAATCCATTAATGATGAGGTTGTACAAAATCATACCTGATTTCATCTGAAGAAGTGGAGGGTTTATTCGAAGCAGAGCAAGTAAAAACAGGAGAGAACAACGTCGTCTTCTTTCCCAAAACACAATTTTGGTGAGAAAATTTGGAGCAGTTTTTAATCCTACTATTTTGAAGAGAGAAATTGTTGAGTTTCCATCTTAGAAAATGGGCAAGTTGGGGCACATCAGCCATAATTTGGAGGACAATATGAAGGTGAAGAACATCAACAATTAAGGTTCGTTAATGGCAGAAGTTGGTGCTAAACTGTTTGATTAAGGATGCCAATTTTTAATTTTTGGAGGGGCTACCCGGATGTTGAGATTTTTTTTTGAAGTTACTGGATGTGGTTGAATGTGGTCGTAGTTGTGTTTAGATAAGGGGTAAAGGAAGTTAAAGTTGTTGAAGAAAGTCGTCTGGGTGGGACCCATAAACAAAGAATGTTAACGTCTATTGTTAATTGGTAGTGTTACTCAAACAACTGAAACTTATAAGGTAGGAAAATGTAACAAGTTTTTATAAGGTAGTAATTCACAAAACGTCCAAACATTAAGTTAGTGTTTAACAAAATTTCCTAATTCATCTATACATTTCAAATAATATACCAACTTGTGTTACTATTTTCACTATTTTTTTCCAGTGAAACACGAAATGAAATACATTTACTCTTTTAGTTATATGATGCACTAATTCGTAATTGGACCTGGTCCACACTACTTTTATCGTGGATCATGCCTAAAAAAGTCAACAACTTGATTCTAATTTATTTTGACATGTTTGTTAGAATTATTATGAAAAGATATCAAATTGGTGTCGTTAGTATATGCATGTTTGAATAATTTGATTTTAAGTCACGACTCTCTTTTAAAAACATAGAATTACTTTGATTTAAAAAATGGTATCTAAGAAAGTTGGCACAAATTAGAAGGTGCACCAGGTTGCATGTAGAACTACATGCAAACTGGTTAAAAGCATATTTTTCACAGTTTAAAAGCACCCTTTTCTAATTTAAAAGCACATTTTTGCGGTTTAAAAACACAATTTTACAATTTTAAAGCACATTTTTACAGCTTAAGCACATACATTTTTTCAGAAAAAATCTTTTGTTTTAGTGATTGTGTTGTACTTAATAATATGTTATTTTTAAGCCGGATGTGTTTTTTATTTGTAAAAATGTGATTTTTTTCGTAAACATGTGCTTTTAAACAATAAAAGTTGCCTTTTGAAGGAATAAAGATACAAAGTGACCTGGTTGTATGCAGAGATACATACAACCGGGTGTACCTTCTATCAATTGAAAAGTTGGTGTTTAATTTATTATAGTCACTTATGTGAACTATATAAAAGGTCACTATGTAAAAGAAGTGGTAAAGTAAATTGTTGGCTTTAAGTCTACAATAATATTATTGTGGACCAGGTACACGCAAGAATAATCAAATATGATGAATTGAAAAATTAATTTCGCCTTTAACTCACTCAGTATTTTAAAAAGAGATACACTTTCTTTAAACGACCGTATTTTAAAAAGAGATACACTTTCTTTTCTTGACATGTTTTGGTCATCACTTCCAATTATATTAATATTTCTCTTTTTCTTGTGATCCTCACTCACATCATCTTTTTACTATAATAATAATTCATATATTACCCAACTTTCATCTTATTTTAATAATTTCAACTCACTCTCCTAAAACTTTAACCCCGGTCAAAGTGTATCTCGTTTTAAAATACGGAGAGAATAACAAAAGTCGTGCATGACATCACATGCATATAAGACTAGTATCTGGATTTAAGTTCGCACACATAAGGATCGGATATTAAAGCACGTCTCTCACGATATTTGCATGTCTCGTGTACTTAAAGTATCATTTGTTCACCACAAAATCTTATTTACAAGGGGTGTACAATAAATATCGTACACCGGAGTAAAAGTTAACTAAAAATGCTTAAAAGTTACACTTATATATGTAAAAGTTCGCAATTTAGAAGGTGGACCATGGTGCACATAGAGCATGGTGCACCTTAAGAACATTAGTATATAATTAAAAGAACATTTGGTTACGTAAAAAGAACATCGACATATATTTTTTATTATTTTTAATAAATTGTGATTTTTTATAACAAAAAAGTAAAACATTATATTGCATGTTCTTTAGTCGTAGTGTCATGTTCTTTTGTTTATGCACATGTGTTCTTTTGGTGCACATGGTGCACCATGCTCTATGTGCACCCTGGTCCATAGTCTACGGACTGGTAAAAGTTATGTATTTTTTAATCATAAAAGTTTTTTATTTTAACAAAAATTATTTCTTCAAAATCACTAATATGTATAAAATTAATCATTTAACCATTTAAAAGTTTTATCTATCAATTTTTTTTACCAATATAAAAGTTAATTAAAATTACGTTAAAATTACAAAAAACTGGTTAAAAGGTATATTGGTGTACAATAAATTTATTTTACACCTTGTGCGCACAAGGCCTTTTGATTGTTCACAAAACAAAAACAGAAAACATCACTAAATACCTTTTTTTGGTTTATTTATTTGCAAGTACTAAATACAAAGTTTATTGATGATAATTTGGCCTAATGGTTAAGATTAAGTGACTGATGTCTCAAGTTTGAATTCTCTCGCCCTATTTGAAATTTATATTGACTTTGTGGTTAATTCGCCCAAAAAAACTAAACACAATTTATATTTTTATTTTTAAAAAAATTTAAGATACAATTAAAATTAAAATTCCTCTATCAAAAACCCTTTCTCAATTTGCGATAAGCATAAACCCTAGCAATCAACCCATTCCATCTTCTCCACCAACAATGGCTTCCCGTTACCGTTCGTTCTCGCGCCCAGCAATCAACCTTCTCAAAACCACTTTTGCCCAAAAACCGACTTCCAATTCCATCCCTTTTGTTCGTCCTTCTCTCTCCTCCCCCTCGTTTCCCAGGTAAGCATATAACACATTTCAATTTTTCATAAAGATTCAATTTATTTGACATCCAGTTGAAAATTTTCATCAATATTGAATAATTTGACATCGAATTTGAATTTTCAGGGTATTATCACAAATGGGTGCAATCCAATCTCTACTCCCACTTCACTCAGCAGTGTCATCAGCTCGTCTCACATCTTGTCTTGGCATAGACTCAAGCAGCTCCAGGTCGTTGTCTCAGGGTATGATCTGCAGTGCCAATCCAGGAGTTTGATACATTATATTCTCTCTCCAAAAAATATCTATGTTTTTCAATTCATATTGTAAGCAACTTGATCTTTGCCATGTTTTAGGTTTTTATTAGTTTTCATCAATCCTTTTGCATTGCATTATAAGTATAGAAAATCCCTAAATCTTATGTTGTTTGCTGTGATATTATAATTTGTGCCTTAATTTGTTGACCTTTGTTTCGACATTTTTGGGATTTTGGAACTTGTTATTGTTCTTTGAGGTGAAATCTTATGTTGTATGTGAGGTAATCATTAATTAGTTTCTTAATCAGATAGGCATGGTTATAAACTTATTATTGTTAGCTACCTTGTGTCTTGAACTAGTAAGAACATGTTTGTTGCTTTGTTCCTTGTGTATGTTAATAAGGAATTCTACGCGTTGAAGAAGGTAAAAGGAAAATGAGTGGTTGATTGAGTTGAACATAGTATAATAGAGGACGGGGAGAGAAGGTTAAGAGGGTACCTTTTTAACTTATTGGAAGTTTTAGATGGATGCAAATGGGCTAGTTGAAAGGGTAATTTGCTCATTCCTCTGTTGCCTCGTTGGAACACCCTTTGGTTGCTTTAATTAGTAGTAGTGTGCTTGCCTACCCATTTTAAAAATCGATCTCAAGCCTTGGATCAAAGTTTGAGAAAAAATTGAGTGTATGAACAAATGATAGTTCTTCTGTAGAGGAGGAAGTGGAGGATACTTCCATAATGCACCCTGCCTGAATGAGTTGAATCCATGGTTAGATTGGATGCAAGTTCTATATTATTCATTTTAGAGGTTGATCCACTGTTACCTGGTTCGCTAGTATGAGATTGTATACACGTTCGCAATTCACTACCTAATTTGCTAAATTAGACCAAAATTATACCATTTTGATGTTATAATTCGCTTTTACGGTTCGCGGTTCGTGGGCTGATTGGAGGATTAGGTAACACTGGGTTGATCAGCTAACAATTTTCCGATGGTGTACAATTCATTATTCCTTACATTTTTGGTCTAGTTAAGCTAGGAGAAGATCTTTTTGGCTTTGGATACTTTTCCTTCACGTTAGGAGGTATATGTGTATTGCTGTGCAGTTATGTCCACATTTCACACAGTGCCCCTCTTATCTGTGCAGTTAGTTTCCTGTTAACTAATGGTGTGGCCTATATTGGTAAACCTGGTTCATGGAAATGATTTGGTTAGACCAAAATGTCACACTTAACACACTTGCACCTCAAAAGTTGCATTATTCATCTAAGTCCCCCGGGCCCACAAGTCAAACAACTTTCTTTCTTTTCCTTTGTATATCACCAAGAATCCCTTCACTCATATTGGGTTTGGAACTTGGATATTAGGGTCAGCACTCAGCAAACCGATTAAGGATTTCGTCATTGTATATACCATAACATGAATGGCTGCAAAGTCTAACCATGAGTTGTAGAATATGCTTATAGGTTGATTATTTCATCTGATACACTCTGTACTTTGTAGGTACCCACTTTAAAATTTAATTAAGAATAGAGCTTATTTCTTTAGATCAGCTGGAGAGAATGCTCCTTGTACTTGGTTTCTTATTTCTTAAGTGAGGATAGTGTGTGGAGTTGGAAGAAAGATTGAATCTCGTGGAGATTTCATGCCTAAATGCCAAATGTTGAGTTCTATGAGATTTGAAGTTTTGAACAATAGGATCTGTTTGATAGTTTTGCTTTTAAAAACATGTGTCGTGGGGCTTTGAATACTATAAGTCTATAACTACTCAAATCTTGCTCCTTCAGTTGCTCAGTACCTCAGCTCTGATCTTGTTCCTGAGATACAACAAGAGTGCTAAATTGATGGATAATGAATTCTAATGTGGAATCCAATAAAGCTAATCAAAAGCAAATTGTTATCAGAAAATTTATATATTAATGATGGTTTTCTGGACCAGGGGATTTTTTTTGACGCAATAAGACACTTAATTTATGCTAATTTAGAAATACAATTTCGAGCAAGTTTTTTTATACTTTGCTTTATTCTCTAGTGAAATTCATGCATGACTAAGGAAAACTTAAAAAACTTGCAAAAAGTGTTTTGACTGTTATCTTAATGCTTTTGCTAGAATTAGGCACCTAAATTTGACATAGAAAGAGAGGAAGTGATGGTAGGTGCTAATTGAATTAGGTTACGAGTCTGTACTTTTATCTATTTATTGTAACATTGACTTGTGTGTGTGTGGAGCAGACAAGCCTCTCAAATGCAGAAAACTGTACAAGTGTTGTTGCTGTTTTGAGATTAGGAGGGGCGGGGGGTGGGGGGGTATCTTGGTGAAGTCTTGGTAATTTCTGAGCTAATGCAAGTTACGCAATAGCTGGAGAGGAGAACACACAGGAGGTATGGGGAATGATTATCGTAGCCGACTATCCGTCATCAGTCATCTCTTTTTTTTTGGGAAGGGGGGGGGGGGGGCTTGAAGCTCTATACATGAAACATATTCTTGCGATGTGTGCTGGTGAAGGTAAGAACTTAGGAGGATTCTTTTGGCCAATTATAGAACAAATATATTTCAGTCAGATTCTTGACTGCAAATAGTCATGGACATGGATGCTTCAGTCTGTCCAGAAAGATTACCAATGTCAGTGAGGACATGGGTATAATTTCTAGTGCTAAGGATATTGACAAAATGTCTGTCTTTTTGCTTGAAGCTTTATACATGGAACATATACTTGTGAGTTGTGATGTGTATGGGTGAAGATAAGAACTAAGAGCATACTTTTGGCTGATCATAGAACCAATATGTTTCAGACCCCATTTCAGTGTCATCATCCAAATCAGATTCTTGACTCCAAATAGGTATGGTCCGTATGGACATGGATGCTTCAATTTAGCCAGAATGGGAAAGTAGTACCGTTACTGTCCTACTTAATTTTAACTTGTACTCGCTCCAATTTTACTCAATTTGGTAAGAAAGGGGAAAATAGTGTCCATCGAACTTCATTAACACCAATGTCACTAATGTCGTGAGGTGATCTCCTGTAGACAAGTTCGGTGCCTACTTTTATTTGTACTAGGAATTGTTACCAATGGTTGAAGACTTAACTGCATTATTATGTCATTAGGATGCAAGGGTTGTGTTGTCTTGGTCTTAGTCTTTCATGGGTTTGTAACAGTTAGTTGGCTCCCCTGAGACCAGTGGAATAAATGTATGTATCTTGCTCCAAAATGGTGGTCCTATGCTCCCTTTAAACTCGATTGCTTCATGTTTGAGCTACTTGTTTGATTGCGACATGGAATTCGATTATTCATTTTCAGCTTTGGTTTTACATATCTGCTCCTTTTGCTGGCATGTGAGATATCAACACTGTTTGCTTGGAGCTGTAAAATTTAGTTGCTTATTAAGTTGAATATGATGGGATTTTTGAAAATGTAGCAAAATAAAGTATGTACAATTTGGTTGCTTATTACCTTTAATGTCTTGTAATATGGCTTATTCTAAAGAATTTCTTTTTATCTAATGATTGCGGCATTGTTTGCAGAGCTTGGTCTTAGTGTACCTCGATAAGGAGGGGTCAGAATTTGTACTGGAGCTGTGGAGCATACCTCAACAAGTTGCAGTATGGCCTGCTCATTTCTTGCACTGTGAACTTGTTACTGACAAATTATGTAGGACACGCCGCCATGCTTTAATGTTAAAATATTTCAGGGTATGAAGTATTCTGCTCAGACAAATTTTGTTTCATTTCAAAGTGTTGAAAAGCTGTTTAGTGATAAGTAAATCATTTAGAAATTAGAAGTTCTTGGCCAACTAAAATATTCATGTGGAGGAATTTTCTTCCTTTTTTCTGATTCTACCCTTTTTACTTTGGCACTTCTGTTGGATAAGTGATTTAATGACTGTATAAAGTTGTACTCTTTCCATCTTTCCATTAATCGTGTTTAGTAATGTTGCTTAAATCAGTGTTGTTCTAGCAGCGTAGCAAACGCATATGGCTGATAGCCAGTGTGCTACCGGAGCTGGTGTGTGACTGAGCAAGGTGCATGCATCATACACGCCGTATCGGTATGTGCAGCTACATGATAAATATTGGAGGATAACAGACTAGCAGTGTAGCCCAAATAGTTTTCTGGGCTGCCTAGACTTGATCAATTATGAAGTCAGGTAATAAAGTCGATCTGATAGAGAATTTAGCCAACCTTTTGAATTTGTTTTTTTTTTTTGGTGTTAGCACCCGGTTCACCCTTAGGGCTAATCCGGATTCGGGGCGAGTTCTGGGTGGATAGATTCCATTTCCCTTCCAATTATTGTTGCGGGGGATCGAACACGGGTCCCCTTTTGAATTTGTTGTGATTGTGCTTAGGCTTGTTTTGACACCCGACCTTACGCTATAAAACGAAATGTAGTAATATTAATACTAATATCTTCTATAAAAATGTGGTAATGTTTGCTAATTCTAATAGATACGTCGTACTCCGTACTAAGTTTCTCTTGTTTAATTGAATTCAACAAGTCTTAATGTAGTCTAGCTAGCAAGCTTAACAGAACTAAGGTTTGATTGCATAATTTTTAAGGAAAAACCCTAGTTTATTAGCTTCTGTTAAAATATTTGCATATCGAATTGAGAAAGTGTAAAATGTACAGTGTAACACCAAATCAAACTTATGTACTCACACAGTCACACTAACAAGTACTTCTATAATTTTCAAATATGGTGGCAAGGTTACACAATTTTCATCTATGTCTACTACGGAGTAGTTTATTTGGTTAAAGTCTTTGAAGGATGTAACCAAAGACACTAGATCATTTTTTGGCAAAATGACCAATCTAATTAATAATACTCCATGTTTTATATACAAAGAGCATTTTGCCCAACCTTAAAGATGGAGTGATGTTATGTCAAAAGCAAAAAAGAAAATATCTTGTATTGTAGTGACATTTCTTATACAAGAGAGCTATGTCGATGAAATGGTGCAACTATTGTATAAGAAATCTATATTTCCGCAAAGTTTGTAAGGTGAATACATTTTTTGCGGTGAAAGAACAGAAGTAAATATTTCACAATTGTCATAAAAATGCCCTAAACATTAGTAAAAGAGGCAAAGGTAGAGTAAAGAAGAAGACATTGAAGTATAAGAGGGGGGAGAAGTGCACGTGAGAAAGAGAGTGGGAGAGAAGAGTGCATATGTTACGTTGATGTTTTTGGTTTATTGAGATAAAATTTGTCTCCTTATCTTTCCCTTTCAATTTTTATCATCGTTTTCATGTCTCCCTTTTTTCTCATTATTCTCCCACATGCATGTTCACATATACGTATTATCATGCTTAATGTTGCTTTGAACTTGTTGGTTTAGCCTTTGAATTTCGATCAATTTTATTTAATTACTTTTTGATGTTTCTATTACAGAATTAATTAAATGTCAATTTTATTTACTAGACAAAGACATCACTGATCTCATATGTTATATTATAATCATGAATTAATTATGACACCCGAGTTTTTACTTACCTACATTAATAATAATAAAAATAAATTTTACATATATTAAATATGTACATTTGATATCATGAAAAAACAAACATGGTGATTAAAATGACATATATATAGTGGCTGGATAGGTTTGAAAATAAGTTTGAATTTCTCTCTTTCTTTCCCTACATACCCATAGTTGTTTTTATCAAGAAAGATATTCTTTATGCTTAGAAGGAAGCTAGCTAGGTAGTAAAGAATCAATTCTACGCAATAATGCAAGATTAATTAAAGCTAATTTGATATTGTAAACTTGTATCAACAAAATCAAGAGATCGAGACATACTAGGACTTCCAATTTTTATATTTAAAAAACTAGCCACTTTGCTTTATTGTTGGTGTGTTAGTTGTTTGAGTTTGAATGGTAAAGGCAACATGGTAGCACTGCCACTGGTGCACTAGAACATGGGAGCATGCAGCAGTGAACATCGAGCATGTGATAACCCCCGCTAACTCTGCTGCCTAACTATACATTATTATTATTATTATTATTATTATTATTATTATTATTTATTATTATTGTTATTATTATTATTATTATTATTATTATTATTATATTAACCTTGACTTATACCCTTTACATTTTCGGCCACCCCTCTCTTTTTAAACCATAAGATAATATTTGCTATGGGTATTGAACATGCAAATGATATACCCGCCTGCACGGATATATCTAGAGTCAGATGTATAAAATGACGTATTTTTTTCATTTGATCGATTTACAGAGGAATATATGCAGTGATTGAGCTAGGATCTTTATATTTTGGTTACAAAAAAAGTTAAAGTGAAAATAATAATAATTGAGAAACTATATATATATATATGTCAAAGAGGAGATTTGAGCTCGTGACCTTCTAAATACTGATCATAATATATCTCGGCCGCTTGATATACACGTAGTATGATTTATGAAGCATCAAGAGTTCAAGAAACTATACTAGTTCAAGCACTACATACTTTCCACAAAATAACAAAAGTACTTCAATTGTAGTTAAGTTATTCATAAATACCTAATAATTATAAGATCTAATTGATTAATTAATAAAAAATTGGCCTATGGATTAGTGTTGTCTAGGATCTTGTAACGATTACATGGTCCTATAATTCATCGTTAAACAACTAATTTAACTGACCGTGTGCAGTGCAATTATATTCCTCCCTCACATACGGAGTACATCATCTCATGCATTTTCCAATATTAATTAAACCACGAAATAAAATATTAGTCTAACTAATTTCATATGTCTTTGATTCTTTTCTTTTTTACTCCGTGATATAAATTCTTTTAATATATCATACTTCCTCTGCTTTTTAATACTTGCGATGTTTAGACTTTTTATATTACTCACATATTCTATTTTGACTATTATTAGTGATTTATATGTAGGAAATTTTCAAAATTACCACCTTACAAAGTCCACATTTTCAAACTTACCACATTATAAAATCACAAACCTTTAAAGTTACCACGTGTTAAAAGATTTTGTCAAATTTTCCGTTAACAGGTGATAACTTTTAAGGTTTGTGATTTTATAAGGTGGTAATTTTAAATCCAAAAGTGTAAATAATGGAGGGAAAAAATAAATAAACCTTCAATGTTACCATCTGTTAACAGAAAAATTGACAAAATCCCTTAACAGGTGCTAACTTTGAAGGTTTGTGATTTTATAAGGTGGTAATTTTAAATTAAAATTTTATAAGGTGGTAAGTTTGAAAAAGTGGACTTTACAAGGTGGTAATTTTGAAAACATCCTTATATGTAAGAAAAACCATAATCGTGTGTAATAATTTTGTTAGATTCATCTCATTGCGTATTTTCAAAATATCAAGTTTTTATAATTTTTGCTTAAAGATAATTAAATATATTAATGATCAAAGATATGCATTGACATACATGAAAGTGACAAACGTTACAAGTAAAAAAAAATCAGAGAAAGTATAAAATATGACAATTATTAATAAACTATCAGATTACATGACACATCATTTATAAGTTATACGAAGTACTTCATACGGAGTATAACCTACCTCATACAGAATATGTTACTTAACTCCGGATGACCGTATTCTGTATGAGGTTTGATAAAAGATTAACTGTTTTTAAGTAAAGAAGGGTATGGTCTACCTCGATTAGTGTGCAAAGTAAGTTGCAGTTAGAGATTAATCATACTAGCAACTGGGGCAGCTTGATTGGGCATAGATAATAAAAAGAAAATTAAATAAAGAGGTTAATCATGAAAATCTCTGCTACTAAAAGAGTACTTCACCGTAACATTCTCTGAACTGGGTAAAATTCTGAATTCACCAATCATCATCAAGGTGATTATTGGTCACTCTCTTCTCCTTGTTTATTTAATATTTCGTATTTATTTATTTATTGGGTTTCGATGTTTCCCCATGTACTATTACATTTTATAATTTCACCGACAGTTTTCATATCACTCAAATGTTCTTGTAAATTGGTTTATGTATAATACTTATACACATCAAGAAAATGTAGCATTGTCTTCCAATGGAAAGATTTAAGACTCCTGTATTTTAGCTACATGTACCAGCTGCGAATTTAAAAATCATACTAGTTGGGTTAAATATATTTGATAATTTTTAGTGGTGTTAAATGGTTAATTTTATGCGGAAAATTTTGAAAATGTAAAAGTTCTAATAAAATCTTTCAAAATTAGCAAATTTAAGCAGAGTCAACTGACCCATATTTCACTCAGTGGCTCTGCCATTGTGTTATACTAGCTATCAAAATGGGCGAAAAACTATTAAACTACACTTGGTATATACGTTAAATGGTAAAATATCACCTTTCAAGCTTGAGGTTTGGGATTCAATATGGCACCAAAATCACTTTGGGACAACGATCTCTTACAATCTTGTTACTTTGTTAGTCCTATCGGTTTGACTTGTGCGGGAATTTAACCCGATAGAACAATTCTTCCTTACCTTTCCAAAAAAATAGATGGAAAACTGCTTTCAAAGCCCAAA
The DNA here is from genome assembly GCF_020520425.1 of Spinacia oleracea. NCBI lineage: Eukaryota > Viridiplantae > Streptophyta > Magnoliopsida > Caryophyllales > Amaranthaceae > Spinacia > Spinacia oleracea. The sequence goes on along the minus strand of NC_079487.1, from coordinate 122,288,338 downwards.
CCAAAAGGTTAGAGAAGTAACTTTTTTGGGGCAAATGCTCCCTCCCCAAAGGTTAGTCATTTTGTACGTAGTTAACCGCCAACAATTGATTTCATCAAACATCGATCTTTAATTCTTTATACATACTGCGTAATCGATATTGCCATATTGATCGAACAAAACAAGTGCTAAATCAAACCAATAATGTCAAACAAGATGACAGTGGATCGAAGGAATTATATTATTTTAACCAACTCTATTTTTGGGTTATTTAGTTATTATTTTGGAAAAAACAATACTTCGTACAATATTAAGCTAAATTGATCGAAGATATGGATTTGATGAGGTGAATTTGGAGTCCAATTATCAGTTTTTGACATCAATCTCAGCTCGTCTGTTGAAGGGTGCTATTTAATTTTCTTTGATGTTGACTCTGTTTTGAGCATATCTTTTAATTCTATTAATTGATCTCGCGTTAAAAGAGATGATAATATATTTATAGATCATCTTGCTAAGCTAATTCCATTTAGAGTTGAACAAGTATGAGAAAATTCAGTGTCCTAAAGACATTTTTTCGGTTTATACTTATGAATACTTTGTCCTTTGACTAACTCGCTTTACTCTTTAAAAAAAGTACTTGCTTGGAGATTATAATTTATAAGATAATATTATTGAAATATCAAAAGTAACTAATAAAAAGTGGTCTTTTTTGTTTACCAAAACCTTACATTGAATCCTACTTCACCTCTACCCAAAAAAAAAAACCTTAAATTGAAGATATTTTGGGAAGGATAACATACAAACCGCAATGTCAGGTCCATCATGTACTTTGTTATGTGTTTTTGTGTTTATGTTTTACTTTTTATAAATTTGAATAGAAGATATAATTAACACCAAACCCAACTTTAGGATTTCCAAAGCATATATATATAGTCGGCAGGAGCTATAAATAGCGTACGTACCAAGTATGGTACACTTTATTTTGACGGAATGGTACCCTAATATTATGTCTGCGTATTTGATATTTTTCTACCTATCTAGCATACTAGTATGTTCTTTCCAAAGATAATGCCGAACTCCACAGAAAAACACGTTACTTATTTACAAAGGTCGTATATCTTTGTCATTAACTCACTTTTTTTCTCATGTCTATTTTGTCAATTTTTTGTCAGTCTTTATATTAGAAATAATAAATCCGCTCATAACACAAAAGGGGAAAGTATATTTGAATCGTTATAATCTGTATTGTTTATGCAATAGATCAACCGCTAAACACTTAAAGTGAGAGTTAATAGTTATAAGGAAGGTGTTGCATATCTTTCTACCAATTCTTAATCACAAACTACCTTCATGATTAATTAATTCCAGGAGTTTATGCATCCTTTTCTTTTGCTCTCTCTTCTCCAACTCTTGCTTCTAATTATATATATGTACCGAGCAATTTACAAATCATTTAAATATTTAATTTGGTGCAAGTCATTGTCTCTTCAATATCAGCTAATAAATAAAGGCACAATATATATAACGACATTACAAATTAAAGGGATTATATTATATTATAGCTCTGTTTGGCAACTTGCGTACTACGTAGTATCAGTTTGTCGTAGTTAGATGTAATATCTAGTTGTATTAGGTGGGTTGAATAACTAATTATATGTGTAAAAGTAATTGGTAAATACTCATTTACTTCTTAACTGTTAGCTAGTATTACCTCCGTTTCAAAATGATCTTTACACTTTTCGTTGTAGTATGTTTTATACGGAGTAATGTTATTTACACTTTGCTTTATTTTATTTTTTGACATGAAAAATTACTACTTTACCCTTCTTACCCCACTATGTTTACAATTTTCCTTCACTTTATCTAACTTTTTTTTTTTTCTTACATCCACCCATCGTTTTACACATTTATCTTACTTTATCCGTGTTTTATTATATTCAACCAACTTTTTAACTTTTATCTTAATATTTTTGCAAATAGTAACTGTAAAAATCTTTAATTAAACAGGGTAGTAGCCAGTAATCCATAATAAATTTGCCTACTTACAAAATATAACAAAACTAAAATAAATAAATTAGAATTCCTTACATGAATAGTAATCTAATCATTTAAAAATATGTCCTAAGTAAAGTAGAACCGTTGATACACTTGAACTTAAAAATTAATATTGGAAGGGGGGGGGGGGGGGGGGGGCAGGACCCCTTTGCACTTACTTCTTTAGGGACACTTACTTGTAATTTAAAGAACATGCACATGATGTCGCTTCAATGCGCCCTTAGCAAGGGCCCCTTTCTCCTTGCCCTGCCCCTCTGATTTTACCATCTCCCTCGCCTAACCCCCCTTTAAGTCACCATAACGGTATGTGGATAGTTGTTGCACTACCATCTATGTTCCTTATCTTTCTCTTCCCCTTTTCATTTTTCTAAGCATCCATATATAGTGTCAATATGCCGATGCCGATGCCGATGCCGTTTATACTAATCATGTTCTGCGTATGAGCATGTGTGTTTTTCTTTACTCGATAGGATTTACCTCGATATGAGAAATAAAAATTGGTTAACTAATTTAAATCTCTCACGTATTTGGATCGAATATTAAAATTATAGACCTGCTAGCGAATGTGACTCACGTAGTCAGAACGTGTGAAGTTGACGAGTTAATTACAACTAGTTGCAAATTTGAGAGAATTGTAATTCAAATTGTGTTTCATAAAAGATTACTTCCTATAAATTATTAGGTTAGGAAGAGTGAACATGTTATGCTTAGTGGAAGCACACTACTCCGTACTTCATTATTTTTCTTTTATTATTATTAAATTTAACAACCAAAAGAAAAAATAACAAAGAGAAGGAAGGAAAGTGGCAAGACTAGACTTGTCGATGCTCATGCACGTCCAAATTAAGATCAGCAAAGCTAGTCATCGAAACCAAAAAAAGGAGGACAAAGTTGCCAATACATGGAATTATTTTTCTTGAATTTGCCAAAATTGGAAATAGAAGATCATAGGAATAAAAAAAAGAGGCTACATTAATAAATGACAATACGGAGTACGTCTTTTGTCAAACAGTCTAACCAAATACTATGGTCAGATTAATTCAATTTTTACCTTCAAAAATTATGTTTTACTACTATTTGGTTCGACAAAAAAAGAAATTATCACACCATAAGAATTCACTAATGACTAATTTGCAGAATGCAATGTGCTCCTACAATTTTTATATTTTTTTAATAATTTTATAAACTCTTCCAAGCTGGGTTTAATTTAATCCCTTGCTCAAATATTGCTTTCAAAACAATTTGGAAAAGAACAAAAGAAATTGAACTTGGAAAAAATGTTTCTTTTTTCAAAAAAAAGAAAGAAAAGCCTAGACAAATGCTAGCTACTATTACCAAACTCGTCTAAGATTAAAAATTGTTACCCCTTCCTAGCTAGCTAGCATAATTCGGTTCAACTATATGAGTTGCCTATAGTCCGGCCCGATTTGATGGATCAAATAATCATCACCATTAGACGGGTTAAACATCATATTGCTACTATTATTTGGATTATGATGGATGAGTTGTTGTTGATATTGGTGTTGATGTTGCATTTGTTGTTGCCTCATCAGTTCCTTTTGCCTTCGGAGCTCAACCACTTTTCGGTGGGAGTTCGAGTGCTTTGTTAGCATGAAGGTCGGGCTTGCAGCGGGTCTGTACTCGGGTACTAACCGACCCGACTTGTACCGAACTCCGCAAGCGTTGCAAAGTGTCTTTGGGCCCATAGGCCCGGTACGCCACTGCGGGGTCTTGTCCGTCGCGCAATGCAAACACTTCCTCACCTCACCACCAGAGTTCGGGTCCACTATGGTCCCAACCCCACCCAAACCCAACCCTTTCTTCTTCGACCCGGCGGGCTTCACGGGCTTTGTGACCGGCACTTGCTCGCTAGAACCCGGGGCAAGGACAAGGAGCCGCGAGGCCCAATTGCAAGGGGCGGCTCGGGAGCGCTTGCTTCGGGCTTTCCCGGGTACAGACATCTCCGGGCTGAAAATTGGGCTAGTGGGGACTGTTACTGTCCGGGTTGGTTCGGACGGGTAGAATCGAGTTTCGGACCGGTCATCGGTTCGGGTCTTCATTGCTGATATGGTAGGAATGAGGTGGAATTTGTTCAAGTCTTCACTAGAGAAGGACTCCTCCACAAAATTGGAGAGCCATTCTAGCTCAGCTAATTCGTCATACTGCCAAAACAAACAAAACATAAATAAGTACGTACAATTATGAGTTAATATACTGTAAATTTGATAAAAGCCAATATAACAGTATAATTGATCATCATAATCAAAAAAATTGGCTTCATATATTGAATTATTTGTTGGTTTTTTCTCCCTCTATTCATGGAGTACAAAGCCAATGGACCCACAACGATTACTTCCTTCATAATGCAGTCACTGACTCCCTCCCCCCACCCTTTTCTAGAGTCTAGACAGTGACGTTATAAAGATCAAAGCACAAGAAAATTTCACCAAAATTTCAAAAGCAAACGGCACAAAGAACAAAACTTTGCTACAACAAATTTCCTAATTTCAAATTCTCATCATAAAAAAGTTAAATTACCCAATTAACCATAAATAACACGGAGTACTGTTAATTGGGTATTAGATGAGTGGCATGATATGGGGTCTGATAATTAATAAATTATTCCACAGTCACAAATGCTTTTATTAAAATTTATAAAAAGTCTAACAAATGACCCCCTTATTGTCATTATCTAAACCATAAATTATTACCAAAACAAACAAGGTTCTAAAAACTCAAGTCTTTAATTCTTACCTTTATACCCTAAGCTAAAATTCATAATTAAAAGAAAATTGGGAAAAAAAACTTCTAAAAAATTAAAAAGAGTAATATTCATAATTAAACTTTAAAATAAATAAAAATAAACCCCATTCTATTAGAATTGGAGTAATGGGAACTAACAAATACGAGGACTTTACTAAAAATAGGAAAATTAGGAGATGCTATAGTGGTTAGAACTTAGAAGTGTCGTGAGCCAGCCCTCTAGGCTCTAGCCCTGTCTAATAGTCAGAGCTCAAGGGTGGGATTCTTATATGACCTTAATTTATACCTCCTTCAGATTTTTGAAACCAAAATTACGACACAGTAAATTGAGTAGACAGGAGTTAAGAAAACGTACCGGAACACCGAGTTCGCCGGAAAAGTGAGACCCAATATCCCCGGTAACAGGGAAAATGGAGTCATTGTTGCCGGAGAAGGAGGAATTGCAACTGTCAACGGGGGTAACAACGTTGGAGGAGTCGGAATTTGAGTTATGATGATTGTCAAACGGAACATTATTAATATCATTATTATTGTTAATATCGTGAAGAATAAGACCATTAAGATTATGATTATCATCATCATTGGAAAAGTCGAGAAGGTCCTCGACAATGAAGGGATCACAAGAGAGTCTCCTCTCGGGTGTAAGCGTAAGCTGTCCGAATTCGGAAACCGAAGATGCTTCCATTGTAGTGTTGTTGTTGTTGTACAAAATGTAGAGTTTAATTTGTTTGTTTGAGCTAAAGAAGAAGAAGAAGAAGAAGAAGAAGAAGAAGAAGAAGAGTGAAAAATGTGGTGTTGTTAGAAATAATAGTGAAGGAGTTGTGGTTGTGGAAGAGAGAGAAAGAGGAGAGAGAAAATAGAGGGAAGTGGTGTGGAGAGACTTATGGAGTGGGAGATGAGAGAGTGAATTGGCGTTTGAAGGGGACTTGTGGACAGCTGCTCTATAATGCTTGCATTTTCTTGCAACAAACTAATCACTACTCCTACTTCTTCTTTTCATATAAATAAATTAATAGTAATTAGTTTTATAAATTAAATAAATAATTTTTTTTAAAAAAACAAATTTCATTAGTACAGACTACAGAGTCTCTTATCAAATCGGCCATATTACATTTAAAGTTGTCTAACTATGTTATACTCCGTATCTCTTCTTTGTCAAAAAAAAAAAAAAAAAAACAAAAAAAACTACCTTATACATTAGATGGTTAAGAAATTGGAGACATGGAATATGGTATTGAGTATGATAGGAGTAGTATACCAAGTATAAGACGATTTTTTACGATAATTTATGATTTTTTTAATTAATTAGATTTAAATTAAATAGGTTGAAAAATACTTTGATGCCTTTTAAATTTATTGCTTTGATTTTTATGAGAGGAGGGTTGCTTGTTTTACCGGTTTTTGTTCTTGAAGCTATTTTTATTTTTTAACACTTTAGTATTTTTATTTAGACACTTTTGACAGTTAAAGGGTGAACCATATTTTTTTTGTTTATCTTTACAGCTAGTTGAGGAGAATGGGGACCTTGGGGTTAACTTGAGTTTCAAGTAGGAATTGTTGCTTGGATTTTTATTTTTAAAATCATTATTATCAGAGTGTGTGCCGTGCTTTAAATTTCTGTATAAAAGACAATTTCATTCTAAAATTGTACTCCGTATAAAAATTGTATTTTTTTTTTATCTTTCAAACATATACGTAGTATTGTATGGAGTAGTAATTCATAAATTAAATTTTACTCTGAGTTGGTTTTATAAAAACTATTTAATTTACATGAATTCAATTAATCTATAACTCTTATCTGAGCATATTGTGCTACCACGCGGAAAAATGATAATAAAACAGGCACCAGAAATGATACGTGGTATATTCTGGTGCAATTTTTCGGCCAAAAATATTTATTCTTAACAATATACTTTATTTACCTTTTTCACTTTCTATCTTCTTTTATATACTGTTTATTTATGGAAAACGAATATTATATAGATATTTTCTTAAAGTAATGTGTGACAATATTTAAGTCAAATCGGTATAACAAAATACGGAGTATATATTTACTCAATTTTTTTTTATCAAATTAGCATACCAAGCAAAAAAAAAAAAAATCTAACATACGGAGTATTAAGCATAATATTTCAATCAAACAATAATTTTAGAATATTCATGCGTGCATGAGATCTAATCTAGTTTATAAATAATAAAAAGTCCACTTTCTTTTCATTTTAATATTTATAAGGTCAGCGTCGGGTATAGCAATCTTACGCCTTGACCAGTCACAAAGTCGTTCTTGATAGCAACCGGCCCGAAGTCTAACTCGACCAACTCGTTCTTGTTAGCCGGCCCGTTAGCCCCTCAAAGATGATGGAATATCTATAGTCTTAGGCCATGTTCTGGTCACCTTATTTCCACTTATTTCAGGAAAAATAAGTTCAGATAAGTTCAGTTAATTTCATATAAGGGTGTGTTCTATTCACCTGATTTTTACTTATTTTTTCTGAATTTATCTGAACTTAACTGAACGTATCTGAACTTATCAAAACTTATTTTAGTTATACGTTGTACTTGGTCAACCCTTATTTTTCCTGAACTTATCTTATCTGAACTTATTTTTCCTGAAATAAGTGGAAATAAGGTGAACAGAACAGGGCCTAAGTTCAAATAAAATAAGTTCAGAAAAAATAAGTGAAAATCAGGTGAATAGAACGCAACGGTATGAAAAATGAGTAAGCTTTAACGTTGAAATGCACCCTTGAAGAGCCTGTTTGCATAAGTTGTAAAAAGGGAAATCTTGGGATATAAAGTGGACGGCTGGTTCTAATAATCAAGAGTTAATTGAACTCAAACTAGAATGAAAGATTCATGTATTTGGAATTTAGTGCATAACCGCAAAATGTATAAAAGTATAAAACTTCAGTATTTAATTTGATGAACTCCGTATATATTTATTCAAAATAATTATACTACGTATATAGCTCATACTAAATACTACCTTCTTTCATTAAAGTTTTTTATATTGACCGTGCTGCACGAACTACAATGAAATATTTAACCACTAATATATCCAATTTCAGTTGTGACATAATTATATTCTGAAAATACATATTGAAATCAGTCTAACAATATCTTAGATGATACTACGTTTTGATGTTGATATATAATAGTGAGAATATATTGTGATGTATATATATAATAGTGAGAATATATTGTCAAGGTTTTCATACTTTGGACCCATATTTAAAGACGTAAAAAACTTTCAGAAACGGATGTAATACATAATATCTATTCGTTTTAACTATTAATCCGTATTAAATGATGAATTAAATCATTACACTTATGTTAGTTAGGAACCTTATAATAATATTTCTACTGATTCTCGAATGCATCATATTGACTTCTTACACTTACGTTGTTATACGAATTCTGATTACGTATAAAATAAATGTTTTATCTTTTTTTAAAAGGTTATTATCAATCTTACTTTCTCCGTTCTTTTTAATTGACACATTTATTTTATCATTTGTCAATGCAATTTTTTAATTATTAAAATACTTTATTATCAAAAAGTAAAATTATAAGAAGTTGACATTATATACAATTAGATTATTATAATAAGATTATACATGACTAATTTACACTCTCAAAGTGAAAATATTATAGTACATTGTTTGGCCAATATACAATATACGGTTTTTTCATGAAATGCCCCTGAGGTTTTAAAAAACGCACCAAATACCCTCGCCTGTTTCGATTCACATAATATACCCCTATTTTTTTCCAAGTTTGCACCAAATACCCCTTAACTGACCTTCCGTTAGTCATCCGTTAAGTCGTGTTTATAATTCACAGTATACCCCTTTTTATAAACTTAATGCATAATATACACCTATTTTAAAATTAAGTTGCACTAGATACCCAAATTGCAGGAATTTGAATTTAACGGCTAGTTTTTAAACCTAGGAAGCAAAATATAGCCGTTATGTTCTTGCTGCCTATAAATGCTACTAGTGTTCACCTCACTTGCATACTTTCCCCTCTCCAAATTAGCCATGAGCTCTCATTCAAAAACCGAATCTTCTTCCATCCCAAATTTAGCATACATTAGAGTTCCTAATAAAAATTGCTATTGCGGGAGAAGATTTGCAATTAGGAGCTCGGAAACGGCAAAAAATCCGCAAAAGCTTTACTACAAGTGTGATCCTTGTGATAATTTCAAATGGTGCAAAGGTTTTCTTGAGCACACAAGTGATGAAGTTCAGAGCAAGGGAAACAGAGATGATGAAAACAGGGGAATGCAAGAACAAAGCTGGGGAATGCAAGAACAGAGCAGGGGAATGCATGAAGAGTTGAAGCTATTGAAGAAGAAGATCAAACAACAGAAACAGCAAATCAATTTTGCAATAAAAATTGGTGTATTAATGTTTGCATTTCTGATTTGGATAGCAATGAAGTAAAGTTGTAACAAATTTCATGAAATAAAGAGACTTTGTTCCATAAATACTTGTTCAAGCAAATAAGCTTTACATAAACTGAACTTTAAGTGGACAAACACCACTGAACTGCACAAAAAGAGGTGTTCTATGCATTTCACTGTTTCCAAAAAATTATCTCTGCACAACTGTTTCCAAAAACTGATTCTAACTAAACTGATTCTAACTAAACTGATTCTGACTAAACTGATTTGACTAAGTTAGTTTAGCTTTGTGCACTACAATTCACAAAATATAGCCAACTGAGGTGACTATGCAGCTGCCTTTGACCTCTTCCTTGTGTTTGGTCCCCCATTTGATGTACTTGCTCCTGCTGCACCACTCTTTGAAGTGCTTGGTCCAGTGGCACTTGTTCCTCCACTCTTGCATGTTCTTGAGTTGTGACCAAACTCTCTACACTTTCCACATTTCACATTTGTGTTCCTCTTCCCTTTCTTTGGTTCATTTTCCCCTCTCTTTCTCTTCTTAGCAGGTCTGCCAGATGGTCTTTTGATGGTTGGAGGCTGAATGGAAGGAAGGCCAAAGTCAGGCCACTGAGATGGATCTGCCATAGGATGAATATGTTCTGCATAGGTTAGCTTGTATGCAGCAGCCTTGAACCATGGGGATATGAAATCATGGGGGTTCATCCTTTGGTCATATATGACCCTCAGTGCATGCTTGCAGGGGATTCCACAGATCTGCCACTTCCCACAGGCACAACTTCTTGTTGCAAGCCTAATTGGGAAGTTGACATGTCCATCCCTAACCTCAAATTCACCCCCTCCACATGCTGTGGCATAACATAACCTGGACTCAGCTGTCCTCTCCTCTAACTCTTTCAATGCATATGCAGTGAGCTGACCTTCCTCCATGTCAACTGCCTTGTCAAATCTAGCCCCCACCCTCTGCATACACCAACTTCTGATTGCTGTACACCAGACATTAAACAACAAACAACAAGTTCAGGGGTATATTATGCATGAATATGATTAAACAACAAACAACAAGTTCAGGGGTAATATTATGCATGAATATGATTAGAAGAGTTATACCTTCCAATAATGAGAAGACAGGCATGTCTCTGAAGGTCTTTGTGCATGCATTGAATGACTCCACAAAGTTTGTTGTGTTGTGATCACAACAAACAGTAGAGTCAAACTTATGCCTAGACCACTGCTCAATGCAGCTGTTCAAGTATGCAGTGGCATTTTCATTGTACTCACTGATCTTTTCCATGGCCTTACTAAACACATACTCATTGTATGCATTAGCAGCTATCCAAAAGAGCTTGTGGAATGCAGATCCACTGAAGCCATTGTTCTTACAATTCATGTATAGGTGTTGGCAGCAAACTCTCCTAGTTGCTCTAGGAAAAGTTTCTCTAACTGCCAACTCAACACCCTACACATCAGCAAACAACAAAAACAGGTTCATTAATATAGAAACATAAACATAAGAAAAAGTAAAGATCAGAAAAGAGTAAATATCAGATCAGTACACATACCTTCATCCTATCACTGATGAAGGTCCAATCATCTCTGTTGCAACCCTCCTGCTCAAACATTTGCCTCAAACATCTCATGAAGTAGGTCCAACTGTCACAACTCTCAGTGTCTACTATCCCATAGGCAAGAACAACATTTGCCTCAAACATCTCCTTTTAGGGGTTAGTTTCTTAGAAGCAGGCTTATCCTTGCCTTTTGACTTAGAAGCAACATGATTTGTGTGTTTGGGTGGGGTGGGTTGTTTCTTTGGGGATTCTTGTGTTTGTTGTGGTTGAGAGCAACCTGGAAACACCTCATCAGCATCATCTTTGCTAATGACTCTCACATACTCAACCTTCATGTCCTCACAATCAACAACAGGGACCTCCATAGCCACAGTGTACTCCATTTGTTCCTGTATTTCCCTCAAAATGTCCTCCCTTTCCTGTTGTTTCCTCATTACCTCTTCCTCCTCTCTTTGAGCCCTCGATCAACAGTTCCTCTTGTCTCTCCTTAAGTTGTCTCTCTTTTTCCTTTCTATGATTCTCAATTGTTGCAACAGCATTCCTAAACACCAATCCTGGTTTATCTGTTCCCTCAACCCAAATTTCAGCAGTGTCTTTACCCCAATTCCATCCCCACAGAAGCCTTAAAGTCTTATCATCATTCAATTCAACCTTACCACAAGGACCCTCAACATACAAGCTAAAGGTACTAGGCAAAAAAACATCTTGCTTAACTGATTCCTCAAAGATATCAAGAAACAACTTCAACAAACGATATTTTTCCATGTCACCCACTCTAATATCAAAACTATGTGACCCATAACGTAGTAACAACCAAATAGCACTCATCCTAAAGGGAAAAAATAATGAAACTAACATCAATTTTCATTCCAACAACCACAATTGACCAATAACCAACAAGAAATTTGCGCAATTTAAAAAAAAAAAAACTGACAATTTCACAAACCCTAACCCTAATCGATTTCGTGAAAAAAAAACAAGTTTACCAGCAAAATTAAACAGAGGAGAAGAGATTATTACCTGGAAGTAGACTAACCAACTTTAAAATTCCCGTTTCCTCTTCAACACTAACTCAGCTGGAAATCGCCTCAAGTTTCTCCCTTTTTTGTCGCGATTGAAGCAAAATCACAACCCACGAACTCGCCTTTAAGATGCGCAGCAAAATTCACAAAAATATTGAAGATCTACCCAGAATTTCTAGGGTTTGAGTAGGATTAGAGCTTGAAGAAGAACAGGGGAGAGGAGAGAGAAAGAAAAAAATGTGAACGGTTTTTTTTTTTTTGGTCTTTCTGTGAAAGTGAAGGAAGTCAATGGCGCTAAACCAAAATTAAGGGCAAATAAGTAAAACACCACTAACGGCAGACTAACGGCGTTAGCTGACAGGTGCATGTCATGAACAGTACGGATAAATAGGGGTATATTATGTGAATCGAAACAGGCGAGGGTATTTGGTGCGTTTTTTAAAACCTCGGGAGCATTTCATGAAAAACCGTACAATATATTTATAACTTCACCCCTACCTTCACTCCACCTATAAAAAATGCAGTAGCATAAACTCTTATAGCGGTAATTTTGGGGATAATGCCTAATTCCACTGGACGACTACCGTACAACGTACATGTTCTTGCATTATTATTCTCCTTTTTAAAAGAGAATTACATGGTAATTAATGATTTATTGATTAATTATATTGAAAAACAAACAGAAAAAAAGACTAATTGATGTCAAAATTCAACCCCTTAGGAATCGATCTAGCAGGTTTGTCGCTGCGACTCGTGCATTAGCGTCCAAGTTTACAGCCCGGATTCTTTTTCCGTTAACTTTTTTTATTTTCTTTCTCTTTTTCTTTTCCTTTTATCTAGAAAACTGTGCCATTTCCCTTTTTTTTCCTTTGTCTGATTTTATCCATTTTAATAATTGATCTTTTTATTTATTGGAAGATTAATTAGGTTTATCTCAGGATTGACCCCACTTATTACGCACGATGTTACAGCTCACCATGAGGCGAAAATTAACAGTTGGGATGTCAGTGACGTGTCATTCAATGATGGGTTAATTTTTTTTTACAGTTTACTAATTTTGTTATTTTACATTTACAGCTTGGAAATAAAAGTACATTTTTGAAAAGTTAAATTAAGGATAAGGTGACACGTGGTGCTACTTGGTTAGAGGTGGACTAGGTGAGTGGGACCTTCAAATACTTCATTGTGGTGTCAATCCCTAGGCATAAAATAAGTGGATAATTTTGAAGAACAAACTCACTATTAACAGGAATAACAACGTTAATCCCGAGGCAGAAATTTTGGACCCGATTTAAAGGCCCGACTCATACTGGCAAAGTCGGACAGATCTTTTGAAAAATTTTGGGCTTTAAGCAGCATACAACTAAAATTTTGGTTCAATATTCAGCCCGATGCGAACTATCATATTCGATCAAAAGTAGCGGGTTTGGATTTCAGCCCAAACAAGCCCGACCAACCCAAGAATTAAACCTAAAATGGGCCATACTTTTTGCCAAAGCTCGGAATTGGCACGACTTATGAGTTATGACCACCTCTAAAATGGACAAGAGAGAGTAGAAAAATATACTTCGTATCTAATACTTCCTCCGATCATTTTTACTCGCAACGTTTGTCACTTTCATTCATGTAAATGCACAACTTTGATCATTAATATCTTTAATTCTCTTTAAGCAAAAATTATAAAAAGTTAATATTTTGAAAATACACATTAAGACGAATCTAACAAGATCTCACATGACTATGTTTTATCTTACGTATAAGTCACCAATAATGGTCAAAGTATAATATGTGAATAGTGTAGAAATCACAAACGTTCCGAGTATTAAAAATCGGAGGAAGTATGGCTTTAATAAAACTTCACTTTTTTTTTTTTTTTTTTTTTACTGTGAATTGATTTCAATTTTGATAAATGACATAACATACCTATACTAAATATATTTTAAAAAAAACGTTCATAATAACGTACATGTTCCACATAAAACCTTTAGAACATATCATGTCATGCTCACAAGGATATAGCAAGAATATTACTTTGTACTATATACTTAATATGTTGTACAACAACACAAAAAATCTTATAAAATAAGACTTGAACATGGACATGTAACATTTAATGTTCAATTTTTACCATCTTAGGCCATTATTGAATATATTATTTACTGCACAATATGCCACACAATATGCTCCATATCATTCATAACATTTGAGTGTCTTTTACATAGTATGTACACACCATGTACAATACGATATTCAAAGTAGTACTTATAACATTGTCTAAGCCAGATACCAGTTCGTTACTAAGATTACTAATCTACAATTAAATGACTATATAAGCCAATTATATAAATTTATGCATTAACACACTCATTTGATATATTTAGTTTGGTGGACCTAGCTTAAACTAAAAGGAACCTATATGTAGGGTTCCCATTTATAGTTGCTTATGGAGGAGGGTTTAATTTCTCAGAAAAACACAAGATCACATAATTTTATTTATTTATTTCTTTATATTTGGAATAATAATGATGAGTTATGATTTTGATTAAATTACACATTTTCGCCTTTTCTTACAAGAAGGAACTAAAAAAGAAAGGGAGGATGGGTACCAATACCAAACGGCACGTGATTAGGCTAAGAATACTGTCAGTTAACCTTCCCACATGTGAGAGAGTGTCCTAGCTTAACGTCAAAAAGCCAAATCTAACGGTGGTCAAAGACACGTGGCGGGAATCAATGGGTGTCTTTTCCTTTTCTCTTGATGCTTTTAACCGTCTGATCTGGAAGTGTTTGATGATATAACGTGAGCCCACGTGCCATGCTGTCACGTGATGTAGTTCTTATGAATTTTCGTTTATTGTTTTAAAATATTCACGTACTTGTTGAGTTTGCGTATCTTGTGACCCGCACGTCGGGTCGTCGGTGGAAGTCGTAGAGGAGGTGATTCTCGTTTAATTTCTCCCTCCTTTCTTTTCAGCACGGTACGTTTTAACCATTCGATCTTATACTAATCGGCATCCGTATATTCTACACGTACAATAATCCATTGATGTGTAAGTACGTGTACTTATACTCTTACTCCCTCAATCTTATTTTACTTGTTTTATTTTATAATTTTTGTAAGAGTTTTTTTTTTATTTATTTTTTTTATCAAAGTGCGTTTAACGATTAAACATTACCTTAAAAGATACACATGCTATTAAGGAATATATTACATACTTACAATAAAGGTGCATATTCTGATATTCATAGCGCATGCTCGAATATGTTGTGTGAGAATTATAATTCAACGTTTCAAAGCTACATCACAAAGTAACTTTACTCAACTTGTACTGAATTCCTTTAGAGTGCAACCTATTTGGATCTATACTTGGTAGCATGTCATTGTTTATGTGATTACTATTTACTAATTATATAAAGTATGTTTTAATTGCAATGGGGTAGTGAATTAATGTGCTAAGATTTATAAGTTACAACTAACAATGATCATTGCAATGGGCTAGTGAATGTAAGTAGGCATTACCAAATACTTTCTCAATGGTAGTAGAGTTCCCATGCCCCAGTAAGTTAGACTGTGATATCTTGAATCATATAAGACTGTATTCTTTTACACTTAACTAACATGAGCTAAATTGAATTAAACCGAAATATGATGAACTGAATAAAGTTGAACTGAGTTGAAATGAATTGAACTCGACTGGACTGTATTCAACTCAACTCAACTCAACTGGATGAACCTAAATTGAATTGAACTAAGCTAAACTGGACTACATTGAACCGAATAGACCTAGAATAAGTTGGACTGAATAGAATGAACCTGAACTGAAATAAAATTTAGTCCAAAAGAACAACCCTATTATTCATATTGTTTTCCCCTTTAGTCAAACTGTTCATCATCTAATTACAAACAAACATATACCGAGCAATTGTTAATTTTGGGCCAATATACGTTTCAGATGATTTTAGAAAAGAAATAGGAACTATTACTTTCAATTTACAATAAACATAATTTCTACTAAATTAAAATAAGTTCAATAATTAAAAAAGGTAAGAAAAAGTAGATTCAAATATTAAAAAGGCATGTGAATAAAATTGAATGCACCCTAAATGTTCGTCTAAAAGTGAAAATTATTGTGTGATTAAAATGTGAACGGGTCAATGTAAAATCTTTGCGCTCAATTTTAAGCTCATCGAGCGTTTAAAGGGTTTGAAATTGCTTTCCAAGCAAAACATTACTCCATTATAATCTTTAAATCTATACTACAGAGTAATATATTTTATGGAGTAATATGTTTCCAATTAAGTTAATGTGTGACATGACCCTCTCAAGTCTCACCCATTAAATGAATCTCGTTTCAATGTCATCCACTTAATCACACACGATGAGAAACGTGGTTTGTACAAGGCTATTATAATCATGATTTTAATTAATAAGTAATTTATTTATACTGATGTTTATCGGGATTGGACTTTAGATTTGAAGTATTGGCTCAAGCTTGACATAAGTAAAAGGAGAACCAAATCATCAAACGTCAAACGATATAAAGTTTGTAAAAGTCAATTTAGGTAATATAATATTTTGTTTACCTTGTTTTCACTTATTTTTTAGAAAATTAAGTTTAGATAAGATAAATACATGAAAATATACACCAAAATTACAATTAATAATTAAATTAAATTAAATTTTGATTAATTCTAATAAGTTTGGATAAATTCAATTATTCTCGAAAAAAAAAAGTGAAAATCAAGTGAATAAAAGCAAAGTAATTAACTTAATTCAGGAGATATTTCATTATCCCTTGAATGGAATAAAGCAGCAATAGGGAAGCTGATATGGCATATTGCTCAAAAACAGATCCTTGTGGGTGAAGTGCGTAAGTGAGGTTTATGCAAAGCAAGACTCTTGGTGGGGGTTTGAAGCTCCAATGTTTGGTAGTTGGAGTTTAAAGTGCATTTGCAAGCTAGGTTAAACAAGAACAGGTTCAAGCTATAAGGTGTGATATTTGGCCTACAGGTCAACATTACTCCATCTCACAAGTTTATCAAATAGGCATTTTGCTTCTGATGATTGTGCATGTGATTTTTTGTGGGTGTGTTCCAGAAACACAATATCACATTTTTGGCTCATGTATTTATGTTGTAAGGTGCTTTACTATTATTATACAGTGGTTGTATGTCCCTTACAGAATTGTAGGGATTGATGCTCTATGCAGGTGGATAAAAAAATGGATATAGAGCATCCAAATGGAGAAGAGAAGTCCTTCTTACTGCTACTGTCTATATGATTGGGCAAGTTAGGAATAAGAGCTATTGAGACCATACAATTTTGTGTGGTAGATAAAACGGTAAAGGATATCAAATTTCTTGTAAAAAAATAGAAGCATACATACAACAGGGAAGAATGTTAGTCGTATAGATAGGGACTAGATTGAATCCTTACAGAGTTTTGGTGGTGTTTTTCCCCAAGTTCTTCGTTATGGTCCTTCATAGAGGGTTCGTTTTTGGAGAACTAACTTATGGAGTTATGGGTATTTGTATTCGTTTTGAGATTTTGTTAATATACTTTAACTTTAACAAAAAAATCATTATCCACTCTAGAAGCGGATGTTTGCTACCATAAAGTGAAGGAGGAACTCTAAGTCTCAAGGGGCGTATTTTGTATTGTTATTAATACCAGTGCGATATTGGTATATCAATCACTATTAAGAAGTACCGATACGAGTTATTTACCTTATTGATACTGACATATTATGTGTTGATACTAAAAGTGATTATAGTAGAGTGACTTGTGTCCAATTGGTCATGACATTTAGCAATCCTCGATATTCAATACTTGCGAATGAATATCATCTACCCTTTGTACCTCCCAAAACATAATCCAATCCCCTGAGATGTTAAACCATTATAGATTTTGCATGAACTTTGTAAGTACTCCATCATTCAATAGCCTACGAATTTAGGTCATACTTTCTCCGTACGTTCCATAAATTTTGTCACTTTTACTTTCAATTTTTTATGCAGTCAAATAACCATTGTTAGTTACAATATTAGATACCTACTATCGAATCTCATCGAATATTGTTGATTATAACCAGCTCATTTCATTTAAGAAACGCAATTGGAATCTTTTTTCCAGTAATCTTTTCGTCTACTTTATTTTTCATCATTTTTGCGGCATGGCCGAGTGGTAAGGCGGAGGACTGCAAATCCTAGCTTGTTCTCCAGTTCGAATCCGGGTGTCGCTTGATTTATTATAATTAACAAAATACTCGGATTTCCTTATCGGCTGCTATTACCGATAACTCCCCTAATTCTTAGGCATACAAAGGAAGCAGAAAAGGTCTGTTGGATACGTACTTGATTCTAAGTGTACGGGAAAAGTGAAAGTTCTGTAAATTTTTTGTGTCTACTATATAATTAAAAATATGAAAATTTCATGAAATGCCCCCGGGTTTTGCCATATTGCACCAAACTCCCATGAAGTTTCAATAATTAATAAAATACCCTCACAATTTGTACAAATACCCAATATACCCTTACTAATAACGGGCCGTTGGTCCGCCGTTAGCCAAATTTCTAATTCACCCAAATACCCCTATTCTGAAACTTATTTCACCAAATGCCCCAAACTTAAATATATCTATTATGATGTTCCAACTAGGGGTAAAAGTTCGGTTTTCGGTTTGGATTAAGGCCCAAACCGAATTCAAACCAAACTAATTCGTTTTTCATTTTTTGAAACCGAATCCAAACCAAATAACCTTTTAATCCAAACCAAACCAAACCGGATTTTTAATTTTCAGACCAATCCAAACCATAAAATCGAATTTTCACGGGCCTTTCATTTGGGCCTGTATTTGAGCCTATATTATACCTGTTTTAGACAATTTTCTGACCCTTATTATACTTTTTAGCTAAATCGGTTTATTCGGTTTTAGTTCGGTTTATTCGGTTTTAGACTTTCAGTCCAATCCAAACCATAAAACCAAATTTTTTTAAAATCTCAGTCCAAACCAAACCGAGTAGAAAAAAAAAAACAAACCGAATTTCTTATTCGGTTTGGTTTGGTTTGGTTTTTAGTTTTTTTCTACCAAACTTTCACTCCTAGTTCCAACAACTAGTTTTTGTGTTTGAAAAGTAGTTGTTGGTCATGGTTGGCTATAAAAAACTCCTTTGTTGAATGGTTTTTGTATTTTAGATATTATTTTGCTTTGCTTTGCTAATTTCATAAGATTTGTGTCATGAGTTTTCTTTCAAAATCATCATCTACACCCAATGAGTCCACATATATTAGGGTACCCAAATTTTTTTGTTATTGTGGTAGGAATAGAGGTTGGAGTGGAGAATTGTTCTACAAGCTCTTATGGATAGCTGCTAATGCTTTTTGGGGTAGTTTTTTTGCACATTTGTTTTGATCTTGCACATATTCATTGAGTAGAAAAAAACATTAAATGTAGTTGGTGCAAAGATGTTTTGTAAGTGAAGCTAAAAACAGAAATGCTTCTCATTTTGGTATTTTGTGCAGATTATGCAACAACAATTATTTATGAAATGTGAATTTGTTTCTCATTACTTGTGTTTACTTCAAGATTACAAACAATAAAATTACAAACATCAATATCCTCATTTGCATTACAACTTTGACTACTTTTTGTTGTTGTTTTAGCTTCTTCTTCATTTGCTTCAATACTTCTTGCGTCTTACTGTTTCCCCTGTTTTCAATACTTTCTCCTTCGTCTAAGGTTCCCCCGTATTATACTTCGTGTTGTTGCCCCTTGTTTTCTTGCTCAACTACTCCCTTGCACCATCTCAGATCGTTTCAAGGATCACACTTGTAATACTACCTTTGTGGATTGAGTGTTGTATCGGAGCTTCGAATGGAAAATTTTCTACCACAATAACAAAATTTGGTAGGTACTCTAATATATGTGGACTCATTGGGTGTGGATGATGATTTTGAAAGAAAACTCATGGCACAAATCTTATGAAATTAGCTAAGCAAATCAAAATAACATCTAACTTACAAGAACCATTCAGCAAAGGGGCTTTTATAGTCAACCATGACCAACGACTACCTTTCAAACACAAAAACTAGCCGCTGGAAGATTAAAATAGGTATATTTAAATTTGGGGCATTTGGTGAAATAAGTTTCAGAATAAGGGCATTTGGTGAAATAAGTTTCAGAATAGGGGGAGTTGGGTGAATTGGAAACTTGGCTAACGGCGGACTAACGACCCATCATTAGTAAGGGTATTTTGGGTATTTGTACGAATTGTGAAGGGTATTTTATGAATTATTGAAACTTGATGGGCGTCTGGGAATTATGGCAAAACTCGGGGGCATTTCATGAAATTTCCGAAAATTTAACGAACACATAACAAGTTTTGATTCTGATTCATTTTTTTTTTGGTGTACCACCCGATTCTCCCTTAGGGCTAATCCGGATTTGAGGGGAGTTCTGAGTGGATAGGTTCTAGTCCCCCCCCAGTTGTTGTTGCGGGAGATCGAACACGAGTCATCCCTACTAAGTTCAGCCTCAATCACCACTAAACCAACAATCAATTGGTTTGATGATAGCATACTTTTGGTTTTGGATCCTCTAGAGTTTTAAAATAAATCTACATTGTAGAGTTTGGGAAATATCAACAATTGATTGTAGAATCAATGACTCATATATTATCTTTCCAAAATCCCCCCTATTATTTCTCATCAATATTCACCCCTCGATTCTCCCTTCCCAATAATATGAGTCATTGATTTTAAAACGTATGGTTTAGATACAACTCTACCTTGTAGAATTTTAATAAAACTCTAAAGGATCCGGACTACTTTTTAGCTTATACGAACCCTGATCTAGGGATGGCAATGGATCGGATTCGGGTCGGATGTAGTAAACTCCAAACCCGATCCATTTAAAATTCGGACTCCAAATTTGCATCCATATCCAAATCCATTTAAAATTCGGACTCCAAAATTGCATCCATATCCATATCCATATCCATATCCATTTAGAATTCGGACTAAAAAATTGCATCCATATCCAAATCCGAATTTATATCCATATCAAAATCCGAATTATGCGTTAACTTTACTTACATAGAACTAATAATTTTAAAATAAATTAGAAATCCTATTTCTCATTTACCAAAATCTAATGAGTTTCTAATAATTTTTTATTTTTTTTAGGGAAGTTTCTAATAAATTAATAACTAATATATGCGCTTTAATTAAATATATTAGATTAAATTAAGAACTTCCTTTTAAAAAAAAGTTATGTACAAAAAATAATACACTTTTGAAATAAATTCTAGTTGGATTTGGACTAGGATTCGGACTCGGGTCGGATTCGGGTCGGAGTCTCTGCAGACTCCATATCCGATCCATAACCATTCGGATTCAGATTTTTTTTTTCTCGGATTCAGATCGGTTTTTTTTTCCTTCGGACCGACTCGGAATCAGTTCGGATTCGGATGTGGTTGGGAATTTGGATCAACATCATTTTATCGAACTCCGAAATGAAACCATCAGCCCGACATTTAGCACATATGGCAAATAAGCCCAATTCCTAATTCCTTGAATAAGCCCAATTCCAGAAGCATTACATTTCTTCACCTTCTTCAACTTTACAGCTTCAAAAGTTTCAGTGAGAAATCAGTTGCAGAATTTTGCACCATTGTTGGATTGCTAGATCGATCAAAGAAGAGAGAGAGAAAGATGATAAGAAATAGGCTGCAATGGCTGAACACAGTAGTAACAGAACCACATTACTTCTTCCATTTCCTAATCTTCTTCTCGTACCTTCCAATTCGTATTTCTGCTTCTTCCATCTTCTCTCCCGACATCTCCCTCCGCCTTCTTCGCCGCGTAATCAATGTTTTCTCTCTCCTCTTTGCTTCTGATTTTCTGCAATTATCGTCAATTTCTTCTGTTTGTCTTTATACTGATTTTTATTGATTTTTTGCAGGAGATTCAAGCGGTTCTCGCATTTTTAATCTTTTCTGCTGTCAAGGTAGTATTTTGAAGAACTTTAATTTCAATTTTTTTGTTTTTGTTTTTTTGTTTATGGTTTTGATTGATTTTTATGTATAATTTTGTTTATTTTGCTGGAAATCTCCCCAGATGATAAGGGAGGAGACATGGGAAGGAGTTATTGCTGATACTTTGCTTTACGGGAAGGTGACGACTTTTGATTATTTTTTGTTGTTGCTGCTGCATTTATTATTTTGATAATATATGTTGAATGTAGCTTAGTAGGGAATTAGGGATTTAGTAATTGCCATTGGCATTTAGAATAACAACTTATGATTAAGAGTAATCGCTCCTTGAGCCAAGGTTCAAGGACCCTATCGCCTTGTTGACTAACTTTGAAGAAGATGATTAGGAAACCATTGGGTGTTTATCAAACTAGTAATTGCCCTCTTGCTTACCTAATTGGGCACCAAAATGAAGGGGCTATGTAGTATTACAAACTTCCAGATGGTTTCATGTAGTTATCACTTGAGAAAAACCCAGTTCCACTTCGGTCTTCATATTTTTTGTGGCTACTTGAAGATACAAAGACAACAGACGAGATGCTATAGCAGTCAATCCTAGAATTTCAAATACAACACCTGGTTAGCAACTATATTTTGTTTCATTCTTATAGTTCTAAATTCTATTATTAGGTCAATGGAAGCATCTCGTTAGGATTTTACAGGGGAATAAGATGAATTCATTTGAGTGCAAATTAAATCACAAAGCAGATGCCAAAATTGAACAAACAAAATTAAGTGAGGTTGGTGAACCTTTGGGGAATGTGTCTGGCTTGTCACAAACAACAGTATTAACAACATCAACCTAGTATCACTCCAATCATATGCACCTATACCTATATGGCACAGACAGAGGAACAAGAAACATTAACGCAGAATTGGGTTTTTGGTAAACTGGGAAATTCCTATTTTATACAAGTAGGAGACTTGAAAATGCAGAACCGAGCAATAAATCAATAATTTTTCTTAGAAATCCAGAATTGTGTTTGTTTGTTATCAACGTAATAGGTAAATGGCACGTTTACAATGTTAATTTGTTTTTGAGAAGAGACAATTAGAAAGAAAAGGTGATTTTATATTTTTATGTCCCTTAATATATGCTTATCATCCACAGTAAAGACTTCACCTTGAATTTCCTTGAGTTTCTAAGTTTTGTAAACAGGAAATGTGACCTTATGGGAGTTTTCCTGTGTGAAAAGCAGACATTATATGGGACCTATAGATGTATATAGCCTTATACCTAAACTAAATGAACCAGTAGAGTGACTTTTTCCTCGACAAACATTTTGTCTTGGAATACAAGTTGCTAATCTGTGCAGTAGCTTTTGTTAGTTCTTACCACTTCAACATTATGATACATGACCTTGTTTATCGAATAATTCTCTATTTTGTTTTGTATTGTAAGTGATGAAATATCCTTTGATTGATCCTCTATGTATACCTGGTTAACTTTGTTATTTATCTAATGTGTTCTACTGACTGTTTAGTTTTCAGAAGATTGCTATTTTCTTTAACATGAATATCACATTACCTCTGAATTATATTCTCTCTTTTTCTTTTTGAAGTTTCTATTTTGAATATGGGAAGAAACCAAGAAAAGGTGGGTCGGGTATGATAAAACAGAATGGGTGAGTGGAGTTAACAAGGTAAGTGACACCCATTTGGTGTGGTATTTGTGGTAAATAATGATAAAAACCTGGGTGGAAGGAGTGAGTGTGAGTCCCATTAGACAGGGTATTTGGGGGCTAAAAAGCCAAAAATGGAGCAAAATGAAGGGTTTAAAAGGAAAGATTCTAAATAGAAACAACATTTTGAAATGGACTAAAAGGAAAGTAGGAACATAAAAAATAAACAGAGGGGTATTTGCAATGGATGATTGTTCAGCGTACTGGATATAAACTTGGAATGGAGCAATCGAGGAACTTCTCTTACTACCATACTCCGTAGTTCACAAGTCATAATATGATGACTTGAAATTTGAGAGAATTCTGACAGCATTAATGTCTGGGATATGAATAACTTAACCATTCTGTAATTTTTGACCAAAAAAAAAAAACTTTATTTGTTTTTGTTAAGAAGCTTTAATTTTATTTTTACACTTGAGGTAGAGATGTTGGCTTATGCTAATATTCTGATTGTTTTTTTCTTTTTTAAATTCTGATTCCAACTTTTTTTTTTCTGACATCAGGCATTTCTTTTTCTGCTTGCTCTATACGTGGACTACCATTTAGCTTTATGGTACATGCTGGCATTTGTAGGTAGGTCTTGTAATCTCTGGTTTTAATTAGGATGTAGGCTGAATGAGTGTGTGTAAGTTTGGACAAATAAGCTGTTAATGAGATCATGAGCATCAAATGAGTGTCTCTCTCTCTCTCTCTCTCTCTCTCTCTCTCTCTCTCTCTCTCTCTCTTTGTTGTGTATGTTATCCTTTTTTCCTTTTCTTTTTTAAACTTGGAACAAATGATCATTTGCATACCTATATTCCTATACCCACAAAAACTTGGTCAAGTGTTTTGGAGGTTATCATTTTCTTTATGTTTTCTTTTAAACTGTGTCTATTCTTTGAATCACCACCTGTGTGTACATATTAACTTTTTCAGTTTGGACATTCTATTTATGGCTTTATGCTGTTGTGATGTTGTCAGAGGCTTAGAGCTTATTCATTCATGTATATTAAACAAGAGCAGTGTTACCTAATTCTCTAATCACCCCACGAACCGCGAACCGAAAAGGCGAATTATAACATGAAAATGGTACAATTTTGGTCTAACTTAGCAACGTAAGTAGCGAACTGCGATCCCGTACCCAGTCTCATACTAGCGAATCAGGTAACAGTGAACAAGAGTCTAGCTCGAGTGACATACAACATTTTGATGCTGTTTTTGCATCAGTCAAGGTACTTGATTGGATTTGTAATTGCGGCTTACTTTAGTCTGGAAATTACTACGTCTTAGAAGCTTTGTGCAGAATTAAGTTGGTTGTCACATCTGTCTGATACAATTTTTGCGTTTTCTTCTTGTAGTGCTATATATACTAGCACAACAACCTGCATTTCCAGTACTAGGTATGCCATAATGTAACCATACATCTCTCTTCCCCCTCCCCTCTTTTGAAAATGAGATTCCATCATAGATATTTCAAACTTGATACTTGACTTCTATCATTGGATTTCCATAGGCGAAGTAAAGACTATGACGCCATTGCAGTTGGAAAGTACACTGATTGAAGGGGTTTCTTCAAAATACTGGCTGGTGGGTATGTCTATTATGTTCTTTAAATGTTTCATCTCTCATACTGAATTAGTGGGCTGAAGTTTTCTTTGATGATGGTTTGAACTTATGATAGCATTTGCAAATTGCAATCTGTTATCTGTTATCTTTTAATCTTCTCTCTCCCTTGCTCCTTTCGGAGGTCTTATGGTTTGTTGTTGTAAGTTTAGTTTTTAGGAACTTGAAATATCGACCTTTTAGACAGCTGCTGGTTTATCTGGTCTGAAAATATATTTTCCCACTGAGATAGTGAGATTAGGGATTACAACTATTATGAGAACACAATGCAACATCATTTGAAGAAACTTCATGATTCATCATGCATAGCAAAGAGGTTAGTAATTGTATAAGAATAATACATTCTTTCACCGTAGGAATGATGTTGGCTGAAGTGAGATGTATGCGGTCTTATGGAGACTGTTCCAGGAAGCTCCTTGCAGCAAGTGTAAATATAAGTATAAAATAATATAATAAAAAATGTTTTCAAAAATTAGTACTAAATTGCTCAACTCTGCAAAACTTAGCTGTGTCTTTGTCCACGTGCATGGTCTCTTGTTTGGAGAGAGAGAGTGAAACATGGTTGAATTTGATGTTCCTTTTACCGTCTTTCTTAGATGATAAAACCTGTGACATGCCATCAGGTGCCCCCCTCTCCTTGCTCCGCTCATATGTTTTGGCTTTTACTTGAGAATCTGCATACATTGGCCTCGTGTCCACAAGTCCAGAATGTCCACACCAAAGTTTCTATGGGGAAAGTTGCTTCTTCTTCAGATTCCTAATATCAAAGCCTTGGAGTATTAAAGGTGGGCCTCAGTATGCTAATGCATCAAGGATATGAATCTTCACCTCCAACTTTATGTTGTTTGATTTTGAGGAAGCCTAAAATGGCTTTATTATGGCCCATGGTTTACCACGTATGCATTACAATGTGTACAAAGTTGTACTTGTGAAGTAGAATTCCTCCTCTTTGTTCATCCATACTTGGGTGTTAATCGAAAAAGTGAAGGTTATGAGGTAATTATTAAGCAGGGACTCTGGAAACCTGTTTAAGTTGGTCTAGATGAATCTTCTATAGAACCCAACACTTTCAGCATATTCTAAAATCTGAAGCAATGAGCTGGATCTCTGTGAAACTATCTAAGTTGACTAATCTGTTAAGTTATTCACTGCTGCGTCATGTTCAAGCATCATCCATGCTGTCCATGACATGTTTAATTATGCATGTATTGACATCTGATTACTATGAGATTATTTGCAAATTGCAACCATTTCCATGGAAGTCTTGAAAACATTGGGGTTCTATTTCAACCTACCATATCAGCTTGGCTATTTTAAAGGCCATGACTGTATTAATTAGATACCTTACTCTAGTCATGTTGTTTGGCACCAATAACTGTCATGACTTATGGCATACACACACACACTTACACACACACACACACACACACACACACACACACACACACACACAATAAAAGCGATAAAAGTAATTGGCGGTGTTAGTCTGACTCCCTTTAGCCAACTGCATTTTAGTCTCCAGCAATAATTTCCTTAAAGATTTAAAATCTCTGTATGAGTACAACTGTACAAGCATTAACCAAACTTAGTAGTCCTTATCAAAGTCTGTATTAGACCCTCTTCTCAAAGTCTTGCTAACCTGAAATTCTGATATCATGCATGTATAGTTCTTGCCACGTTTGGACATTGTCATGGGACTTTGCTTAAGTTATGCATTTAACTCGTTACCGGTTTCATTGTGGCATACTCAAATAGGCCTTTAATGCTTTGTTTCATTGATGACTCCCGGTGTTTCAGGTTGAATTTCGTACTTTATGTTCGTCAACGTGTGTACGGCACAGTCGGAACTTTCCTGAACTCTCTATCACGTGAGTGTCGTCTTTAGTGTACATTTAATCCTTAGATACTCATTTTGTCTTAGACTCTTAGGGATGCCAGATTCTGATGAATTATCCTTATTTTTATCTGTCTGTTCTGCTGACAGTTATTCTGTATTTCTGTTGAATATTCAATGCAGATATGCAAATAGTATTCTGTCCTTTGGTACAGTTGATCTTGGGCTTTTTCCTAATGTTGCTGAAAGATTTGGAATCTCACTAAAAGGTAATTATTTACCTTTTCTTATAGGTTTATTAGTCTGTTTTTGCTTTTAGATTTAGTTATTTGTTGTTAATTATCTGATACTAAAGAGCACCTACTTGGTAAAAACTTTGTATTTATAGGAAATGTGGGACTTCCAGCATACATATTATTTGAGAAAAATTCCGAGATAGCTCGTTTCCCGAGAGTAGATTCTGATGCAAAAGTTTTTCATCCATCTACAACCAAGGTATTCTTTCAATACTGTACGACTGATACGCCGTAACTATGGTACTCAGCGATTATTGTGATTAGATTTCCCCTGTTAATTGATGGTTGAAGACGTGTATAAATGCTCTCTTTAGCTAAAATGGTCTGGATGTAAAATCCCCGTGTGCAGCTGTGCCCCTTCCCCCTAACAGGGAATACAAAAAGGATAGAAGAGGTGTAAAAATAATTGGGTATCCTCTCTATCTGTCAAATGTGTCAATGTTTTTTCAACTTATAGGCAAACACAGCGCATTAACAAGAAGCGAATAGACGATCCTTCCCATTCTAGGTTGGGTTAGTTGCAGATATTTCTCTTTTCATGCTCCAGCTGCAAGGGGAAGTGATAAATCCAAGGAAAATTTTACTTCTTCCAAGGAAATCCACATTTTTTTATAGTTGATTTCCTTGGAAGAAGTGAAATTCTTCCTTGGATTTATCATTTCCCAGCTGCAAGGCATTGGGGCAAAAGAGAAATGGCAAGGAAGAAGAAAGTGTATATGGGTCATTTAAATGTCTGTAGGAGCATATATTTTGTAATGGATTCTTCCCAATATGATCTCCCACTTAGGCGGCAGCCAGTGGCGGTGCCAGTATGGGTTCAGTGGGTTCAACTGAACCCATACTGGCCTGAAAAAAAAGCATATAGCAGTTTCTGAAGCTATTAAATAAAAGTCTTATACTGTTTCAACGCTGCTAATAGACAACAAATGTATGTTGGCACATTGGTTGAAGCGGGTGATATACCTGTTGATCGAACATATTGATAGCGGGTTCGATTCTTAGCGAGTGGCACTTGACTTTTGATTTATTTTTCTTTCTTCTTTTGGTTGGAGTAATATTTTGTTTCTTACACCTTCTACAAAGAAGTAGCAATAGTTTTGAACTTTTAATAAATACAAATTTTTATACTTTTCTGTTACTAAATTTCTTTCAGATTTTGAAAATTATATAATGCACTAGAAAAAAAAGATTTTGTTTAGTCATTTTCTTTGAAAGTATTTTTTATAATTAATTATGTTATGTACTATAGTATGTATAAATCTGTTATTTCAGATTTTGATTTATTTTTCTTTCTTCTTTTGGTTGGAGTAATATTTTGTTTCTTACACCTTCTACAAAGAAGTAGCAATAGTTTTGAACTTTTAATAAATACAAATTTTTATACTTTTCTGTTACTAAATTTCTTTCAGATTTTGAAAATTATATAATGCACTAGAAAAAAAAGATTTTGTTTAGTCATTTTCTTTGAAAGTATTTTTTATAATTAATTATGTTATGTACTATAGTATGTATAAATCTGTTATTTACACATAAAAGTCAATAAAATATGCCAATGTATGTTTTGCACAAAAAAATGACTTATGTTTTAATTTTCGAACCCTTAACACGGATTTTCTGGCACCGCCACTGGCGGCAGCATGCATATTAAGAAAACTAGTAAGGGATGCAAGTATGCAACACTCTTTAGAATGGCTCCCTGGTAATGGGTCAATTTGCATGTTAGATGTGAATGAAATTATTGAATGTGGATGAAGAGAAAAAATATCAAGAGAGTGTACGAATGATGAAAGAAAAGGGTTGATGTGACTGAGAGGGTAGAGGTAGTAAGATAAAGGCATTTTTTCCATTTAGGTAAGAGAAATATTTCATCGGGTTGGATCAAGTTGATTAATGAAAGATAAAATTGTGACAGTGGCAGTATGCCCTCATCATACCTAATAAGTTGCTCCATGTATTTCGTGATCATCTGAATTGTATGGCAATTTCCTCTAGTTTAGGACATTCGTTTTTCCTGTGTCAAGAGGTAATGGGTATTCAGTTGTTGGGGGTATAGGATTTACTGGGTGCAAAGCAGTAGTAGTGAATGAATCTATTGGTCTTGCTTTGTCTTGCTTTTATTTGATTATTTGAAGATTGTTTCTAGTCACTCACTTACATTTGTTTGTTAATGCTTGAAATTTGCAGGAATTTTTGTCTCGGCATTTCGAGCTTGACCGGCTTCTACTTGAATATGTACATAGCAAATAGACAGATGGTCAATAGTTGTATCCCTCGTGCTGTATGCCAAAGATTCGTCTGGAGTTTTCAACCCCACAAGCTTAAGATTCATTTATCTGATTTACTGCTGGAAATTTCTTACCCAAAATTTTGTCTTTTTTGCAATTATATACGTACATATCATTTATGTATACACAGATTTTGTACTATTAAAAAAAATGTATACAGAGGTTTTGTTACTTGTTTCTATAGTTTATTTGCCAAAGTTGTTACTAATTATTTAGGGTGGATAAATGCTAGAACAATTATAGACCAATAATGCAGTTTTATTTCCAGTTGATTGCATTTGCGAAGGAAGGATCAATCATTGAACCATCTGAAACAGAGCTCTTTGTTTTTAAATAATAACTACAAAAGATTATGGCTAAGAATTTGTGCTACATATTAAGTTGGTTAAGAAGTAACAAAATTGACGCTGATGCTGCTATGAAAGAAACACAGGCAATCGCAATGAGACAGCACCTGCTAGTTGCTGATAATAATTTGGATTTTGCTAACATGAACTGATTCATAATATCATGGTTGTAACTTGGATTAACTTTCCTAATTAGTACCGAGTAAACTTATTCAGGTTCCTCATTTGAAAATTTAAATATGATGTTGATACAACTCTAATGCAACTTCTCAACTGAACTAACCCGGAACAGGTCATGTCAAGTTACAAATACAGGTTCCGAAAATTTGTTACATTCCCTTTTCAAGCATGGCCCTCACTCTCATGGGTAAACCATAGAGTCTGATAAATCCACCAGCATCTGCCTGATTATAAATCTGACCAGTCTCAAATGATGAGATATCTTCTCTGTACAAGCTATATGGACTTTTCCTACTGGTTACCGTGACAGACCCCTTATACAGCTTTAGCGTCACTGAACCAGTAGTTGTTCGTGTTATTTGCTCCATGAAAGCATCCATGGATTCACGAAGCGGGTCAAACCATCTACCAGCATAAACAAGCTCCGCGTACTTGAGGGCAAGGGAGTCTTTTACTTGCATTGTCTCCCGATCAAGTGTCAGAGCCTCGAGTTCCCTGACAGCGCTGAAAAGGATGGTTCCACCAGGAGTTTCATAAACCCCACGACTCTTCATACCTACCAACCGGTTTTCAACCATGTCGATTCGTCCAATTCCATGTCTTCCTCCAATTTCATTGAGCTCAGATAACAAGTTTGCTGGAGAAGGTTCCTTTCCATTGAGAGATACAGGGATTCCAGAAACAATGCCAATTTCAATGTATCTGCAGCATTAAATAGCGATTAGGACAAAGAAAATGGAGAAACAATTACTTAATCACAAATCTAAAAGACGTTTTAATGAAGCACGTACTCAGGCGTGTTTGGTGCATCTTCTGGATCAACACTCATCATGTACATATCCTTCTTCGGCTCATTCGCTGGGTCTTCCAAGATGTCTCCCTTCAACATCAAAGGGAAAAGTTCACTCATTAATGTAGGATTTGAATTTTCATCTACAACAGAGCAACTAACACCTAATGGTCCCTTCTTTAGCAGAGAATGCTAAAGTGTAAAGCTTAAGCTTAAGTTTGAAAAAATAGGGCGATGCAGGAGACAGCTATCAAACACCAGGCTCCTTCAATATTCGGATTTCTGTTGCGTATTTTCTTTATAATATACTATGCGGTAGTTATAGACTTTCTTTGTTTCTTAATAGTTGCACCAATTTGACTCACGCTTGCAATGCCTACCTTTTGACCATCAATATCCCAAATTATATACTTCGTATTAGTAAAAATTATAAAAAGCAGATGTTTTAAAATATACTTCATATATTGAGACTAATCCAACAACACGTCACATGAAAACATATGTTTTGATATATTAGTCAAATTTTGAATTAAAAATCTAGATATACGGAGTATTAAAAGGGAATCAATTGATTAGCTACCACGTAAGTTTAAATAGACTAGTCACAGATTCACAGCCGATTACCCAATCAATAATCGTGGAAGCACAATTACATGCATGCAAGACTGCAAGAAATAAACCCAGGCAGTTGGCATCGAAATAACTCAAGCCGCTTATTGTATTTCACATGCCTATATGGATAACAACATGAATTATAGGTGACTCTACATTTCTTATGAAACTAAACCACCACAGCACATTATTATAGTCAGCAGTTCTGCATCTCCACCAAGAAACTAACATCACGATTCTGTTGCTTTACCTAATGCAAGTATGCAACCTACCAGAAATATTTCCTAATATGAGGCACATCTAGAAGCTGTAGAACATGAAAGGATATAATATTAAGAATAATACCTCATGGCTAAGGTGCCACAAGTTCCTGTCTCTGCTATAAATAGATTTTTTTGTTACAGGAACAGGTACGTTATGCTTTTGAGCATACTCTATAGCATCTTCTCTTCCTGTGATGTCCCACTCCCTCCATGGAACAACAACATTAAGAGCAGGAATGAGAGCAAAGAATGTAAGCTCAAAACGGACCTGCAAATGAATAGTAATAGTGGTTTGATCAGAGTGAAAGAGAATGAAACAGAGTTCTCATCCTACTTTGTATGGAGAGAAGATATCATGCCTGATCATTTCCTTTCCCAGTGCACCCATGAGAAACAGCATCAGCTCCGACTTCTTTAGCAACATCCACCATAGCCTGGAAAATTAACCAGAAACACATAAATATTACTAATTATAAAGAAATTTCTTGGTGTACGTATTGACAAACAAACGGTGGTATCGGACAAGTGCAACCAGGCGAGCTAATAAGCATACCTTTGCTATGACGGGACGTGCCATTGACGTACCAAGCAAATACTTCCTCTCATAGACAGCACCAGCACGTAAGCAAGGATATATATAATCTTTGACAAACTCCTCTTTCAAATCCTTCACCACTAATTGACACGCGCCACTCGCCTTTGCCTTCTGTTCCAAACCCTCTAGTTCTTGCAGCCCCTGAATTAGGAGAAGGACTTTCAACAAACGAATCACAAAGCAAGAGAAGGGTAGCTGGTGCAAGATAGACCTAAGGGTGACGTGTGTGCTCTTTGTATGACAGAAAATGTAAGTGTCGATCATTTATTTTTCATTTGTTCCTACACTGCTGAAATTGGAACAAGGTCTTGTGTTGGTTGAGAACTGTTAGAAGTGCTGAAGACTGGAGCAAGGAATTGGCTTTTGCCTCTGCTTTTAAGGGGAAGACTGGTCTATATCAGGTATATCAAATGGTTTTTATGGTTGCAGTAAATTGCATTTTGCATTTGGGCAGAGAGAAATCAAAGATTGTTTAGAAGTTGCGCCAAGTCTGCCGAGGAAGTATATAGACAAATTCAGTTTATTACTTTCTGTTAACGTTTTTCTTTGAGTAAGCTTCATAGTTTTGTGTAGTGGCCTGTGACCTTTAGGTTGTTATCAGCTCCTTGTTGGGTTCTGATTAAGCACCTGTTTGTTTTGGTTTTAGCTGTTTAGCTTGTAATCCTATTATTCTGGTTAATAAAATCTCTAGTTACAAAAAAATGGGTGCAGTCTAGTAATACACTAATACCTGAATCGGACCCTTGTTTTTTTATGTACACGAGTATACCCACCCATAGAGGTTAAAATCATAGACCCTTACCTGATCTACATCTAATAGGGGTATGGGTGGGGGACTGGGGTCTAGGATCCAAAAAGGGTATTTTACCTGATTTTCTTTAAATGTTTATTATCATCAAATTCTAGACATTTTCAATCTATCTATAACTCTATACTAAAACAGACACTAGGAATGACACATGTCACTTAGTGCAAAATTTTCCCCCAATTTTTTTTTTCCCTGAAAAAACATCTACTACGGTGTATGTATTTATTTTATTTCCCCATTTTTCTTATAAACTATTTATGTAAGGAAAAAAAATATTAGTGTATATATTATGGCAATAATAGATATCACGTTGATGTAATAACAATTTGCTAAAATGATTTTCGGTAATATTTTATTCAAATCAATATACTAAATATTAATAATGGAAAATATATTTACTCAATATTTTGGTCAAATTAACATATTAAGCATATTTAATAATTTTTTCAAACACTCAAATTAGCATATAAAACATATAAAATATGTAAAACGTAGTGACAAAAATTGCATATTAGATGACTAAATAGCTTTAGGAGGAGAAATATTTTAGTTATATATTTTATTAAAAAAATAGTCAAATAATAATTTTGAATATTTGTGCCTGTACGGGACCTAATCTAGTTCGACATAATTTTACAACTTAAAATGGCTAGTAGAGTAGTAGCCACACGAAACAACTTTTTGCTCATAGAAATGCATACATATACAACATAAACAATTTACTAACAACAATGTAACAAAGCTTCAATTTAATAGTTGAAGCTCATATCATTGTCAAGATCGTACAACTTTTTTTTTTAAATGGTATTTTAACTTGGGTGGGTTTGTCGTAATTATTTGCATTAGGCAGGTCTTTGGGTAGAACATTGGACCCATAAGTCTAAAACCCATACCCTATACGGTATCAAATAGACCCATGCCCTAGGTCCAAAAAATTAGGGTAGGGTGGACAGGGTATTATTGCTATCAGTAGTTCGAATTAGGGAAATTTAGGTGAAAAAGAGTGAAACCATAATCATATAGAAGAGCAACAAGTAGTGAAAAACAAGGATATACCTGACCAACATCAGCAGTGAAACAAACAACTTCACAGCCATAGTTTTCCCTGGAACAGAGAGCAACTATTCTAAGCATACACATAATTTAAAACACAACCTCTATTATGAATAAAGACAGACACGAAATATAAGTACACAGGGTAAATATTTCTTGGCACACAACTGTTATCATGTGCATGACAACAACCCATTCCATCTACAAATGTCAACCATAGGCTCCAATATGTGCAGTACTGTTCATAATGAATCAGTCCATCACTTCATGATCAACAAAACTCTGAGTTGACATTACAACTCACAGTGGCGGTGCTAGTAGGGGTTCGGTGGGTTCAACTGAACCCCTACTGGACTTTGTGAATGTGGAAAAATGAATAAATAAAATAATAGATACATACAATTGTGTGCATAATTGCTATTGATGAGAAGAAATGGCGCAGCGGTCCACTTCCCTCACTAATACCTTGTAGACACAGGATCGAACCCTAACCAAACCCCTTTCTTCCCTTTTTTTGTTTATACTTATTGTTCTTTATTTTTCCTTAATACTCAATGAATTATTATTTTTACTTATTGTTCTTAGTTTTGCTATTTTTTTATAGTTATTATTTTTTGTTTTCCATTTTTTTTATAGTTATTATTCTTTGTTTATCCTTTGTTTTTCTATTTTTTATAGTTATTGTTCTTTGTTTTTTTTGTACTTTTTATTCTCAGTAGTTTAGGGGGTCTATCGTTTTTTGAAAAATTCGATCAATTATTGGAAACTCCGAACCCTTAATGGGAAATTCCTAGCACCGCCACTGACAACTCAGTAGAACCTTATGGTGAGACGACAGTCATTGGAGCACCAAAGTACACTGCACCTGTGACAGTTTCATATTATCCTTTCAAACTTTGTAACACACGGGAAAGCTAAATACTCTTAAGGAGTCTTAACAATGATGTACAAAAATGGAGCAAGGAAGCAAGTAAAGTATTGAACAGAGATGGGTTATAAGATTCGTAGGAAAAGGGTAAGCTTTAGCCAACTAATAATCTGCAATCGATTTCATTGACACCCAATTCAGGACAATTTGCAATTAACTTTTTTTCATGGCAGTTCTCTCCCTAGGAGTTATAAGTAGCAACTAGTAAGCTGATAAGGTTAGTACAGGTCGGCATTCTTTTAACATCGGTTAGCTATTGACCTTATGGTTTTGTTTAGCATCAACTGGATCAGTTCCGAATTAGCATGCAGATGAATTTCCTCTCTACAGTAGCTTCGTCTTACAAAACAAGATTTAAAATTTCCCTCCATTTCTTCCTTGTTCTCTCAGCCTTTCAGTCATTAACCAAACTAAAATTCTAAATAATCACATTAACACATAATAATTCGAATTTACCTCAGCCATGGTACAATAACTGATGTGTCCAAGCCCCCACTGTAAGCCAGAACCACTTTGTTCAATTTGCCACGCAGACCTCTACCATTGGTTTCCACCTCTTTGTCACTTGATAGAACTGCTTTGATAGCTGTATCAAACATCTCAGGTCAAAGGGATTGCAAAGTGGATTTTCTAGTAGACAATCAAATCTAAAAAGCAGACCAACCATTCAAGAAAAGAAAAAAACGAGATCATAAACAAGCATTCTGTTTGAGTCTCTAAGCCAGGTCACACAAGATACAAATGGAATAATGCCCATCCTTTCTTTAAAAAGTCCATAGTATACAACATCAACATATTTTCTAAAAGCTCACCATGATTCTTCCGAGCTTCACTTGTGCACCTGCTATTTTGAAGAACAGCATTGCCACAGAACTCACTGACATTTGCACCAAACTAACAAAGGACAACAGAGAGAATAAATTCGAGCATTGCCCCCATTGCCGCAGACAAAAAACAGTAAAATGAAGGAATAGATGATCCAAAAACACCATGCTTTAATTAGGAACACTTCATAATTGAACTAAATAGCAGAGTAAAAAAGGCAAACTTAAGTACCTTGTTAGACAAAGACAATCTTCTTGAACAACATAGCTTCTCATGAACCTGGAGTAAACCTATACAATAAATTTGACAGCAACAAGGAGATTTGATTAAAAGAAAATCTTAATAACTATTTTATTTGGTGTATAGGGAGGGGCATTGATGTAGATGAGATATAATACCACCCGCACGACTTCGACCCAACTAAGCTGATCGGCATCCACAAAATCTCGATAACTATAACGATACTTTAAGTGACATTCGAAAAAATGACCAATTTAACAGTCAGACTAGAAAACTAACATCATAACTAACAACATTTCTATCTTCCTTCCCTTTCAATTTAGTATCTACCTAACTTTAGCACGATGCTTTTAGCTACATTCGAAAAAATGACCAATTTATCAGTCAGACTAGTACATCAAAATTAACAACATTTCAATCTTCCTTCCCCTTCAATTTAATATCTACCTAACTTTAGCATCAAAAGTTTTAAGTTTTTCTGCTATTCTAGAATCAAATATTTCGTATTCCATAAAAATCCATCAAAATGACACCCTTTTTTTTGTAATATCAACGCAACCCCAATACCATTTCATCATCAAATTTCAAAAAAAATCACTCACCATTTCCATTTTCATATCCAGCAATAATCTTATCAGCAATTCACAAATGCGCATCATTTGAATTCATAAAAAATACCCAGAAAAACTACAAAAAATTATCGGTATTTCAAGAATAAGAAAGAAATGGGGATACCTGAAGATTTAGGAGCAACTGTGGCAGCAGAGAAGGCATGCAATTGAGCCATCTTTCTCTATCTTCCTTGGAAATATCACTCACAATTCACGAATTAAGACTGGGGTTTTAGGGTTTTAGTGGAGTTCGATTAACAGGGAATTTCTCCCAAATAAGCAGCATCAACTCATCAGTCAATCACACACAAAGGTTTTATTTGTCAGTTGGGTCGGGTCTGAACGGGCCTAGAATGCGAGACGCATCAGGGTTTTGGGCTGAATGTGGATCAGGGAAAAAGTCCGCAAAGTCTGCTTCATGAAATCATTTGATAGTTGATACATAATACTCTCTTAAAAAAATATACAAAAGTTATGACAGTTTTCTCTCAAACACTATATCCTAACTTCTCTAATGAAATATAATAAAATAAAAATATATATTGTCTACAGAAGGATCAAGGATCTATATCTTAGTTGCTTGTAATGTGGTGATCAATGAATGCAACGTAATCAGTAGCGCATTTAGCTTTTCGATATACAGGCCGTGAAATATGACTGTCAGAATTAAGAAGCAGTTATTTGATGTCTTCCTTAAGCAATTGTATTTTCCACGGACATTGAATACGTTGCTGCAAAATCTGAATTATGAGTAAGCTATCTCCCTCAATGAAAATATGTTGAATATTGTTTCACATTGCCAATAATAAGTCAGTGCGAAGTGCAATAACTTCTACAAGAAAAGGGGATAGCCCCTACGTTCTAGGAGCGACTTGTAATGTTGTTTCCCATGGGATACCTAATTACGACACATGCTGCACCTGAGTTATGTCGAACAAATCCATCAAAATTAAGTATTAGGATGCCAAGGGCAGGTAGCGTCCAAGAAACATGGATAGATCGATATGAATTTTAGAAACTTTCTTCATTGAATGTGAATCCGAAGAGTCCAAACAAGTACGAGTGTTCCATTCACTGAAATTCTCAATTTTCAGATGCTTCATGAGGAAAGTTTATTATTTTCTTAATTAGGAGGCTTGCATTATTTCGCATATTACGAAACAAAGAAAAATTGAATTTTTTTGAAGGTGAGTACCTAGCCTTATGATTGTTGTAGCAATTTGATACAAAATATTATTACTCCGAATATTGGTAAGAGAATACGTCTATCCAGCAAAAATCCCTATAGATCAGCTCAACTTGTTACAACTGCACGAGTATATGGTTGCTACTGCTACGCCACCACCTTACCACCGCAAAGTAAGCCGGCGGCCTCCACTTTCCAACCTTGAACACCTTGCGTGAAGGCCGTGAACTAAATTCGCCAATAATTTTTATTGGTAAGAAACTAATCTGAATTGTACGTACTAAGATTCTAGCAAAAGTGACCGCATAGCGCAGTGGATTAGCGCGTCTGACTTCGGATCAGAAGGTCGTGGGTTCGACTCCCACTGTGGTCGTTATTAGTTTTTTACCTTTTTAGTAGAACTTAAGAAACGAAGTCTACAACTGCCATTATTCGATAATTATAGAGGTCCCTTTTATTGTTTTTGAAAACAGGAGCAAATTACAGATACTTTTTCATTCTAATTTTCTATTTTGTTCATGAAACACCAAATTTGATACAGAGGATTTTAAAAATCATCAAAGCAAGTTAGCAACCCCAAACTAAGGTAAACTGTTGTATAAGTTTTTACTGAAAATAGTACGCAAAATCTAATCTATACTATTATTAAAACTCCAAGGCAAAGAATATCATGTCGTCACATTTGCTTCCTATATACCGATGACATGACGGTCATCGTTGACATGTTATCTCGTAACATTTCATTATCATGAAAAAATGTTGGTTATAGGTATTGAATCCGTGACCTTTCATTTATTAGTCACATATTTTCACCACTATGTCACAACTAATTTTGTTGTTTCTTATATGTTCAAAATTAAAGTCACTCAATACCATTAGAAAAATGATATAAATAATTTCTTAATATTCTCGCATCACTAATAAGTCATTACTTTTATGAGTTACTAATCCTTACATTGTAAGATTTATTAAAGCATACTCAAAGCAAGATATATTGTAATGTAACAAAATTAATTTATACTCAAAACGAGTTATGTAATAATCTAATCGATCCATTGTTCTACTATTCGGGGCATCGCCCGGGCCACTAACTAGTTCTAAAATAAAAAATGTTATAGTGAAATATTTTGCTGAATTGAAGCATAATCTTTTCATAGAACACGCGTGAATCTGTGAGTGTCTACATTGATAAAAGATGAGAGAATTACTCCCTTTACCCCCCGGAATTTTTTTTTGTCAAAGGCATGTGCTAACGGCCATGGAAATAGAGAAGAAGTCTAGGTTTTAAGAGAAGTTCACTACCTCGAGAAGGTGACTGACTGAAAAGAAACGTGTCTTAGGAGATTATTCTCACCTTGTTGTTGGTCGCAGGCAGTGGCGGATCTAAGAATTTGAGAATGAGGGTACGAGATTAGAGTAAAAAAACATTACCGAGCAATTTTTATTTTTTTTTGCCAACTAAAACTTGATTTTTTTTTTAGGTGAACTAAAACTTAAGTTATTGATTTATTTCAATATCGACCTTTTAACCTTATACTCTGCTGGAGACGAAATTTTATAAAAATTATACTCGTAATTGATATTTATTTAGTAGTAGTGTAATGAATTAATAAGTCTAAGTTAAGAGATCAGGTTCTCATACAATCGGACTCTTGGTGTTTAAATTCTAAATACGCCATCCAATGTTAAAGCAAGGACGCCATCCAATGTTAAAGCAAGGACGCCATCCAATGGTAAAGGGAGGACAAGCTTCCCATGAATATAAGAGACCGGTTATTCCAAATTTCTGGTGTTTTAGTATTATTAGAATGTCACAGTTGCACATGGCGCTGTTAGGTTTTTCTAGTGTTATCTAAGAGAGCTATTTTTTGACAAAACAGGTCTTTAACTTT
Organism: Spinacia oleracea; assembly: GCF_020520425.1. Lineage (NCBI taxonomy): Eukaryota > Viridiplantae > Streptophyta > Magnoliopsida > Caryophyllales > Amaranthaceae > Spinacia > Spinacia oleracea. Next base: position 122,248,482 of record NC_079487.1, on the reverse strand, counting down.
GCAACTTTATGTTTTTGAGAATGGGGGTACATTGTACCCCAAGGCCCCAATGTATCCCCGGTCCCCCTATATCTGCCCCTGGTTGCAGGTACCGCCGTACAAAGCGAGAATGAAGAGGAGGGTTGTTGGCCTATGTTGGAGGTTTCAAATCGACTAAGGAAGAAGCTAATGCCTTGTAGTTTGGAGTCATGTCCTATTTTTTGTTTTTCTAGTATCCAGTTACACATGAACTTTCTACTTAATTATGCTTTTTTAGAGTTTAGGTAAGTTTGAGGTGAGTCCGTGGATAATTTATTATTGGCAAAATAGGGAGAATATGAGTCATAAAAATAATAATAATAATAATAATAATAATAATAATAATAAAAAAAAAATAGGTAAAAGTTAATGCAATTCCACTTGCATGGACCCGGTCCACCATAAGATTACCATGGACCAGGGTAATTAGGTAATTTTAACAGTGAGTAAATTATAGAAATTGTAGGTTCTGTAAAGTAACTATATCTCCAGAATAATAACTATGAAAATAATAATGATAAGAATAACTATTCTATCCAAAGAGTAACTATATCATATAGAAAAGTAATTTAACTGTAAAACAATTACTACTATATATTCATTCTTGCAGAAAAAAGAGTAAATTATAGAAACTATAGGTTTTGTAAAGTAACTATATTTTCAGAATAGTAACTATGAAATAAATAATAATAATATAGTAATTTCGATGAGAACAATTATTCTATCCAAAGATTAACTATATTATATAGAAAAATAACTTTAGCTGTAAAACAATTACTATATTATAAAAATAAACAATATGATATAGATGGTTTAGAGGTCATATAGTAATTTTTTCTATTATATATCACATAATTACTGAAATATAAAAGAGTAACTATATCAAAAGTAACAGTAATTATAACTCTTGAACAATAATAAAGAAACATTAACTACTTGGTTAGTTGTTTTAGCTACGACATTCTAATTGTTTGCATCTATTAAATAAACCATGTTAAACTCAAATGTTTTTTGAACTAAAAAATACTAATCGACACGTCCATGTGGACCACGTCTCTTTTTTCCACCAACACATCATGTCCTTCCTCTACCACGTTCTTGGTTTCCATTGTTGTCAGGATTTTCTTCTTCTCCTCTTGCTTTTGTTTTCCTTGCAAAATTTATTATTTGTACGATTTCAATTTTGGGTGCATCATCTTTGTATTTCTGAATCAATAATATTTAAACTAAGTTAATAATTTAACATTTAAATATGAAAAAGTAACATAGTAACTATGTAAAACGTGTAGTTTCTATTATGCATCATATAGTAACTCTTACAATTAACGATGGTAAAATACTTGCAGAATTGCATATATAGTTATTGTTATTGTTATAGTCATATAGTTACTGTCAAAATAATATAGTCACTTTTATTAATAATAACATGGAGTACAAAGAAAGATCATAAAAAGAACATAATGATAAGATAATAACTATTAAAAATATATAGTTACTATTATACATGATATAGTAACTCTTAATATTAATGATAGTCATATACGAGCAAGGTTGTAGATATAGTTATTGTTATGATCATATAGTTTTTGTGATCATAACATAGTAACTCTTATTACTAATAACATAGAAGACAACAAAGAACATGAAAAGAACATTATAATATACATAAAAAACTATACCAAACATATAGTTACTATAATACAAGATATAATACCTATAAATATTATTGATGGTCATTTAGTCACAGAGTTGCAGACATAGTTGATGTGATAATAATATAGTAACTCTATCCATAATACAGTAACTATATCATTAAAAATATAGAATAACATTAAAACATGCACATAACATAATAAACTAACATAGTACCTATTTCAAAAATATAGTAACTATATAAAACGTACAATAACTATTAAAGAAAATAAACATATAGTAACAAGTCATGTTAAAATAAACATAATATCTATTTCAGACATATAGTAACTATATAAATAATATAGTAACTATATAAATAATATAGTAACTATTGAAGAAAATAAACATATGGTAACACATCATGATAAAATAAACATAGTACCTATTTCAAACATATAGTAACTAATATAATAATATAGTAACTATTGTACACATATAGTAACCATTATAATCACACAACAACCAGCTTAACATATAGTGACTATTTATAAGGAAAATTTGTAATTATTAATCCAACCTTTGCCCGATTTTCTTTAATTAAGCCTACCTATGCGATATTTCTAAATAATCCAACCTTTATGACCCAACTACTATTATTAAGCCTAACAAGTTACTAACCTGCTATAGGCGTTATTCACCCTTACGTGGCATATAACAGTTATAATTATTTTTTTCCCCCTTATTTTCTTTACTTGCTATTTTAATTTTCGTTCCTCTCTCCTCTCCGATTTTCTGCTTCATCTCTGAACTCCTCTCCATTATTTCTCTTCTACCTCTTCTCCACCATTGTCGATCCCTCATACCTCTCCATTCGAAGTTCATCAAAAATAATCAGCAATTGCTATGGTTGGGGTAAAGCAATTGTCTGTTGGCTCTGGATCTTCTTCAAATTCAAGGTTTTTTTTCTTTCTAAATTTTCAACAAGACCACATAACCAACATCCCACAACATAAAAAAAAAACTATATTATTTCAACAGTTCGGGTTTTTACGAACTGACCATCAAGGAAGCCCAAAATTCAAAATTTACCAAAAAAGGAACAAAAACGCTAAGGTTCGTAAGTTCACCTTCAATTGTACGATTTTGGAGACGGAATTTGAATGCGCGTGGATGAAATCACCTATTTCCACAAGAAAATCGCTGATGATGTCATGAACCAGTACAATTGTGGTTGAAGCAGCAGTAATGGAGGAGAGAGGAATTGAAACACGGTACAGAGAAGAGAAGGGTAAAGGGTTTTTTGAAAAAATAAAAAATAAAATCCTTGTTTAGGTGGCAAGTGATAATGACGTGTCCAATATTTTAGCAGGGAAACCAACTTTAGGTTGTCAACGTTTTTAACGTTGACTTTGTATGTAGCAGGTAACCGGTCATCCAGGCTTAATAATAGTAGCTGGGTCATAAAGGTTGGATTATTTAGAAATATTGCATAGGTAGGTTTAGTTAAAGAAAATCGGGCAAAGGTTGGATTAATAATTACAAATTTTCCTTGACTTTGTAGCAGGTAACCGGTCATCCAGGCTTAATAATAGTAGTTGGGTCATAAATGTTGGATTATTTAGAAATATCGCATAGGTAGGCTTAATTAAAGAAAACCGGGCAAAGGTTGGATTAATAATTACAAATTTTCCTTATTATAATATAGTAACTATTGTACAAATATAGTAACCATTATAATCATATAGTCACTATCTAAGAAGCAGACAAAAATATACTCGAAATAACATATTACATAATGTAATCGTATAGTAACTATTATTTATCAAAAAGTCACTATAAACTGTTCTTAACATATACTATCTTATACAAATGATATTGTAAAGTAATTTTGGAGATTCGTCACTAGATAGTGCAACTTTAGGACCTGGAATAACATGTGATTGATACTTCGTATTATTTTCTTATACAAATATCAAATATATAGTAACTATATAAACCATATAGTAACTATATAAAACATATAGTGACTATTATTATAATATAGTAACTATTGAACACATATAGTAACCATTATAATCATATAGTCACTAACTAAGAAGCGGACAAATACATACTCTAAATAACATAGTACATAATGTAATCGTATAGTAACTATTATTTATCAAAAAGTCACTATAAACTGTTCATAACATAATAACTATCTTAAACACATAGTTACTGTTTTAAACTTATAATAACTTTCTACAAAATATAGTGACTATTTTAAACACATAGTTACTGTTTTATAGTTATAGTAACTTTTAAAAAATGTATAGTTACTTTAAAAACTACTACTAACATAAACACAATGAACATTCCAGTAACTATTAAAAACACTAATTCGCAACATAAATTAAAGGTAACTATATCATTTATATACTAACTATGTGAAACACTAACCCTAATTTCAACAAAACAACAAACATTTCGAATCACTCAACAAAATAATAACTATTGTACACATATAATAACTGTTGTACACATATAGTAACCATTAAAATAATATAGTAACTATTGTACACATATAGTAACCATTAAAATTACATAGTACCTCTTTAAACCATATAGTTACTGTATTACTCATATAGTTACTATTTAAAATCGTGAAGTCACTGATCGAATTCGCGAAGCGAAAACGATACTTCGGTAAAACACAAACATTAATTTCTTCAAAACAACAAATATTTTCAATTTTAAATAAAAATAGACTTAAAATTCTTTAAAAAACAACAAACCGAGATGTGATCTCTAAAAATTCTTGCGAAGATTTGTAGGCGAGCGCAAATTCTTCGATTCGATTTCGGCAACGACGAACCTCTGATGAATCATATTTATATAGGGTATTCTAGGCTCATTTAGGTTGCATTTCTAGGCATTCGTCTCATTTTAGTTGCATTTAGAGTCATAATTGCATAAGTCGTCGTTATTGTACTCTATTACGCTCCGTTTGTGTTTTCTTTGATATTTCAGGTGATTTTACAATCATTTGGGTGCTTTCGGAGTGTTTGGAGGTGGAACGAATGATCACCGGATGGTTTGAGTCGGAGACGAAGTGTTTGATCGGAGAATTGAGTTTTCCGGGGATGATTAACTCGATATATCGCTTGTGCATAGCTCGCAAGATCCCTCGTTGGCTCGCAAGATCCCTCGTTGACTCGCAAGACATTTATCGTAGGCTCGCTACATTTATCGTTGGCTCGCTACATCCATCGTCGTGCCTCATCGCTTCATGGTTGCTTGTTCACTAGGCCAGCGAGGGATGGCTCGCTAGCTCCCTCGCTGCCTCGTTGCTCGTCGCCTTGGCCTGCTATGCGTCTCACTAGGCCAGCGAGGGATGGCTCGCTAGCTCCCTCGCTGCCTCGTTGCTCGTCGTCTTGTCTTGCTGCACTTCACTAGGCCAGCGAGGGATGGCTCGCTAGCTCCCTCGCTGCCTATAGCTTCGTCGTCTTGTCTTGCTGCACTTCACTAGGCCAGCGAGGGATGGCTCGCTAGCTCCCTCGCTGCCTAAAGCTTCGTCGCTTGGCTTGCTACACACACGCGCAGGGCAGCGAGGGATGGCTCGCTAGCTCCCTCGCTGCTCTACCTTCTTGCTAGTCGCTCATCATGATGCCAGCGAGGGATGGTGCGCGAGATCCCTCGCTGCCCATGCCTCGCCATCTATCTTCCCGTGTGCGCGGCTCGTGCTCGGGTTTGGCTGCCACATCATCGCTCCATCGACCAATCATCGACGACTTTTATTTTTATTTTCATATTTATTTAATTTTTTTTTATTTTAGAAAATAGGGGCATATAAATACTCAAGGGAACTAATTAATTTCCCTCATGTTATTATTTTCCTAGAATTCTTTTAAACGTTCAGTTTTATTTTTCTCTCTACACATTATTGAGCCCTAGTTCATTCCATTCAATTATTCAATATAGAGGTATTTTCATAATTCTTCTTGCTTCTCTTACTTTGAATTATCGTTTCTTATTATTGTTCATTATGAAATTCATTGTTAATTCATATTTCATGCTTGTTAATTCAATTATGAGCGAGTAGTTTTATTCTAGGGCTAAGTAAGGGAAGCCATGTTTATACCATGATTGATATGCATTAAAGTTCGTTAATTTATAAATTATGATTGAGTAATTCCAATTGATTTGTTCTTAATCGTTGATTCATGTTATCGGCCAATTTCATGGATTAATTATCTAGCTAATAGGAATTAGAATCGAAAGATCGTGTTTTTAGAGGCTTTGTACAATTGGCAATTCTGATTATGTTAGCGACCGTACTGCATATGTTGAATTGAAAGTGTTAAGACCCGACCGTAGGATTAGCATGTACTTTAATTACTCGGCCTAGTTTATTCGTTGTCGAATTGAATTGTGTTATTGGATTGGTATAAGCATGGTGAACCGAACAGACGCCCTAGACCTTTAATTCATTGATAAATTACGCATTTTTATTATTGTTTTAGCTTTAGTAGTTAATACTCAAACTCAACTTTCGTTATTGAAATAGTTCGTATAATTGGGCAAAAACTAATAGAACTTGTCTCCCTGTGGGATCGACCCGTATTTGCTAAGTATCTGCTAACAACAGACACCGTGCACTTGCGGTATCACTTTTTAATTCATCAAGTTTTTGGCGCCGTTGCCGGGGAGACGGCTAGATTCTATTAGTTTTAGTTTGATTATTTGAACTGTTTCCATTGTCTCATTGGAACTCTCAGTTCCAATTGAGGCAAATCTCACTACGTTTTCTTTCGTTGTTGTTTATGCCCAGGTCTGCCAGAACGGGTACCTTGGTTCCTCCCGATCCCGATCTTGGAAAGACCCTTCGTCAACTAAAAAAGCAACAGAAAAAGAAGAAGCAGTCAGGGTCCCAAGACTCACAGACTCCACCGAGTCACACGATGTCTAAATCCCTGAAATCATATGGGGTTCCTTCCTCGAATAGTGTTCCGACTGGGCTCACAATGCCAACTATTGATGCAGTCAACTTTGAGATCAAGCCCGCTCTAATCTCCATGGTCTCACAAAGTCAATTTGGTGGCCATCCATCTGAGGAACCCACCAACCATTTGCAGAGGTTCAACCAACTGTGTGGTACTATCAAGCATCAAGGGGTCACTCAAGACCAATTGAAAGTCATGTTGTTTGGTTTTAGCCTTCGTGATAAGGCTCAAACATGGTTGAATGATGTCAAGGAGACAGAGTGGAGTGCTATTTCACAGGCCTTTCTAGAAGAATTCTTTCCACCCACCAAGACTGCTGAAATAAGGCATAAGCTGACTACATTCACTCAAGAACCTGGTGAATCACTTCGAGAAGCCTGGGATAGATTTAAGGCTTTGCAGCGGTCGTGTCCGCATCACAACATTGAAAAATGGTTCTTGGTTCAGATTTTCTACCATGGTTTGCAAGATGAAACAAAGAACACGGTTGATTCTGCTGCTGGGGGTGTTTTTCTTGACAAAGAAGTGGATGCAGGTTATGATTTTCTTGCCAATTTAGCTGCCAACCATTACAGCACCACCAGATCCACATCTAAGAAAGGAAAATTGGATGTCGATGCTTATGCTCTATTGTCCTCACAAGTGGCAGCCTTGAACCTGAAGATCGATTCTTTGAAGGCTCCTCAATCTAGTACTCCCCCAATGAGTATTAATGCTATGTCTAGTGTAGCTCCAGTGACAACTTCTTACTGCGAAGTATGTGGAATCCAAGGTCACTTTGGTCATGAGTGCTCTTATAGTTTACGGGATACTACGCAATTGGAGCAAGTGAATGCTTTTCAACAGAGACAACCCAATGACCCATACTCCAATTCATTTAATCCGGGTTGGAGGAATCATCCAAATTTCTCATATCGGGGCAACAATGTTCAGAATCCTCAACCCCAGCAACAATGGTCGCAACCACAGTTCCATCCACCTCAACCACATGTTGCTAGGCCTCCATTTCAACAAGGAGCCTCACATAATGCTCCCCCGGGGTTTAATAGGCCCCCGCATCAAGGATATCAACAACCCCCTCAGAGCAGTGCTACTCCAGAGCCTAACATGGGTGATCTGTATAAGCTCATTGCAAATATGCAGAAGACCGCAGAGATAGCTCAAAAGAACCATGATGAGAGCATCAAAGAGTTGAAGAATCAGAATAGAATGTTGGAGAATCAAGTTGCTCAACTTGCTGACACTCTATCTCAAAGGCAACCGGGTACACTACCAGGGCAACCTACTCCGCCCCAGAACAGAGAAAGTGCCAATGCTATCACTCTTAGAAGTGGCACTAAATATAATGGACCCCCGATGCCCACTGATGATGCAACTCTTGCTAAGGAGAACACAGATGGACCAGGGAAAGCAATTGATGCAGAGCCTCAAGTCCTGGAAGTTGGTAATGCTGATGATGTTGGTGCAAATAAGGGAAAAGAGAAGAATTCTGATTCTCTCCCTATTGTGCCTAAGTTACCTTTCCCTCACCGGATGCAGAAAACTAAGGATGATCAACAGCTTGGTAAGTTCTTGGCAATGGTCAAGAATCTTGAGGTAACGGTCCCTTTTACTGATTTAATATCTCAAGTTCCTGTTTATGCAAAATTTTTGAAAGAGATGATCACTAAGAAAAGGGATTATGGTGGTGTGGAGAGAGTTGCTCTAACTGAAGAGTGTAGTGCCATATTGCAAAATAAGTCTCCACCCAAACTTAAGGATCCGGGTAGTTTTTCCATCCCCTGTCATGTAGGTGCATTGTTCATTGATAAAGCATTATGTGATTTAGGTGCAAGTGTGTCTGTCATGCCCCTTTCTGTCTGTAATAGGTTGAATATGGGAAAACTAAAATGCACACAAATCACTTTGCAAATGGCAGATCGTTCTATAAAATATCCTTTAGGTATTTTGGAGGATGTTCCTGTCCGGGTTGGAAAATTCTACATTCCTGTTGATTTTGTGGTGCTAGATATGGAGGAGGATAGTCAAATCCCCATAATTTTGGGTAGGCCATTTTTATGTACTGCAGGTGCTGTTATTGATGTCAAGTCTGGGTCTCTTACTTTGAGTGTTGGTGATGATACTGTTACTTTTAATCTAACCAATGCTGTGAAGTCTCCTATGCTTGAGAATACTTGTTGCAGGATTGATATTGTAGAAGAGATTTCTCTAGACAACATTCCTAGAATGTTGTATGATGATCTATTGCTGGCGACTCTCACCTTGGAAGCCCATAAAGGAGAAGGAGATTTTGAGATTGATTCCTTGATCTCGGATTTAGATGGAATTGAAGTTGAGAAAGTCGATGGTTTTGAGGTATTGGCAACTGTTTGCTCTATTTCCGAGCCACAGGTAACGAAGGTAGAACTAAAACCATTACCATCTCACCTTAAATATGCATTTCTTGATGATAATGAGGATTTTCCTGTGATCGTTAATGCTGCACTCGACGATAGCCAGCTTTCCAAGCTTCTGACCGTGCTACGTATGCACAAAAAGGCAATCGGGTATAGCATTGACGATCTCAAGGGCATTAGTCCTGACTTTTGTATGCATAGAATTAACTTGGAAGCAGATCACCGCCCTCGCATACAGCCACAACGTCGTTTGAATCTTAATATGCAAGATGTGGTGAGAAAAGAGGTAGTGAAACTACTTGATGCGGGCATCATCTATCCCATTTCAGATTCTAAATGGGTGAGCCCGGTGCAAGTCGTTCCTAAGAAGGGGGGGACAACGGTCGTTAAGAATGATAAGGATGAGCTTATCCCCACTCGTGTTGTCACAGGTTGGCGTATGTGTATAGATTATAGAATGTTGAATACGGCCACCTTGAAGGATCACTTTCCCCTCCCCTTTATTGACCAGATGCTAGAAAGATTAGCAAAACACAACTTTTTCTGTTATTTGGATGGATATTCAGGTTTCTTTCAGATTCCCATTCACCCAGACGACCAGGAGAAGACGACGTTCACCTGTCCATATGGAACTTTTGCATACCGCAGAATGCCGTTTGGTTTGTGCAACGCCCCTGCTACATTTCAAAGGTGTATGATGGCCATCTTTTCTGACTTCATCGAGGATATCATGGAGGTATTTATGGATGATTTTAGTGTTTATGGTTCTGACTTTGATGTATGTTTGCATAATCTTTCTAAAGTGCTTAAACGTTGTTCTGACGTGAATTTGGTATTGAACTGGGAAAAGTGCCACTTTATGGTCAATGAAGGAGTGGTACTTGGTCATCTTATTTCTGAGCGTGGCATCCAAGTTGACCGAGCAAAAATTGAGGTGATCGAGAAACTTCCCCCTCCCGTGAATGTCAAGGGAGTGAGGAGTTTTCTCGGTCATGCGGGTTTCTATCGCCGTTTCATAAAAGATTTTTCTAAAATTGCGAAACCCCTCACTCAATTACTGCTCAAGGATGCCACATTTGAGTTCACTGATGCTTGTTTGGAGTCTTTTGACAGGATAAAGAAAGCATTGATAACTGCTCCGATCATTCAGCCTCCGGATTGGGATTTGCCGTTCGAAATTATGTGTGATGCGAGTGATTATGCTGTTGGAGCAGTGCTTGGCCAAAGAAAGAACAAGGTGTTGCATGCCATCTATTATGCAAGCAAAACCTTGGATGGAGCTCAGATGAATTATGCTACTACTGAGAAAGAGCTCCTTGCGGTTGTCTATGCACTTGACAAATTCCGGACGTATCTTGTTGGTTCGAAAGTCATTATACACACTGATCATGCCGCTTTGAAGTATTTGTTGGCCAAGAAAGAGGCCAAACCGAGACTTATTCGATGGATTCTTCTTCTCCAGGAGTTTGATTTGGAGATTCGGGATAAGAAGGGTGCTGAGAATGTTGTTGCAGATCATCTCTCTCGGTTGAAATTTCAATCTAGCGCAGACGGGCCTATCAATGATTCTTTTCCTGACGATCATCTATTCTCTGTGTCTACTAAATCCCCATGGTATGCGGACTTTGCGAACTATTGTGTTGGTGGCTCCCATCCTCCGGAATTGACATATCAACAACGTAAGAGATTCTACCATGATGCTAAGCGGTATTTTTGGGATGATCCACATTTGTATCGGAAGTGTGCCGATGGTATGTTTCGTAGGTGTGTAGCGGATTGGGATACCCACGGGGTTCTTAAGCATTGCCACAGTTTACCTTCTAGTGGCCATCTTGGTGCTATTCCGACCGCCCATCGAACTCTTCAAAGTGGTTTCTATTGGCCTTCTATATTCAAGGATGCTCGTTTCTTTTGCAATGCATGTGATGAATGTCAACGGACGGGCAATGTTTCGAAAAGGCAAGAGCTACCACAGACCGGAATTCTTGAAGTTGAGCCATTTGATGTATGGGGCATTGATTTTATGGGACCGTTCCCTTCTTCATGTGGGAATCGGTACATCTTGGTTGCCGTTGATTACGTTACAAAGTGGGTGGAAGCTATTGCATCGCCAACCAACGACTCTAACGTCGTAAAGAAGCTTTTCAAGAAAATCATCTTTCCGCGCTTTGGGGTCCCAAGGGTCGTGATTAGTGATGGGGGTTCCCATTTTCATCAAAGGACTTTTAAGGCTCTTCTGAAGAAGCACGGAGTTACTCAAAAGGTTGGCATGGCTTATCATCCTCAAACGAGTGGCCAAGTCGAAGTTTCTAATCGACAGATCAAGAGAATTCTCGAAAAAGTGGTCAACAAGTCTCGAAAAGATTGGTCGTTGAAGTTGAATGACACATTGTGGGCGTTACGCACGGCCTACAAGACTCCGTTGGGGACAACTCCGTATAGGTTGGTGTATGGCAAAGCTTGTCATTTACCAGTTGAAATGGAATATCTCTCTACTTGGGCCGTCAAGGAGATCAATATGGATTTAGAAGCGGCCGGTGAAGCGAGACTTCTTCAATTGAATGAGCTAGATGAACTACGGTTTGAAGCTTACGAGAATCATAGGCTCTATAAGGAGCAAACGAAGAAGTTTCATGATAAGATGATTCAAAAACGGGAGTTCAACATCGGTGATAAGGTCTTGCTTTATAATTCACGACTACGGCTTTTTCCAGGAAAGCTTAAGTCTAGATGGTCCGGACCTTTTACCATCACCGAAGTCAAGGAACATGGAGCTATTGAGGTTGCTAGTGAAAATGGCACCAAGTTTAAAGTGAACGGTCAACGTTTGAAGCTATACATTGAAGGAGCGTTTATTGGAAAATTGGAGACGATCTATCTCTCCAATCCACCCACCGACGCTTGACTATTGAGGTTTGGAGTCAAGCTAATGACTTAAAACGAGCGCTTATCGGGAGGCAACCCGATTTCTAACTCTTTTTCTTTTCAATTTTTTCAATTAATTCTATTTTTCATCTAATTCTATTTTATTTATTTGGTTATTTCATTGAAAAAAAAAAAAAAAAAAAAAAATTTATATAAACAACAGAAGAACAAAAAAAAAATATTTTATTTTTGAGTTCACTTGAATTCATCTATTTATTTATTTATTTTCGTATTTTTATTTTTATTTTATTTTTAGATTAGTTTTCAGTCATCGTAATTTTTAATTTATTTTTGCGTGTTTTAATTTTTACTAACGATTCTAATTTTTTTATTTTAGTGGTGATTGTTTCCTTTTAAAAGATGTGTAGGTGCAAGATCGAGTTAATTTCGGAAATTTTGATGCATCGACAGGCCGCAAGCTCGCGAAACCCAGCGCCTACCCAGCGTGCGCGCTGGCCTATAACCACTCCGATTGAGAGCCACTGCCTTGCCCGCTGGCAATCCAGCGTGAGCGCTGGACTTGTCCCATTGCGTGCATCTCTCGCCAGCGAGCGAGCACTCGTCACCAGCGAGCGATGTCTCGCGTCCTGCCAGCCTTCACTGCCCCTTGCCAATGCCCGCGCTGCTCTTCGTCGTGCACCAGCCAGCCCACCCATGCTCGCGCCCAGCGAGCGCTGGCTCGATGCAGCGAGAGAGCACGCGCAACAAGTCTCGCAGCGCCCAGCGAGGGATCCCTCGTCATCAGCGATCGGTCTCGCGCAATGCCCATGCCAGCCAGCGATTCTCGCGCAACAACTCTCGCAGCCAGCGATCGAGCACTCGACGCCATCGATCGAGCTCCTCGCGCCCCTGCCAGCTCGCAGCACCTGCTCTTCATCGTGCGATCCTCGCGCGCAGCAAATCCCCCAGCGAGCGCTGGCTCGATGCCAGCGAGAGAGCTCGCCCACAGCTCTCCCAATGCACGCCCTCATGCCTAGCAAACCCCAGCGAGGGATGCGTCGATAGCAGCGAGGGATGCCTCGCCTCACCCCTTCCTTTCAGCCCACAAGCAGCACACCCTAGCCCTTTCACTCTCATTCCACACGCAAACACCCCGCTCCTCCCTCACTCTCACTCACCAATACTCTCCACCACCATCACCCAACATCCCATCACTCACCATCACCTACCAACTGCCACCACCACAACACCGCCGGCGACCACCCCCGTTGTCGGCGACGCCCCAAACCAGCCACCCACCCTCAAAATCCTTCACCTTTTCCCCACCTTAACACCATAAACCCTAGACTTAATCAATTTGGGGGTTTTTGTTTCTCATAATTGGAGTTCAAATTGGTTGAATTGTGCACTTCATAAGGGTCAAAGGAGGAGATTTACATCAATTTCATGCTCTATTCATCACCAAATTGGTAGTAAGATTTGAATTACTCCCTCTATTTTACTCTTTGACATTATTCAAGAATTTCTATGCTTATGGTTAAATTGAATTACATGAATTACTTGATTGTCAATTGAAATTGATTGAGGGACAAATTGCTTCATTGTGAATTCTGGTTTTCATTGATTTGATTGTTGCTTGGAGTACCGGAGTTTTGATTTACTTGGATTGTTGGCATTGTTGATTGTGGTGACACTTATCACAGATTTCATACACCATGACACCACCAAGACGCTCAAATCCTAAGCGTAATGCCACTAAACCAACTGCACCCAAACCTACAACATTCAAAAAGCCACCCACCCCAAAACCCCCACCACCAAAAGTCACCCCACCCATATTACCACCACCCTTACAAGCCCCCACACCCATAATACCACCACCACCACCACATCTAAATCCTGAGCTTCGCCAACAATCTTTGCTAGCCGCCTTGCACAAAAGACCGGTCCGTTCTACACTTTTCTACTCCATAGATGCGGCTACCAAATTGGGACTTCATTCTAGTATTGACGAACTTCTTTCTGGTTCGTCTTGGGAGAAATTTCTTGGTATTACTGAGCTTACTTTTGCAGATTGGACTTATGAATTCCTAGCTTCCTTTGAGTTTAAAGGAGAGCCCTCAAAGATGTATTTTAAACTTGGTGGTGTAGCTCGCGAATTGACTGTCGATGAGGTAAATGATATATTTGGATGGGAGAAAGGATGCTTAATTGATTCATACGGGTTCAACACCTTCTTGGATGACAAGATAGGCGAGGATGGTACACCTTGTGATCTCTCCCACTTTTGGTTTCGAATAACTGGAAAAAAGGATTGGAATCCCGGCCATAGCAAGTGTGGCTCGATCATCAATCCTTCCCTCAGATTACTCCATCGGGTGATTAAGAGTGTCTTCTACCCTAAAAAGGAGATGAATCAAGTCACCTCATCTGACCTCAGACACTTATTGGCTTTCACTATTGAAAGGACCCCGGACTTTCCTACGATTGATTATGGTTCTTTCTTGGTCTCAGCTTTTCATACTGCTCGCAACAGAGATGTTGGAGATATCCATTGTGGCGGTTTTATCACTAGTATTGCCAAACATTTTGGGTTGTCAACTGAGGGCAAGAAGCCGGTTTCATCGAAAAACTATTTGCTTGATATTAAGGCATTGGGTCGTTTTGGTTGGCTCAAGGAGACAGGAGATCGTTATATTTGGAACGTGAAACGAGGGGGACACCGCCTGGCCGACTCCCCTTATGCCTATCTCCCGTGTTCTCGAGCGGATCTCACTACCTTGGGATGTTTGACATTCTCACCTGACTTTCGACGATCGGGGAGCCGGACGGCAGACTCCGCGCGTCCACCCCCCGGACCCTCAGTGAGTCCTCCTGCGTCTCCCATTGCTGCTACCCTCGAGGGTCCGACATCACCTACTCCTATTACTGGCTCTGTACCACTTGAGCACCAGCTGGGGGCCTTTGTTTCGCTTTGCGAAACTTTTCATACTGCTGTCTTTGAGCGTCTCTCTGCTCTTGACGACCAGGTTGCCTCTTTGCGACAGGATGTTTTCACCATTCTTGGACGGCTTCCAGCTCCTGCCCCGACTCTTGCTGAGTGAGTCGTTCCTTTTTCTCTTTCCCTTGCATTACTATGTATTGTCGCAGTGGGGTCACTGCATCATTCTAGCTTGGGGGAGGGATATCCTATCCTTTATTGCTTTCTTAGTGTACTTTTTATCGCTTTCATAGGTGTTGTACGCTTTGTACCGTCCGTTAGGGGTGGGAGTTTACGTGCAACGAAAAAAATGTACTGCTTTCCTAGTGTTATTGTTCAATTTAGTTGCATTCTTACTTGCATTCATATGTCTTTATACCCTGCATTGTGCAATTGACTTTCAAACTATGTTCGGGCTTTATTTGACTCTCTTGAGCTTCTTTTGAACTTAGTTATGATTCTGAAATTCAGTCGGTCATGCTATACATTGATAACTGCTTGGCATTGTGTGAACCAATTGAATGGTATGCGGTAAGATGTTGGTCTCGTGTCAAGAATAGCTAGCCAATTATCTTGTAGGTCACCTTACTATGTGTTTGTGTGATTGATGTGACTTGTTATCGTATGATTTTGGCTTGAGATTCATTAGTAGTTTAGTTGCAACTCACGCATGCCGCGTATGACAGAGGCCATTCTCTTAGGAAGCCTTCAGACGAACTTAGAAACATCAGTTCCTGCCTTTCATACCCATGTTGTAGCCTTGTCCGTTTATTGTTTTAACTCCACAAAATTGAGCCCTATTAGCCCCGTTGGTTACTTGTCCCGAGTCTAGCTTGGGGGAGCTTCGGTGTTCGTAATGGTTTCATTGATGTTGATTGATTGGCACACTAAGCCAATAGTTCGTGGTTCGAGGCTATGTTTGGATTTGTGGTTCGGAAATGGTGTATATTATTGTTGGCACCCAAGCTTGTAACAGTTAGCATTAGATTTATTTATGTACTTTCGATTTCATTATCTAGTTTCATTTTCATTCAATAAAAAAAAAAAAAAAAAAAAAAAAAAAAAAAAAGAAAAAAAAAAAAGGAAGAAAAAAAAGAGAAAAATCAAAGAAAAAAAAAAAAAAAATATATGTTTTTCGTTCTTGTATGTAATTTGAAAGCAAGGAAAGGGGAATGAAGAAAGATCATTGACATTATATTATGTTTTCCCTTGGTTGTAACTTGGTTGATTGTTAGGGTTTCATGGTTCGATGGAGTTGGATTTGCGGCTTTATCACGCCGACGCATATAGTTCACATTTGCTCCCCAAGTTGGACCTTACTCTCACTTTTTCCCAAATTATACCCTACCCTTCCTTTTCACCTAGCCCCATTACAAGCTTATTATAAAGACCTCTTGATCGGCATGTTTGTTTTGTGATTGAATGAAAATCGTTTCTTGCTATTGTCATCTTACCCTATGTTGCATCATATATTTATATTCTACAAGGTATGCGGCGACGACTAGCTTGATTGAGAACGGTTTGTGGCTAAGCTTGGTTGTTTCAATTGTGGATCATGATGCTTTGTGGTTCTATTTGTATCCGAGCTAAATTTCTGTCTTAATAACTTTGTTTGATTGTTTGCCCGAGAGTTGAGTAGGTTTGTTCAAGTTCAATGAAAGTCATGTGCGTCTCATTTCTCTGTTTTCGGTCTAGTGTTGCTTGGGGACAAGCAACAGTTTAGCTTGGGGGAATTTGATGAATCATATTTATATAGGGTATTCTAGGCTCATTTAGGTTGCATTTCTAGGCATTCGTCTCATTTTAGTTGCATTTAGAGTCATAATTGCATAAGTCGTCGTTATTGTACTATATTACGCTCCGTTTGTGTTTTCTTTGATATTTCAGGTGATTTTACAATCATTTGGGTGCTTTCGGAGTGTTTGGAGGTGGAACGAATGATCACCGGATGGTTTGAGTCGGAGACGAAGTGTTTGATCGGAGAATTGAGTTTTCCGGGGATGATTAACTCGATATATCGCTTGTGCATAGCTCGCAAGATCCCTCGTTGGCTCGCAAGATCCCTCGTTGGCTCGCAAGACATTTATCGTAGGCTCGCTACATTTATCGTTGGCTCGCTACATCCATCGTCGTGCCTCATCGCTTCATGGTTGCTTGTTCACTAGGCCAGCGAGGGATGGCTCGCTAGCTCCCTCGCTGCCTCGTTGCTCGTCGCCTTGGCCTGCTATGCGTCTCACTAGGCCAGCGAGGGATGGCTCGCTAGCTCCCTCGCTGCCTCGTTGCTCGTCGTCTTGTCTTGCTGCACTTCACTAGGCCAGCGAGGGATGGCTCGCTAGCTCCCTCGCTGCCTATAGCTTCGTCGTCTTGTCTTGCTGCACTTCACTAGGCCAGCGAGGGATGGCTCGCTAGCTCCCTCGCTGCCTAAAGCTTCGTCGCTTGGCTTGCTACACACACGCGCAGGGCAGCGAGGGATGGCTCGCTAGCTCCCTCGCTGCTCTACCTTCTTGCTAGTCGCTCATCATGATGCCAGCGAGGGATGGTGCGCGAGATCCCTCGCTGCCCATGCCTCGCCATCTATCTTCCCGTGTGCGCGGCTCGTGCTCGGGTTTGGCTGCCACATCATCGCTCCATCGACCAATCATCGACGACTTTTATTTTTATTTTCATATTTATTTAATTTTTTTTTATTTTAGAAAATAGGGGCATATAAATACTCAAGGGAACTAATTAATTTCCCTCATGTTATTATTTTCCTAGAATTCTTTTAAACGTTCAGTTTTATTTTTCTCTCTACACATTATTGAGCCCTAGTTCATTCCATTCAATTATTCAATATAGAGGTATTTTCATAATTCTTCTTGCTTCTCTTACTTTGAATTATCGTTTCTTATTATTGTTCATTATGAAATTCATTGTTAATTCATATTTCATGCTTGTTAATTCAATTATGAGCGAGTAGTTTTATTCTAGGGCTAAGTAAGGGAAGCCATGTTTATACCATGATTGATATGCATTAAAGTTCGTTAATTTATAAATTATGATTGAGTAATTCCAATTGATTTGTTCTTAATCGTTGATTCATGTTATCGGCCAATTTCATGGATTAATTATCTAGCTAATAGGAATTAGAATCGAAAGATCGTGTTTTTAGAGGCTTTGTACAATTGGCAATTCTGATTATGTTAGCGACCGTACTGCATATGTTGAATTGAAAGTGTTAAGACCCGACCGTAGGATTAGCATGTACTTTAATTACTCGGCCTAGTTTATTCGTTGTCGAATTGAATTGTGTTATTGGATTGGTATAAGCATGGTGAACCGAACAGACGCCCTAGACCTTTAATTCATTGATAAATTACGCATTTTTATTATTGTTTTAGCTTTAGTAGTTAATACTCAAACTCAACTTTCGTTATTGAAATAGTTCGTATAATTGGGCAAAAACTAATAGAACTTGTCTCCCTGTGGGATCGACCCGTATTTGCTAAGTATCTGCTAACAACAGACACCGTGCACTTGCGGTATCACTTTTTAATTCATCAACCTCCTTCTTGATCTACTACTTCATCCAATTTTTCCTCATCAAATAGATCCAATCATAAGATAATTACAAAAAAATCGAACAAAACCTAGAAATTTGGGCTAAATTTTGAAAAGCATAGAGAGAAAATGAAGAGAGAGAAAATGAAAGAGAATGAACAGAATGTAGATCTGAAATTTTGAAAAATAAAAAAGTTTAAAACGTATATAAAGTGGGCTAGACACAAATCGCATTAAAACTCTTCAAAACACATAGTAACTCTTTAAAACACATAGTTACTGTAATACGCATATAGTTACTATTTAAAATTACAAAATAACTGTCACGTGACAGTTACATATGTTACCCATAAAAATTACTCCGTTGCCCTGGTTCACGCTAAGTTAGTATGGACCAGGTTTATATTAGTGTAAATAAAGTTAATGGGCACATGATGATGTGGTAGAGTTTGGAATTTGGGTGACTCATCCTAATTAAGAGTTTTTTTGTAGCTTTTTTCCAATGAAATTAAACCAAGTAAATGTCTTTTTTTTAATTGAGGAGAAAATCCATTGTTTTTCCTTTTTAGACTCTTTTTTTAATTTAAGAAAGGGATTTTCATTTAAAATAAACTTTATAATTAATTAGTTTTTGTATCACGTCTAACTTTCAGAAAGAGATCTTGTTTACCATAGTGATTTATAGCGACCTTTGTATCAACCTTGGTGTTCTATATATATACCCTGAACACTTTGTTTTAATTGGGTGCTTTTTAGAGTTTTTTTTTTTTTTTTTTTAACAAAAGAAATTTGCATTAATAAAGAAAAGTTTGTGGCATACAAATAATAATTGTGATGTTGGAAGAATTTCATAGTTACGTTTACTTCTATGTTGCTACATCTAGACTCCTTTACTTACCCATCCGTGAATTTCTAGAGCCCCTGCGTAATCATTTTAATTTGATGGTTACAAAAAATCCGAAGTACTACGTGTGTACTCCATATCTTAGAGTACTTTGTCGCGCAAATTATAATTGTACCGTGTGCGCGTAACGTTTTTAAATTATAAGTACGCATCACGTGCATAGAAAACTAGCTAGTTGTTTAATATACTAGTTACACTCCTAATTAAATTAAAAATTAAAAGTACGGTAGGATCCTATCACGAGGCCAATTAAGCGTAGTTTGGACATAGTACTCTGTATTAACGCGGAGTATCTTTTTATGTGGTATTCTAAACATA
Source organism: Spinacia oleracea (assembly GCF_020520425.1). Taxonomy (NCBI): domain Eukaryota; kingdom Viridiplantae; phylum Streptophyta; class Magnoliopsida; order Caryophyllales; family Amaranthaceae; genus Spinacia; species Spinacia oleracea. Next base: position 122,228,844 of record NC_079487.1, on the reverse strand, counting down.
CGCGGAGTAAATTGACAAGGCAAGAATTAATGTGTCGCAATATACACGGAGTATCTATTTTGCCCCTCGACAAATAATTTTTGTTCATTGAGCCTTTAATGATCTGATTTAATTTTCCCTTTCATTGAAAGATGAGTTCGGATATGGACAACCAATTTAATTTGGCAAGCTATAGTGATTTGTACTATCTGTCTGGGACTCTGGGCTGTCTATATCAAATTTCAATTGTTGATAACTGTTTTTGTATTAGAAAAAAACAAAAATGTACTCTAATAATCTACTCCCTCCGTCCCGGAATACTTGACCTGTTTTTCTTATCGGGTCGTCCCTTAATACTTGACCTGTTTCTAAAAATGGAAATATTCTAACAATATTATATTATTTCTCACTCCACCCCTATTAACCCACCTAATCAAATACATCAACATCGATCAGCCCTAGCCAACCTCAGCCGCTAGCTTCAATTCTAAATAGATTGCTAATGCTTACTATGCCTAGCCAACTTCCTATTAATCTTATTTATGTATGCATAGGCGGCGCATAGCCGGTATTATAATCTCTTCTCTATAAGAAAACTTTTATTATAATTGATATTTTGGTATGTGTCCCCCTATAGAATATCTAAAACACTTCTATTACTTACAAATAATATTAAGAATTAATTTTAAAAATGAAATAAAAAGACATAAAAAGAAATTAGCTAGTTAATCAACTTTAATATTACTATTTACAAATCATATTAACATTAATTGTAAATAAAACTAAAAAGCGTAAAGCAAAAATTAGTCAATCAGATTTAATCAAAGCACACAAAAAATCAAAAACAAAAAAGGAAAATCACAATCAAATTAACACTTAATCATATCTCAATATCCTTCAAAATATTTTATTATGCCACATTTTCATATTGTCACACACTCACACATAAATTCGATTTATATTTTTTAAACAAATATACTTTGTAATAAAATATAAAAAATTCATCCCCCAATTATATTGCTTTTTACTTTTTCTATACAAAAACTTTGCGAATAATTTTTTCAACCTAACGCATCGCGTGAACATAAAACTAGTTTTATTCATTGATGCACAGATCTATATTCACGCGGTACATATATGTTTTATTTTTTTATGGAAAAACAATTAAATATAATACAATAACCATTTAAAAAGAGAATATAATTAAAAAGTATATGAATTTAGATATTGTAGGGTGATCGACATCAAACTTCGTTGACAGTTAGTTGGCTTATATAATCAGGTAATGGTGTGCCATGTCTTTATTTTTTTTTGGGCAATAAGTGCAAGCAGAAGAAGAAGCAAACCTAGTTGAAGAAGTCACCTTTTACGGCAGCAGTTGCCGTATAGTGACTTGACTAACGAGCCTAGCTTCCTAAATTCTAACTAACTTTTTGAACAATACGGACCTGGAACTAATTAATGAGTAAGAGTAATTAATGATATCTTCCATAACAACGTATGTAAGTGTCTTATATTGATAAAAGATAAATTAATTGTCTGTTGATTTAGTGGTGATTGACGCTGAATTTGTCAGTGAGGATTTCATGCTCGATCCCCGCAACAACAATTGGGAGGGAACTGAACCTATCCACCAAAAAGTCGCCCTGAATCCGGATTAACCCTAAGAGCGAACCGGATGGTACACCAAAAAAAAAATATTGATAAAAGATGAGAGTGTTACTCCGATCCCCTTATTGTCATATGATTATAATGAGGACACTCCTACGGTTTTGTTAAGTGAACTCTTTGTTGATGGGTGCGGCCGGTCCAGAGTCCAGACCCGTATTTTAGCAAAGTGTAAAGAAAATGATGAAACGGGATAATTAAGAAGGAAAAATGTAAATATCATTTTAAAACGTAGTTAGTATAAGACTTGGGATATTTTTTTAGAATCGCAAACGTATACACAGGTAGTTCTGTAGCCATTAGAATCTCAAAATTTCATCACTCTCGATCTTAATTTACCTCATCTCCATTCAATCCTACATACTATGTACGTAATACGTAGTACATTTTAGATTCATTGTTCAGAACGTACACAAAATATCTGATTTGATGCAGTTTTCTTCCCATATATAACCTCAATGAACCCACAAAAATTGAATTATGAAAATGGCGTCGATGGTTGATGAATCCTAAAATGTTATTTATAAATTAATGTATTAATTAATGGTTTCACAAAAATAAACCTAAATTAAAGATAGCCCTTAAAATTTGTAGGATTAGCTTAGCTAATCTCATAAAATTTCGGAAATAGAATTAAAAAAATAACCCTATAGCCGATGTAGGTAATTAGTTTAAGGATGATTTTACAATGGCTACATTAATTTGGTAGCCATTGTAAACTTTTAATCTTGACCTTATATTTAGATGTATTAAATCTACACCACTTATTTTATATTGACTTGACTTTTAATTTATTTATTTTTTAAAATATGTTTTAAAAAAAATGAAGAAAATGACAAAATAAATAAATATTATTAAGAAATTACTTCTTTCGTTTTCTTCCCTTCTCTAAAACTCCATGGTTATCATCAACCTATGTATTTTTCATTTTACAATTACTAACATGCGTAAAACTGAGTTTGCTTAAAATTTAAATTTAAAAAAAAAAAAAATCCCAATTAGAAGGAAAACAACCAAAGCTATATATATATATCCCCAAAATTAATATCAACATTAATTTTAATCGGTACCGAGTGTTCGAGTATGTTTTATATCACAAAACTAATGATTGTTAGGTTAAAGATGACACTAATGTATTTGATTCTTATTTTTGTGGGTTTGGATTGTTAAAAATCCAGATAACATAATTGTGCTTTGATTTTACAGAGTATGTAAATGGATTTTTGAAACAATTCGTTTTTCGGTGATGCAAACTGTTTTTTTTGTGTGTGTTTAATTTTTTTTTCTTTTTTTTGAAAGATTGTGGTCAAACAAATAAACGAATAAGATTCGATTTTGAAAATCTAACGGTTGAGATTCAGTACAATTATAGTGGCTACCATTTTATTGTAGCCATTGAAAAGTCTTCCTTTGTTTAATTAGTAGGATTAGCTAATGACGTAAATGATTCGGAAATTTGCTACGACTAAAAAGACTTTAAAGCAGTAATGCTATAATTAAGCATGTGAATTCGTTTCTTATAATTTGATCAAACCTAGAAAGAGAATTTATTTATAACTCACAAAATATGTCTGGATCAAACGATCGATTCAACTACATACGCATACGTACTGTAGTACTAGTTTTCATTAAAATTAACTACTACTCGATCGTACGTATATATGAGCTGATAATTTATCATAAAAAAAAACAAACAAACAATATAATTGGCTTAAATTAATTATGGAGAAGACCTAATATGGGATAAGAGACTTGAAAAATAGTCTTCATCGCAAGGAATTGTAAGGCCACCCATGGAATGCCCAAACCCAAACTCCTCTTCTACATCACGAAGCAAACTCTGAAACAAAGCGTGATTTAAGTAACATATTGGGATTACTTGCCTCTTCTTACAACTCTTTCCTACATAAACAACTACATGACCTTTTGGTACTTCTCCATTCCAACTCGAACTCGAACTCGAACTCGAACTCGATGTCACCTTCTTGTTTGCTAGAGTTTTCATTAGAATTCTCTTTGCTTGCACTTTCTCCATCAGTTGAATACCCATTTTTAAGAAAGTATGGAGTACTATGTAATTAATGAAAAACTGGATCGATTTGTATATTAATGTACGTATGAAATTGAGATGATAATTCATTTATGTGAAAGTGTAGGTTTATATAGTGGACGTGAAATCACTGTAGACTGCCCTCAACATGTAATTGCACTGTAGTTATTTAATTGTTTATGTTAGCAAATAATCAAAGATTTGTCGTTTTAGTTGGAATTATATCTAATTTAGTAAACATAGGAGGCCCATTTCCTTTATGTACGTTATAACTATGCATGATATTTAACGTCGACTCAAAAGAAGAATAACAACGTAGTGGTATACAAACCTCAAATTCAGATCAACATGATTTCAACCACAAAATTATACAAGTGTATCATATATGGATTGTCTATCGTGGAACTTATAATAATCTTGGATCTTGTTCCCCTTACTAGTGGAAGCTATTACCCTAGCTTCCAAGCGACCTTTTATACAAGTATATATATCGAAATATAATATCAAACATATTTTTATTGAATATCATCATCTTACTATGATTAATATTATATAGGGTAATTTTTACTTGTATATAGGAACTTCACTTCATCTAAGGACGACGATGTAGGACAACTACTCACTTATTTTTCTGGAAACTAATGCAATTCCGACTCATCAAAGATAGTAATTTTAAAAAAATTATTTTTCGATAAGCTTGATCATAATCTTGAGAAACACGTAATTAGGTAGTGTGCATATATATCGATCTACTTTTTTTTTATTAAAAAAAAGTCAATCGGCGGAATTTTGAAAATGAATTTAGTCACTTAATTAATTAGTTTAATAACTTAGACTTAAGATATCTGCCATTCTTGGATAAGGGATTTTTATTTTTGTTTTTAGGATGATGATAAAGGTCGCAAGTTGCGACAACATTTAGTTGTCGCAATCTTACGTGTCGGAGTTTAATTGGTACATATACGCGCCACGTAGGCTATGCATCATCAGATTATTTTTACTATCAATCTAATATTTTTACTATGAAAATATATAAATTAGGTATTCGACGTAAAGAAGGAAACAAATTATAATATTAAGATTTTTCTACCTTTTTATGAAACATGTATAATAGGTTATATAAGTTAAATGTTTTAATTTCCAATTTAAACCATGACACATAAGCATGACATGTCATCATTGTGACACGGCTTAAAAGTCGCATGTTGCGACCTTTATCATTTTCGTTGTTTTTATACATCACAAAATTTCCCTGAGATAGATTGGTATTATTTATTGCCATGTCCCGCTTTAATTTGTACTACGTAAAAGGATACCTCATTCCTTTCTTCCTGGGAATGTTTGGTAATTTAGTAATTTTTCTGAAATGGATTTTCTATTTTATGAATTGCTGCAGGATCATCACAATATCGACGAACTGAGAATTTAGTAATAGTTAACTTTAACCCTACAAAATAATCATTATATAAAACAGTCCAAATCCGTTTTAAGATAATTCAAATCCATCTCAAAATGATGATTAATTAGAAACGGATTTGAGAAGGAAATGGAGTATTTGTATAAAGGGGGTCTTAAAAATTATGAGACAAAATTTTAGCAAATCCAATTACAAATTTGAGACGGAAATTTTGAAACTATGAACAATTCCATCTCAATTTTAAAACTATGAATAGTGAATAAAGTGAAAATGGTGCAACAATACAATTATTTCTAAACGGATGAATTGGGATAGCGAGCTTGGATGATCAATGTTGGAAGACGCACACCTCACATACCAGGGTCCAAATGTGTAATGCATACATCGACATTTATCTTTTCTTTAAATATCACAGAGTACTTCATTTGACGGTACATGTGGATAATGATTTTTTTTTACCTCAACTTAATTTGCAAAGTAACAAAACGTTTACGAAATAAATACAATAACCTACGTACATACTACCTCCATTCCATTAAGTTTTGTACGCTTTAAAAAATGTGTCTAATAATTAAAACTTTGACCATAAATTTTCACTGTTATACTCCCTCCGTCCTTTAATACTTGCACCGCTTTTCTTTTCGAGCCGTCCCTTAATACTTGCACCGCTTCTATAAATGGAAAGTTTTACAATATTATATTATTTCTCACACTTACCTACTAACCCACCCATATTCCTACTCCCTACAAAAAAATCATTTAAAAATTCACACCCCTCACTCATCACTCCCCAGTCCCCACCCCTTACCCATTTCCCACTAACTATATTAAAAAAATACCCCACTATCAATTAACATCGATTAAATTAATAAGTCAATTCAAGTGTCTTAAACTCCGCATCGGTCAAACCGGTGCGAGTATTAAGGGACGGAGGGAGTATTTATCAAAAATTATCATGAGATATCTTGTTAGGTTTGTCTCAAAATGTACTTCTCATACAGGAGCTTATTCAGCTTAACTTTAATGGAATATATCTCTCAACATACGAGGGTTGCATCCGTATTTTATAAATATCAACTTTTTATAATTGTTTCTCGTATAAAATTGGATATATTAACTGTCAAACATTGCACCGGAGTCCGTGAAAATAGTAAGTGTAAAGATTTTTTGAAAAGGATCATGTAGTATGTAGTACGATAATTAAACCACTAGGGCCATATATATATTGACTTTCAAAACTCACAAATGACACAAAATAAAAGCCATTAAGACTCACACTAAGGTGGCATTCCCTTCTACCGCCGACTCTTGATTGCTCCGATAATTAACCTTGTGTATAACATCGTTGAAGTGCTAATTAGCGTGTCAAATTGAAGCACGTACATGTACATCGATCGATCACCTATATTCCCCCCCCCCCCAAAAAAAAAACATGATGTTTTTCTACATAAAATAGAGTTGAAGTTGGAACGATAGATAACACCAGACTCCCATGAAAACATGTGAAAGAATCGCAAAAGAAAATTAAGCACAACTAATATCAGAATATGTTGATCGCAAATTTGTGACCAAATAATCACGTTGCTAATTAACTGGCTAAGCTACATAATTGCTGCATTGTTGCTGGTCATTAATTAGGAAGAGTAAAAATGTTCCTTGTCAATTAGTGACTTGAAAGTTCACTCATAATTAAAATACTGGTTGTCGCCAACTAGTCGTTAAAATGTTACGGATATAATCGGTCACCAATTAATTCATGACAGTAATAATTTTACGACCGCCTATGTCAAAAAAAAATAAAAAAAAAATAAATTACGACCAGGTGTTAACCGACAGGTCAAGCAAGATCACTCCCTAAATCGTCGCCATTGGCGGGACTACTTAGTTTCCTGGTGTCTCACGTGACACGGCGAAATGTTGAGGGGAAAAAGTAGCTGGGACATAAGAGACCAGATATTACCTTGAACTGATCTCTTAGGTAATACTGACAAAACTCACCTCCGCACATAAGAGACCAGGCATAACTACCAAATTCGTTAATAAACCGAAGATACCGGTCCTTTGAAATAAACGAAATCTTAAATATTTGGATAATAGACAAGCCATGGCTCTTAAATTGAGTTATTCATTTCACCATTTAAACTTAGAGACCAATTATTTAAATACCTAGTTTCTTAAATTGAGTTATTCATTTCACCATTTACCTGAATCCAATAGAAAATAATCGTATTATTTTTATAGGTATTTAATTGTAATATGAATATTTACTTTTTTTTTTGGTTAGAATAGAGTACCATGCATTAGATTAACCTACGAAATTACAGAAATACGGGTTATCGTTACCCGCCGCTCCATCACTGACAGATGAAGGGCCTACACAAATAACATCATTGTCTTTGCAAATACTAGCATAAACATCTACTGGGGGGTTAATGTTTACATAATTAAAGGGGGGGCAGTTTAACAGCCTTGCTTTCTTAGCCACATGATCCGCATCCTTCACTCCTTGTCTCGGCACGCTCCTTAGGGACCCTGATTGAATTCTCCCGAGGTACTCCCTACACATTGAATAAATATTAGTCATCTTGTCCTTTGGGTGGTCTTCGTTATTGATTCCTAGCACTGCTCTTTCACAATCCGATGAAATTGTGATATCATTCCAGTTGTTATCACTACACCACTTTAGAGTATGGAATATCGCCAGCGATTCTGCACTTAATGCATCTGTTGCCGTGGTTTTGCCCGTCATAGCCTCTTTCCATAGCCCATTTTTGTACCTGCATATTGCTGCATAACCTACTGCAAGAGATGTTTGACAAAAGGACGCATCAACCTGGACATGAAGGTTAGAAGTAACCAGTTCCAAGACGACAGATTTGGGTTTTTTTCTTATAATAGGGGCAGCAGTAGAGAACTCCTTAGCAAGCCAAAGAGTTCTCCTCCACACTGAAACAATTGGTTTAGATTCCTGTTTAAACACCCACAAATTCCTCCTTAATCAAATACCCCACAAGGAATAGGCAAAAACCGTGGACAGGGGGCTCGAAGCATGATTAGGTTGATCTTTTCTATTTATGTTGCTCTCAAACCACTCTTTGAAGGAAAGGGAGGATCCTAGATTGTGATGGTTGTCCTTACTAGCCTCGTCCCAAAATTCTGTTGCCCTAGGACAGTCCCTAAACAAGTGGTTCATATCTTCTTCAATACTTGGGCAAAACGAGCAGTTAGGGTTAGGAATAATGTGTCTATGGGCCAAATGGGCCGCACAAGGAATTCTCCCCCACATAATTAGCCACAGAAAAAATTGAAGTTTAGGGGTACATTCCACTTTCCACGGGATTGCCCAATCCCCACTTTTCCCCTGCAGATTTTGGAGATCTTTTTCCCATAGGAGGGAGTAGCCAGATTTAGAGTCAAAGAACTTCCCCTCCCCCAAGGAACACACCGGAAAGTCACACCCTTTGGCCGTAATTGGGATAGCCTGGATCCACTGGTGAAGATGAGGGGGAATGGGCACAGAGAGGTTATCAAGACACCATGCATTATTATCAATTATATTACTCACAGTAAGGTTGCTCTCATTCTCTATTAGAGGACCATGGATGATGTCTCTTAATTTTCCCTTCCCGGTCCAGTTATCCTCCCACAGATTAATGTGTTCCCCATTGCCAATACACCAAACCGACAGATTAGAATAATCAAACCACCCTTTGCCCACATCTTGCCAAACATGGGACCCCAGTTTAAAACTCTTTGGGTAGCACCTATTTGCTATGTATTTTTCTTTAATTAGGGTTGCAGCCAGATTTTTAGAATTATTAAGTCTCCAACACAGTTTGATCATTGCAAGTTTATTTAGAATCGTGGCTTTCCTCACTCCTAGGCCACCTAAGGCAGACGGGGCACACACTCTATCCCAAGACACAAGATGAGTTCTACGATTTTCAGCATTGGAGTCCCATAAAAAGTTTGCACAAAGATTGTCTATATCATTAAGGATTTTTTTTTGGCAAAGCTAAGGATTGCATACTATAGTTGGCAATGGAGGAGAGAGTTGACTTGATTAGTACAAGTCTCCCCGCCTTGGAAAGGCATTTAGCCTTCCATGTAGCCAACTTACTGCGAATTTTCCTAGCTATGTGGCTAACTTGGCTTGCAGTCGGTCTTTTATCGGTCAAGGGGAATCCTAAGTAAATACCTAAGTCAGGGCTTTCAGGCACTTTCAAATGGGAGATGAACATGTCCTTATCCTCAGCAGGGGTGTTTTTCGAAAAATAAAGCTTGCTCTTTTCTGGATTCATTTTTTGACCCGAACAATCCCAGAAGGAATCCAAAGTGTTAGCCTTCCCATGAAGGGTTTGCTGAGAAACTTCTCCAAATAGGAGTAGGTCGTCAGCAAATAGGAGGTGAGAGATAGGGGTGCCATTCTTTTTTAGGAGAAACGATTTCCACACACCATTAGATTGGGCTTCACTTATAAGGGTGGAAAGGTATTCCATGCAAATGATGAACAAATAAGGGGAGAGAGGGTCCCCTTGTCGGAGACCTCTAAAGGCATTAAACTTGTCAGAAAGGACCCCATTGATACGGATTCTAGAGGATGTTGAGGAGACACATTGCATGATTAGATCCGTTGAGTCCTTATCAAACCCATGTCTATGAAGGCAGAAACGGATGAAACTCCACTCAATTCTATCGTAAGCTTTTTCTAGGTCAATTTTTAGCGCAAACCACCCCTTTTTCCCCTTTTTTTGTTTCATTGAGTGGAGAATTTCTGAGGCTGCTATGTAGTTTGTGTCACACCCTCTCCCTGGCAGAAAACTATTTTGGTTAGCCGAGATAATTGAGTTCAGGAGGGGTCTTAGTCTGTGGACAATGAGCTTTGAAACAATTTTATAGCTCGTGTTACAGAGGCTAATTGGCCTATATTGCTTGATATTCTCAGATTTTTCAGTCTTTGGGATCAGGCAAATAGAGGTTTCATTAACATTATCGGGAAAGGCCTTTTCTCTGAAACACTTAGTGACAAAGGCCAGGATGTCTGGCCACATGGATCCCCAGTGATTTTGGAAAAATTGTGCATGGTACCCATCCACTCCGGGGGCTTTCAGGGCCCCAATAGCAAACAAGTTGTGGTGAACCTCAGCTAGGGAGGGTGGGTGAGCCACACATATGGTGTTATCATAGTCCACTGGAGAGGGCAGGCCAGGGGATTCAGAAGCAAACAATCTCTTAAAGTACTTGACAATGTGGTTAGAGGTTTGATCAGGAGGAATTTCTTCCCCAACATCAGAAAACAGGTTTTCAATCTTATTCCTTTTTCGTCTAATCAGCACTGACACTACTACAAAAATGGGCAAAGAGACCCGTCCAAAATAGCAAAAGAGACCCCTTTTGAGGGGGTCTCTAGATAGGGGGGTCTCTTTTTAAAAGAGACCCCCCATCTAGAGGGGGTCTCTTTGTTAGAAACAAGAGACCCCTTATGTAAGAAATGGGGTCTGTTATGTATAGCATACTAAAAATAATTAAGAAGGGGAAAAGACCCTTTCTTAAAGATATGTGGTCTCTTTGTTCAATAAATTCAAACCCCATATGTAAGAAAGCGGGTCTCTTTGCTAATTTATATTTTTTTTATTCAACAAACTCAGACCCCCTATTTCACGTAACGGGTCTCTTTGCCAAGTTTTTATTTAAAAATAAATAGTTCAGTATAGACCCAGTATCTTACCTAACGGGTCTCTTTGATGAATTTTTATTTTAAAAAAAATTATTTTTGTCGACATGTCATACATATTAAAATTGCTTAAAGTTCAACAAAAGTACCAATCTAATAAGAAATGAATATTACATCTAAAATCTTATACACACAATTACAAATTATTCATTCATGATCGATCACATTCATAAATAAAAAATTTACGTCTAATATACAAAAATTGTATAAGTACAAGAATTAAATCTTATTTCAGCCTATATAAACCCACTAAAAAAAGTACTCCGTATATCTATGAAGTACTACACCGTAGATTTTCCAGAAAATGGACGATGCTAACCAGCAATCTTCATAAATTACTGACCGGGAATGCCATAGTAGCTGCAACATTTACCAGAAATCAACAATAGAGACAATAGCATTTTGATACTCATGTGTCACTTTATGGAGGAAGAATCTGAAATGTTGTTATAACTTACCAAAATCATCGTCCTTACAAGATCAGGCTGTCAAAGCTGCAACTAGAGTGATCAAGGTCATCGTCACCTTCGTTTCCCGTAGGCAGTTATAGCACACTCAGCGCATTCCACTCCAGCTACACCTCAATCAGGAAATATCTCAATAAAAAAAAACTACAATTGGAAGAATAAGATGTTAACCAAAGGTATATATGTACATCAACATCTCAGTCACAACTTCTACAAATGACAGAACATAAATCATACCTTATGGTGCATCTCCCTTTTCATCCCGCTCAAAGGCTTGATGGTGGCGTAAGAATTGAACATGGCTTCACCCTTCTTCCTCTCATGTTATGAGAAAGACAAGTGATATCATCAGTACCATTTCAAAAGCTTTTAAAACTTCAACAGAGAAAAGACACTATAAACATGTTGCTAATTACCTAACATTTCATTAACTTTTCAGCATGTCCCGTTTTTTCTTCACTTGTCTCCCGGAAATATCTGATAATGCCAAAACAGTAGGACATGGAAAAAATCTACATCCCTTCAACTAATACAAATGCATCTTATAACTGAATCGAGTTGCATAAGAACTATCGGTGTACTTGTAAGCAAATATGTCAACCTTTTCTAAAATAGAATCCAAATCCAAATTATGTTTATGTGCATTTTGGTATATCACTCTAGGCGTAGGCCTTGTTCTCTCAATCCTTATAGATACTAATCCTAAGTTAATATCAGTTTTAATCAACAAAAATGGGGCTTTGTTTAGTAATTGCATGTTAGCACTTGAAAATCAACAAAACTAAGTCTTAATAACTAAAAGTAAGTTTTAGCTGGTAAAGACAATAGAAATCACCTCACTCCTAAGTATTTCCCTAGGTCTGAAAAGTTTGAAACATGTCCACAAAGACTAATATACATGATACATTCTCATATGTTCTGCTAATTTAGCACTTAGGACATATTTAACATGAAACTGACCATTAACACATTGGAATTTGATCTATGTGAAAACCAGTGGAAGTGACTGGAATGAGCCAGGGGCAATAAACTGTTTAAGGCAGACACAACCAGTGATAGGGTACAACTACCCGGGACCAATGCCAGAAGCAGTAATAGTGGTGAAGAGAGCTTTAAGCAGTAATAGTTTATGAAATGATTCATTTGGCTGCAAGTATCTAATTCTGTTGAAGGGCTACATTTATTGTTGTTCAATATATGTTTGATTAGTATTATCGTTATGTAATTCATATTCTGACATATCATACCAGGATTCTTTATGTCAGACATGTTCTTTCATTAAGTAGGAGGGTCAATATCCATATGTTGCAAATGATGGACGAAGATATAACATTCGTGAATAATTTGACCGAAGTTCAAATAAAATCTAAGGCTAGCCAGCCATATATATTGTACCAGTAAGAATAGAAACAGGTACATAAACAAAACACGAATAAAGCATAACCATAGTAAAAGCATATACCAAATAGAAAATCATCAAAGTAATTAATATTGTAATTCATAGGCTACCAAAAATTATCCACTTTAAGGTTCAAAATCCCAAAAACAAACCAATTAGTGTACCATAATTCACAAATCATATCAAAAATCATCCACTTCAAGGTTAAAATTCCCCAAAACAAACCAATTAGTTTACATTCACTGATAAAAATATGAGACGAAAGCGATTCACGATAATGAAATGAACAATCTCTAATTTGACTACCGAAAAATCAATGAGAATCAAAAGAACAGAAAATCCAGATCCAACGATCCACAAAAACAGATTTAAAATGCAAATCAACAAAACCCTAAAAATACCCCCCATATTTACATATCTTAATCAAAATCAATTAGAATCATTAAAAAATTGGCCGAAATATCAAACAATTATGATAATAAGATCTTACAGTAATAGAAGATTCAATGTTCAAAACGGTTGACCATTCAAATCGAACAACGTAAGAGACGACGACCGTACCGATTCACTGTCAGACCTTTCCAACCGCGCCTTTTCCGGTGGATTCATCGGTGATTTAAAGGTGCGTTCCCCTCTGGAATTTGTGGAAGTCTGAGATGCGGCCGATGAATAGAGGGTGAAGGAGAGTGAGATGGGAATTGGAAGCAGGACCAACGCGAGTTTAAGGGGAGAGAGAGTGCACAAGGTCAAGATTAAAAGCATTCACATTTTTTTTTATTTAAAACGTGGAAAAGACCCGTGTTCTTATTATTAGATCTCATCTTTCTCTCTCTGTTTTCACAAGCAACAGTTAAGCGGGGCCCAACACAATGTAGAGACCCGTTGGCTTAGTTAAGTGGTCTCTCTATATATTGATATCTGAGATCCAACATACATAAGAGACCCCTTATCACTGAAATTAGATCTCTTATTTTAAAGAGACCCGTTATCTTGTTCGATGGGTCTTTTATTAAGGGTCTCTTCGCCCATTTTTGTAGTAGTGTGATGTTTGGAAGAATTTTGAATTTCTGTCCCCTTCAGTCAACCAGTTTGACCTGGCTCTCATCATCCAGTAAGACTCCTCTTTTTGATAGAGGGACTGAAGTTCATCAGACAAGTGCTCATCTAAGTCATGAAGGTGGTGACATCTAGGACGCAGTTCAAGAGCTTTTTGGACACCATCTAGTCTTGCTAAGAGCAGTTTTCTTTCATGGAAAATATTCTTAGTATTAACAGAGGCCCATGATATGATTTTCGGGGTAAGGTCAGAGAGCTTGTCTACAAAATTAAGGTCCATGTTTCCCCATTCCCGGTCAATGAAGTCAGGAAAATCAGGGTGGGAGTACCAGTTTGACTCTATTACGAAAGGTATATAACTCAACCAACTACTACAACTCTTTGGATTTGGGGCCTTAAAATCGATGGAGGTATATAACTCAAATACTCAACCAACTAGTACAGTTTTAAAGGGTTTGGGTCGTTCTATTTAAACTGTTGGAGTCATACTACCTCATTTGTCATCACCTATTTGTCCCTAAGCTATTATTATTTTTAGTGCGAATGACGGAATGACACACAAGTGTAAGGTTCTGTTTTATTGGACTTATATTATCTGAACTTATTTTATTTGGAAAAAACTTATTTTGTATTAAATAAATGTATTTGTGGATAAAAAGTCTGACAAAAACTTATTTTTGCTGAACTTATATTATCTAAACTTAATTAACTGAACTTATTTTAACTTATTTTCGAACATAAGGTAATTTCCTGTATTTGGTACAAATAATTATATGGGAAGCGGAAGGAAAAGAAGGGAATTGGAAGGAAAGTTCCTTTATAAAATTTTCACTTTCCTTTCCTCCCAAAATTAGAGGAATTTGGAAGGAAAGAGAAAATTAAAAGATGTCATTTATATTTCCTTTCTCTTCCCTTCCTTTCTTTCCCTTGAACCAAAAACAGGAAAATAAAATCTCTTTCCCTTCTTTTCCTTTCTTTTCCCTTCCTTTCTTTTCTCTTCGTTTCCTTTACTAATAATGAACCAAATAGGGCCTAAGGGATTTTTCCTTCTACAACGGAAAGTCTATGGGGGAAATTCTGAAAAAAAAAAAGTTCCTTCATTAATGAATTAAAAATCACTTTCAAAAGCCTCATCATTAAATGTATGATTCTCAAAATGGGTTTCCAAATTTATAACTCACCATCATAGAGAAAAATAAATTTTGAATAGTTAATAAGCCACAATTAAATGCTCGCTAATAATTATGTTTTTTTTAAGGCAAATTTGTTAAAAATGATTTTTTATAACCCAAATTTTGCGAGAAAGTACATTATATTTTTTTTTGTGAAATCACACCTTAATGTAAATTTTTTGCGAGAAATGACCTTAGGGAAGTTTCCGGCATTGACTGAGTTTTTCCGGCAATTGACTTGCACGTGAGCAGCACGTGTGGCTTATGTTGGCTAAAGACACTGATTTTCCCGAGTCTTGAATTTCCAAACTTGATTTTGTTTCGATTTTTTTTTTCAACTTTAGGTTTTAAAACTTAGAATTTTGGAAGAAAATTGGGTGTGGTTAGCAAAATAAAGCCACATGTGATTCTCATGTGCAAGTCAATGGTCGTAAAAGTTCAGTCAATGCCGGAAACTTACTTTTTGTTGTCTTTTGCAAAAAAAAAAATAATTACATTAAGGTGTGATTTCACAAAAAAAATAAAATATGTAAGGTCCTTTTTCGCAAAAAAATTTACATTAATGTGTGATTTCACAAAAAAAAATTATATAAGGGTCTTTCTCGCAAAATTTGGGTTATAAAAAATCATTTTTAACAAATTTACCTTTTTTTTAATTTTTGGACGGGGATAATAATGTTCTTACAACATACTTCTCCATAACAAATGAGAAGTGGCCCGGGGGACGGGAGGGGTGAAGGACCAATTGGATGTATGATCCAAGTGGGTCATGTAATTCATTACGAAGTATTTCATTATTAGATGACACTATGTAAATTATTAAATCAAAACATTATATAGTACAACTAATTGTATCTTGTACTACCTCCGTTTCTTAAAGTTATTTACGCTTTGAAATATGTGTTCAAAGTATGAAAATTTTGATCATAAATTCTCACTATTATATACTCTTCAAAACATTACATGTAAGATCTTGTTAGATTGGTCTCGGTATGCATTTTCATAATATCAACTTTTTATAATAATTTCACATACGAAATTGGATGGATTAGTACGAATTAGTTAAATATTGAATTGGAGTCCTTGCAAATAGTAAGTTTAAAAAACTTTAAGAAGCGGATGTACTACAATCAGACGAATCAGACGGAAATTATATTTGTCACGGCTACAACAGATATATATACCCCCTTATCAACGAAGGCTGTAAATCTCAACGATATAAACGAGGGTATACGAATGTTTGATATAATACGATCGTAGCTGTGGTGCAAGGAAGTTTTTATTTGATTCGATTGTTATGTATTTGTTAGATTTAAAATCTTTATGTAGATATCGTATGAACTAATTTTTTTTTTTTTTAAAAAAAAGACTATCAACCCTAAATAATGTTCGTCTGAAAAAAAAAAAGACTATCAACCCTAAATAATGGCAATCTTCCAAATAGGTGATGATACGAAATAAGACAATTTAAGAAATGCTTGAAATTATGTTGTGGACAGTTGGTGTCGCTATTGAAGATGATCGGCAAAAAGGTGTATGATATTGATCCGACTATAGATTGCTTAAGTGAGTTTTGCAGAAGCGTAATTTACTAATTTGTGGTCCTGCCGTGAATTTCGGATCTTGCTCTACCGTTCATTCTCTTTTCCAAAATATCTATAACAAATATCGCCATTCTTGTTGCTCAAAAGTCGCAACGAGTCAAGGCCGTGGGAGAAAAGTGTGACACATTATTTATTATTTTAATTACTACCGACGTATATAATTACATTTTAAAAAATAAAAATTTGTTGGGAGGTTCAATTAAAGTATCCACAATGATGTGTACAGGATTTGACTCAATAAGAAAATATTATAATTCTTGTTGGTTAAGGGTTAAGAATTAAGAGTTCAGAGTCAAGGTATTGGGAGAAAAGTGTGTCACGTTGTTAAAGTATTGCCGATGTACACAAGCACGTAGAAAGTATACCTTTTTTTCCCCCTATAGTCATCTAAGTATTTATGAAGGGAAGAGATAGAAATTAAAGTGTCAAAAGTGACTACTTGATTTCCATTTTTGTGTGTTAATACAAACCCATCACCACCAAGAGTTTATTGTATTTTTCTATGCATTAGAATTGAAAATAAACAACAAGAACCAAGACTTTAAGAGTTTATCGTGACTTGTAAAGTTGTAATACTTTGTATTAAGATCCATTTGGTTCATATGGTTTTGACATAAAATTAAAATTTATTTATTGGAGTGAGACAAAAGGAGAAGAAAATAATACAAGTATCTTATTTTTATTTTGAGCAACTAGTACTACTACGTACTGTATATCTAAGACAACAAAAATAGTATATTAAATTAGTTATTTGTAGGGTAACTAGTGGGCCTTGTAGCATATCGTTACACATGTATTAGGGCCAAGTATTAGTAAATCGAATAGGCCAAAAGGGTGGCCCAACTACTATTTGGTGGCTCTAAGCCTCTATCACATACTTTTCAACCATCACATGGGTCGTGGGTGGCTTTCACCCTCCTTGACATAGGTCTGCTTGATCTGGGCCATTATTCGGGGATAATTAATGTTCTGATCATCGCCACGTGGCAACACAAAATATTTTTTAATTTTTAACTAGGTTTTGGCTCAGGCGATGTCACAGGTTACTATATTAATAAAATTGGCGTCTAGTTATTCTTTTTCACAACGATAACTTGAAACATATCTGTCTCAGTGGTAAAGGTTTTATTGATTAAACTCAAGGTTGAAGGGTTCAAACCTTATGTAAACTCATAAGTAGAATGCTACATATCACATAAAGTTTTTTAAAAACGTCTTTTAATAAGTATACTAGTTTTTGGGCCCGGGCGATGTCCCGGGTTACTACATTAATGATATTCACATTTACTTATATTTTCTTTTTGCAAAGATAACATGAACACATGTAATAGCTTAGTGGTAAAGACTTTAATGTTTAAACTCAATGTCAAGGGTGCAAACCATGTTTGATATTTTTTTAATGCGTATGAAGATTACATTGAGCAAACTACCTATAAGAAGAGCGCCACATGTCATATAAACTTTCTTTTAAACGCCTTTTAATATATAGTATAGATGGTAAAGACTAGTGCGTACGGGCGGAGCGATTCCGCTAATTCACTTGTAGTGTCGTTTACGTTTGTCTCTTTTGTTTAGTTTGTGTTTGTTTTATATTAAATGCATAGTTATACTCTTATAGATATGTCGTATTCATTTGAGATTCAGCAACTAGCAAGTTTTTTTCTTTTTGTCCCTTTATAGTAGTGTACATTATTACCAAATGCTTCTCCATTATAATATACTAGATTATATTCCGTGCACACACAAATATTCTAATTTTGAGAATATTCATTTAATCATCTAATATGAAAATTCCGGCCTACTACGTATTATATATTTCGTATTTTATATGCTTAATATTTTAATTTAATTAAATATATAGTAAATATACCTTACATTATTGATACACTGATTTGACTAAAATATTTCTTATTATGTGGTACTCCGTATTTATTATTGCCACATTTTGAAATCCAATATTTTTTCCATACATAAATCATTTATAAATCATAATAGAAAGTAAAATAAATAAATAAAGTAGATATATTTTTACTATGAAATAGATTTTTGAAGGGAAAAAATTGCACCAGAAAGTGACATGTGTTATTTCTGGTGTCTGTTTTAGTACAAAGTAATATATAGTACAATGTTATAAACTTATAACAAATTAATTAGAATACTTCATAATCCGTACTTTTTTGTTGATAGGAGTAATAATAGTGAAATTGTAAAGATTTTGTGGATGTTAAGACTTAGGATTTATATCATTACCATATTATATTAAGGTGTGGTTTTTTCTCTGGATAAAACTGAACTAAACTTATTTGAACTTGTTGGAACTAATTAAAATTTATTTGAACTTATTAAACATGACCAGACTTGATTGTGAGAGAGTAAATTTATAAGATTTAGATGAAACTTATTCACCTATTAAGAACTTATTGTAACTTATCTAGACTTATTAGATTTGAAACTATATTTCTACGAGCAAGAAACCCTACTCCAAGTAGATGCGCTACTTATAGGTTGGATGAAATATGGTAGGGTATGGAGGTTTCCTTCTTATACAAGAAATAGTATGTGGTAGCTAGAGATGGAATTGTAGAAAAGATAGAAATATGATTAAGTGGGTTTGTAAATCAAAACCAAGGAGAAATATAGTAGAGTGTGTCGACTTAATAAGGATCTATTATGTTCGACTGATTTTGGACTATTTCAGAAAATATAACTTAAAGATGAAATAATTTCTCATATAAAGAATATAGAAAATGTTCTTTTCCAGACAATTGAACATTAAATTTTTTTAGGTAAAATAATGTATAGGGGGCTTACCCCAGCTTTCGCTTTTTTCTTTTTATCAGAGCAACTACAGACCGTAAAAACCAGCTGTAGTCACTCTGAGGGGGCTAGTTGTACGGGTAGCCCTACCGGTATGCCGGTAGGACAACCCATAACAGCTGTAACATAGACATATACTCACAAGAAGCACCAAAGGTGCAGTCGGCATCCAGGGTTTACAAACCCAGTCGGCAGTTCTCTGACATCATCTGCCTATCAGAGCCGAAAGGGAGGATCCGGAACCAACGGGTAATAACCCGGGTCCTCCGTACAAATAACCCGTCTATATATACGGACCCCCATCAATGCCAAAGGTACGCAATTCCAATCCAATCATTCTTATGAGCATTTATTACAGAGCTACCAGCATAATCTGACTTAAGCATCGGAGGGGTAATTCTCGGATCACCCCCGAGGCTAGTTAACGGCTTCACTGTGCAGGATCCAGTCAGCAACCTCAGTCGGGAGTCAGTCATCCTTTTCCTGTTCCGAGTCCGCGGCCGGAACAAATAATTTTGGAAAAAATCAATTCTGATAAATTTAAATAAGATGTATTGGAGAAACATAGATTCATACTTAATTAGGCTTGTTAATTGTTATGCTTGGGAGGTTGCAGTCTAGAAAACAATTACTTAAAAGTTAAAATGCACATTAGTGAAACTGGCAAATGTGACATTTGTGACCAAGATAGTGAATCCCACAATTCCTCAAACACCTGTTCTTTGCATGTTCAATTGTTCATACAACAATTATTGCATTTGGAAAATCAAACAATGGCTTGGAATCAAGGCATGACCAATGATTTCTACTTCATATTGTAATGGATCAGTAAACACCTAACTAATTCATATTGAAATGGATCAGTAAACGTCTAAACGAGCAAGGAAATCTCAATTTTGGAGAAAAGTTGCAAAAACGTATGTGGCTCCAACTTTGGACTCCATTTGGAATGTGAGAAATGAAGCTACATGAAATGGCAAAATAATTGATGTTCATATACGGAGTTGTAGTTTTTTTTGTTTTTTTGTGATATAGGGTTAACAAATTACAACTTAAACTAGAGACATTAAAGAACCATAAATAGCTTACATAACCAACTAAAAGCGAACTATTTAAAACCAAAATGGTAGCAAGCTTTTCTCCGTTGAGCCCTCGACTGTTGCCTTGATTTGTGTTTACAACGACGTACTGCAACGGTGCACGTAGTACGCCAAAACCATTTTGAGTGAATTCTTTGAGGAAGATTGAAACGTTGGGGAGATAACCAATTGAAGACACCTTTAATAACATGTAAACCTTGAAAACTAAGAAAAGAAGTAGAAGAGTAGTAACGACACGAGTTGGTTGCAAAGAGCTTGTGAATTGCTCGATCACCAGCTACATGAATCACTAAAAGTGACTCGAAAAGCATGTCATGTACCCCCATAAAATGGGAAGCAGCGTTGAAATAAATGTTGGAAGTTCTTGTTAGAAAATACAAAAGAAAAGAGTGTAAAAATGGGAATAGTGCTTTTGTCCCACATTGAAAGAGTTCCTCATTTCCTCTTTGTTTATATATTGGGTTGAGGGTGTAAATCTTGTCTTGAGAAAGTGCGAGAATGGTATGGATAGACATATAGCACTCACGCGCTCGCCGGCTGGCTCGGACTCGGGCTCGGGCCACGGGTCTTGGGCCTTGGGCTCTTGGTAATGCGATGCGCGGGCGTGGGGTGGGTTTTGTGGGCCTTACCTATTCTTTTAGTTACCGGGTTGTTTGGTTGAAACCTTGTTACGGGAATCTGTAATTGATTACGTAACTGTTGGTTTAATTAGCCTTAATGGCGGCCGTTACAGCTTCATTATGGTTCTTCCCGTTTTTGGTCGTTGTCATTCCAAGAGATTGGTTATTTAATCAATCTCCTTCTCATTATTTATACACAGAGATCATACACAATATCGTAACTCTCAAAAACACATTTCTTTCTCTCAAATTGCTCTCGGTTTGGGCATATGTTCTGACTCCATTCGGGTTTGTGAGTGCACACAAATTCGGAGCTGTGTTAATCCTGGAGGGCGACCGCTTTTGTTCTACTGCACCAGGAGGTAGTGCAGAATCGTCTTTTAGGACAGTGGTATCCCACGGCGCAGTAATTGTTCGTTACATGTTCATCTGATTGTTCACATCTTCCAGATAAGTCTATTCTATCTACATTCTTATAGCAACATTATTTTTATATTGTGCAAATATGCAACAATCTAAAAGACGATTGATATATGTTGCGTATTACGTATGGTTTTTATGTTGTTGTTATAGATGTTGACTCCTTAAGTTGAGTGGACATAGAATCTGGTATAGATGAAGATTGTTTATAGTATCCGCAATTGTGGCATTTGAGGAATCACGTATATCTGGACAAAATGGCATTACGTTTAATTTCTTGTTCATTATAATCTGGAACTTTGGATCGAGTACGTATGTTTTTTTTACTTCGAATTGAGATCATGTGATTAAAATCATCAGACCCGTATAAGACAGTATGCATGATCAGGATGCAAATCAGTTATCCTGTTGTTGTACAGAAGAGCTTCTTGTCAGCAATACCATAATTTTGGTTCTGAAATGCTTATATCTGATTCTTGAATGATTGCTCAGGTTAGCATATTTTTCATTCTTATTTATTTTTCATATGCGCTACCTTTAGATGCCTATGTCCTTATTTTATATAGTATCCACACTAAGGTGACAAGCAGCAGTGGTTGCTTGGTTCTCGTTAATACAATGGTGGCCTCTATGTTGATTATTTTTCTAGTCAATTCTACAAAGGATATATTACGGTTAAACAAAGCAATTTTCAGCATTATTGATAAACTAGTCATCCGTTTCGTATACCTTTTTATTTTCGGTTGCTTTGTAACTTCTTCTTTTTAATTAAGATGGAATTAAAGTTTATAATGAAACGGTAGTAGTACTTGACCAGTAGAATAGAATTGATGTTGCCTTGTTTAATGGGCATTTGGTTTTTATTAATTAAGAAGCTAATAGAAATTAATGCTGCCTTGTTTAATGTGCATTTAATTTTTAGTTAAGCCGCTAATATAAAGTTATGGTCATGATATGTTATTTTTGTAAATTATGTAAAGGGATGCAATTTATGGTACCACCAAGATGTCGTCCGGATCAATTTACCGGCCTTGTCCGGAATATTATATTCTAATTGTTCTTAATGGTTAATCTTACCGTGACTTTATTTTTTTGTTCATCTTTAAAAGTTTATGGATGATAATTTATTTGGAAATGGTAACATTCTCGTAACATTTTCTTTTAATATTGATTTCTTGAGTGGGTTAAATTACTATTTGTTGAAATCGACTCATTTGGTTTTGTTTAGTATATTACATGAGTCTTTTCAAATGGTAGATTATGTTGAGTTAGATATAAGGTTATATATTGTAACTAAGGAGATTAATCAAGGATGTCCGGAGGAGAAAACGATCCGTGAGTCTACACCATCGTGGGTGATCGGAGCAGTAGTGTTTGTGATATTATTGATGTTTCCTTGGCCTTTTTGACGTATTTATATATTATCTTGGCAAGTAGCTACAGGTTCGCCTTGTATGGTTTGTTTGGGAGTCCCAGTTAATGCTTAGCTGTTGTCTTGCATGACTACGTGTATTGTGGTCTTCGTTAGCAATGTCATCCATATGACTATTGGTTGCAATGGTACAATAATACAGGTCAGGGACTTGAAAACACAGTCGGTCAAAGGTGATCAAGTTTGTATGAACAACCTTAGCATTCCGTCAATTTTGTGCGGTAAAAGAGGAGTTCCTTCTCGATCTTACTATTGACGAACTTTAACTTATGTGCCCTCTAATATTTTAGTGGGAAATGTGGGGGCTAAAGTTATAGTTTGATCACTAATTAATAAGTAAGTCGTGGTCCGAAATTGATCGCTAGTAAGATTGTGTAGGTGTGTTGGACGTACTCAAAATTTGATATGCCTACTCTTATGCGATGCTAGCAATACTAATGTGAGATTGCTCATATACTGCTTGGTAAACAGGTGCAGTGATGGTAGCATACCCATCAAGCACGGTAGTAGCTAGGGAATTCATTGATTTCGTTATAACATAGTCTTCAAACTATTTTTGTTCATATATGTTCAATTTGTGCCCCTCTTATGCATATTATTTATTTTGGTAAATAGTTGGGCAATGTGGGGGTGAGCTAGTTTTTGAGACTAACTAATAAGTTAGTTACAAACTTGGTTATGGTGAGTACATATATGTTTGTAAAGCTACAAAAGGATTGTTACAAGCACCTAAGTACATAGTGGTATGAGAAGTCTTACTGGATACTACTCCTTTTCTTGGCTTATAATGTTTGAGATTTATTACATGTAGTCTAATTAAACTATTAGTTTTGAGTGTGCCAATATGAATTGTGGTAATCATATGTTGTTGGTTCTCACACGCTATAATGATGTTGGTGAGACTAACGTTTCTAATATCTTAAGTCAATATGAAGGTTCGAGGTCAATTATATGACTCTTGATAACTTGGTAAGGCTAATGAGTTGGTACATGCACATTTAATCTTATTATCATGGCATGGAGAATATTTGGTAATTGTCAACTACCTAATATGCGCTTGTTGTAGTTCTAGCATATTATTATTAGGTTTGAGGAAGAACATTATGTTAATGTGTTTTGCAGCGATCATTTACTCTTGTTTTGTTGTTGCTTTGTAGTTGAAACGATCGTATCATTACTAGTAAATTTGTTTTTCACTAGGTGATAGTGTGTAATGTTATGAGAAGATGCAAAGCATAAGTATATTTCTCTTTACACTATGAAGTTGAGTTCATAGGACTGAATCTAAGTGTCAAGAAAACAAGGTTTGTAAATTGGTTAAGTCGTACGTTGAAGGACTTAAGCAAGCTCCCAAATGACGACACTACAAGTTTGACAAGATTATGTCTGGTAATGTTTTTTTAAGGTGACTCTTGTGTTTATCCTAAACATGATTGTCTTGATTGTGTGATCGTTTGTCTTTATATGGATGATATAATATGTTTGAATCTAACTTGGATCGAATAAATGAGATCAAAGAATTTCTAAATTCAGAATTTTGAAATGATAAATCACATGGATGAGGCAAATGTGATCTTGGGAGTAAAATTCTAAAAGACACCAAATGACATTTGTCTTATTTTGTCTCACTAAGCTGAAAATTTAACTAAAACGTTTTTCTCATTTAATGTCGATCAAGTTAAGACTCCTTTTGATCCAAACATCCACTTAAAGATAAAAGTGATCTAGTTTGTCAAATCTGAATATGATAAGATTGTTAGTAGTATTATGTTTTGTATGAACTACCCTACGCTTGACATTGATTATTGCGAGAGTGGTTTGAGCAGGTACAATCATAGCCCAGGTAATGATTATTGGGATGCTATAAGGTGATTGCTTCGGTACCATGTAGGTACCATGGATTGGAGTTTGCACTACTCCAAATCTCCAGGAGTTATTGGAGGGATCATGTGATGCCTATTTGGTATCTGATAATTATAAAGTCCACTCCAATAGTTGTCATTCATCATCTTAGAGGGTGGAGTTGTATCTTGGAAATCTTGCAAGCAATCTTGTACAGACTGTTTTGACTAATATGGAATATGAATTTCTTGCTATTGAATTGGCAGGTTATGAGGCAAAATGGTTGAGGAATGTGCTTGTAGATATTCCAGTGTGGGGGAAGCCAGCTCCTTCAGTTGCAATTGTTATTGCAAAGAACCATGCCTATAATAGAAGAAAGACACATTCGTTTGAGGCATAAGGCCGTCAAAGATATGTTGTCTATTGAGTAAATCTTTAGACTGTGTAAAGTCTGAAATGAAATGAATAAACCGGATCCGTAAACGAAAGGCCTATAATGAAAACTAGTTTTGGAAACATTGGAAGGGATGGGCTTGAGGCCCATTGGATGAATTGTAAAGTAATGAACTCCTACTCTCAGAGTTCAAAGGACGACATTATGATACAATTCGGAAGCACAAAATTTTATATTTGTTCATCCCCTAGATGTTATTACGTGCTTGCTACAATTGGAAAGAGGTTGAGCATACGGCTCTTAATGAACCCATATCCATACTTTTGGTGGTGTGAAGGTAGCTCACACTTGATGGGATTCACCTACGTAGGTGTGGAAGTGTGGCCGCTTTCTATGAGAATTGCGATATGGGCTATTCTCTAGAGCACCTATGAGCATATCCAGGTCGGACGTATGGCCGGTATAAGGCGTCACTTTATTCGCGGAGTCAGAATTTCATACATATTCAGTTGCGTGCTTTGAGTGACGGGTTTCTAACTCCCTATCAAGTTCAATACGAAAGTCACTTGGTAGGAAAGAGATCATAGCTCAAATGTCACTAAGTGTTAATTCAAGTGAAAGACATTGACACCTATTCAACTGGTATGTTTTGTCCAAAACCGATTCATTCTTTTCTTTCTTTTTCTCATCTTCGAACCTGTGGGGGATTGTTGGAAGTTCTTGTTAGAAAATACAAAAGAAAAGAGTGTAAAAATGGGAATAGTGCTTTTGTCCCACATTGAAAGAGTTCCTCATTTCCTCTTTGTTTATATATTGGGTTGAGGGTGTAAATCTTGTCTTGAGAAAGTGCGAGAATGGTATGGATAGACATATAGCACTCACGCGCTCGCCGGCTGGCTCGGACTCGGGCTCGGGCCACGGGTCTTGGGCCTTGGGCTCTTGGTAATGCGATGCGCGGGCATGGGGTGGGTTTTGTGGGCCTTACCTATTCTTTTAGTTACCGGGTTGTTTGGTTGAAACCTTGTTACGGGAATCTGTAATTGATTACGTAACTGTTGGTTTAATTAGCCTTAATGGCGGCCGTTACAGCTTCATTATGGTTCTTCCCGTTTTTGGTCGTTGTCATTCCAAGAGATTGATTATTTAATCAATCTCCTTCTCATTATTTATACACAGAGATCATACACAATATCGTAACTCTCAAAAACACATTTCTTTCTCTCAAATTGCTCTCGGTTTGGGCATATGTTCTGACTGCATTCGGGTTTGTGAGTGCACACAAATTCGGAGCTGTGTTAATCCTGGAGGGCGACCGCTTTTGTTCTACTGCACCAGGAGGTAGTGCGGAATCGTCTTTTAGGACAGTGGTATCCCACGGCGCAGTAATTGTTCGTTACATGTTCATCTGATTGTTCGCATCTTCCAGATAAGTCTATTCTATCTACATTCTTATAGCAACATTATTTTTATATTGTGCAAATATGCAACAATAAAGGGTTTTGAAAGCGACAAACAAAGTCATCGCTAACCTAAACTGAGAATTAACATAAGTTAATCCTAACAACAAACACACAACCATAACCCATGTAACCATAACCCCCTCCAGCACATATCTTCTTTCCTCAACATACATCCTAACCCCTCACCACACAACATTCCTCCACAGAGTGACCTCCATTTTGAGAAGGAAACACTGAATATTTCTACTACCTTCAAAAACCGGGTAAGTAACCCTAATCTTCCTCCGTCAATCTTTCAAAATAGGCTATCCCACATAGGACACCCTAACCCAACCTAAAGTTTAACAACAAATGCAACAACCTCATATAGTAAAACATCCAACATAACCAAAGAGAAACAAAACATTACTACCCACCCAGACCAACTAGAAAAAACCATACTTAAAACTAAAACCAGCACAACAACAAATCAACCAAGCCAAAGATACGAGCAAAACAGGGAGCGAACACTACTCTAATTCAATTAGGGACAACGACTTACTTCAAGTAAAGTGGTTAAAACTAAAACCAAACAGGAATCCTAACCTAAATCTTTACCTTTACCTTTACCATCAAGATCGGGTTACTCCGACACCAAAAGACGGCGGCGACAAGGATAGGTCGGTAACGACTATTACTTCAAGTAAAATGGCTAAAACTAATACCAAAACATAAACCCTAACCTAAATCTTTACCTTACGGAGTTGTAGTTAAGGATACACAAAGCATGGTGAAGCATAGAATCCATTGATCTTAGGTCCAATATTAAATTTTTAGGTTGGTAGTTATGATACTTCGTATGTTGTAAGGCTTAGGCCTATTGTTTGCTTGTTATTGGTAGATCATTGACACGGGGAGTCCTTCCTAAAAGGTGTATTCCTCTCTTAAATCTTTGATTGTATGTTTGGATGATTTGAGGTATGCGTCGCTTTAATGTTGATTGGTATGATATGTATGTTTGGCTTGAGTATAACATAAAAAATGAAGCAACATTTTATTTTGGATTATGTTTTTATTATATTCGTCTGAGGATTTCGAACCCTTAAGGAGATAATCCTGGCACTGCCACTGCCTATTAATTAAGACTGAGAGTATATGTATATAGATCTCATGTTCAAATCCCTTCTTTAGTCCTTATCTAAAATTTACATTGCATGTGTAGTTCATTCTCATACAACAAAAACAATGGGTATTTAAATACGAAGTACTTAACTACTAAAGTGGTCCACTAAACCATTTCCTGTTGAGGCCCATAAAAAATTTGGAACGACCTATACTCCTACCCAAATTTTTGGCTGCATATCTATGCATGCAGAGCTGGGTGCATATGAGGTTTTTTAGACATCGTGAAACAGTTAAAATTGAACATGATGATAAAAAAAATGAATATGAAAAAAAATATCCTTCTTCATACTTGTCTTTTAATAATTTAGACAAATTAAGTAATATTAATTAATATATCAGAAACTCTAGTACGTCCGCACAAGTTTAATCACTACGCTACATTTCGGTAGAAAATTATCATTCGGAAAATAAACAAATAAAAAATATAAACATTTATGAATCTTTTTCTTCTTCTATGTGTTCCTCTTTCCTCTATGTTTCTCTCTCTTTTCTGCAACTTTTCTCCATCTTAATAGTTCTTATTTGCCTTCCTCGTCGATAAATTTTCTACCACCAATTGCAAACGGATTGAGTTCACCAACTTCTCCTCCACCTCTTCTTCGACTCTGTCTTTTTTCCTCGTTAAATTCTGAAAATTGAACATAGAACCTTTTTTAATTAAAAATGAACTTGACAGGATATCAAACATAGTATGAACATTAAATTTCTAAAACTGAACATTGAGTTTTAAAAATTGACATAACTAGGAATAATAAGTGATTTTTTTAGAAACTAAAAAAAATAACATATTACTAATTTAAACACATTTACTCCAGAATTGAGTATTAAATATTTTAACAGTAATTCAAATTTACAAACCCATAAATCGAACATTCATATATCCTTATTAATGAACATGAGACTTTAGAAACTGAACATCACACAAAATTATTGAACATATACTAATTTTATAAGTTGAATTTAGTTGAACATGATTCTGTAAGTTGAACATAAGACTTGAGAAACTGAACATCACACAAAAGTGTTCTTATTTATGAACATATCATAGTTTAGTAAGTTGAATTTAGTTGAACATGATTCTTTATAAGTTGAACATGAGACTTTAGAAACTGAACATCACACAAAAGTGTTCTTATTTATGAACATCATATTTTAGAAGTTGAACATGATGAACTATAAACTGAACATGACAATATTTAGACATCGCTACTTTTGATCTTTCAGTAAAGAGAACAAACATGAATGTGTACATAATTCTTTATAAATTGAATATGACATGTAAGAAACTGAAAATCGCACGAAACTATTGAACATATATTAGTTTTTTTTTAAAAAATAAATTAGTTTTCCGCACTCCAATCAACTAACCAAAATCTCGCAACAAGGAAACAATTCCAAAAGATTAAGAAGCAAATATATTAACTACTCTCTTTTATACAAGGAGGTGGCAAATATATGAACATTATTCTAATATAAGTTGAACATAAGAATTGAGAAACTGAACATGACACACAAGTGTTCTTATTTATGAACATATCATAGTTTTATAAGTTGAATATGGTTCTTTATATGTTGAACATGAAACTTGAGAAACTGAACATCACACAAAAGTGTTCTTATTTGTGAACCTCATCTTTTATAAATTGAACATGGTAAATTATAAACTGAACATGACAATATTTAGACAACGCCACTTTTGATCTTTTAGTAAAGAATAATGAACATATGCTAATTACTGTTATTGCTTGTCTTTCAGTTGAATATGATTTTGTACATAATTCTTTATAAGTTGAACATGAGACTTGAAAAACTGAACATCATACAAAAGTATTGAACATATATTAATTTTTTAAGTTAAAGTTAGTTGAACATCATTTTATTTAAGTTGAACATAAAAGTTGAGAAACTGAACATCACACAAAACTATTGAAAATATAATAGTTTTATTAGTTGAATTTAGTTGGACATGATTCTTCATAGGTTGAATAAGAGAGTTGAAAAATTGAACATCACTCAACAGTGTTATTATTAATTTCATCAACAATATTGATTTGAACATCTACATTTACAATTTAAACATGACAAATTCAATCTAGAAACAATCGAACATTCGAACACCAAACCACAACAAAATAGTACAAAAATTCCTAAAAAAATCAACAAAATCAAATGTAACAGCGGAAACATCAAAATCCCAAAAAATCGGCAAAAACCAAAATCCTAAATTAGCAAAATGTAAACAATTAACCATAAACAAAGCAGATCTATCAAAAATAACATCCAAACTACAAAATTTTACACAACAAAATATAGCAAAAGAGAGCTACCTTTAGAAAAAACTTCTCCGGAAACGATGATGAAACCCGAAATTATGATTGATAAAAGAGAAAGTTAACCTCTTATAATCAACAACAATGGCAGATAGATGAAAATAATTAACCTTCAAAAACCTAACAACCCTAATTTTCAATATTTTCCGATGCCATCTCGTCGGCAGCGGTGACATTAGCAATTCTAATGGCGTTAGCGGCGGAAGGAAAGAGCAGAGCATCGATGTTCGGCAGCCGAGAACGTCGAGCGCCGTTGAGGAAGTGGCGATTCGATTGGCAGGAGGCGCAACCGTTAAATCGAAGATAGGGTTTGATGAGAGAGAAAATTGGGTTTTGATGAGAGAGAAAATGGTGAGAGGTTAGAGGAGAGAGAAAAATGAGTATGTTATAATAGAGTGTCGTTTTAGCTCATATGCAGCTAGAGATAGCTGCATAGCTATGCAGCTATTAATTATTATATACTCCTATAGTGTTATACTAAGGACCAGCTAACGTGGTCCACTAAACCATTTCCGAATTAACCTTTGTCCTACAAATGGGCCTTTTCCAATTTTATTATAGGAGTACTCCGTATAATTTTTCATTGATGTATTCATACTCCGTATATGTCATGTATCAAGTTGACTCGTGCAAATGAGAAAAACCTATAAAAAAAATTATTAGGAAAGAAAATTCAGACGGACTTCATGAAAGTTCTTTTTATTTTTTTGTTACATCATCTGCTTTTGTTCGATTTTCTATTTTAAACAAAAAGAGCAATGTTTTAACTATTCTTGATTTAAAAACTAGTACTCCGTAGAAGGTTATATTTATATACTACGTAGTACGTACTATGTAGTTAGAATGGGTAATGGGTAGGGTCTGGGTAGGGTCTAGCAATATTTGGACCTGGACACTAATTTTTTGGCGTATATCTTACCCTTTCCCTTATCCCGTAAGGTCTAAAATTATAAGACCCTTACCGGGCTCTATGGGCCTGATATGGTATGGGTAGGGTAGAAAATTTGGGCCTTTACTACCTACCCGATACCTCATATAACCATACCCTACCCTTACCCTATAGGATCTAAAAAATTAAGACCCATACCCTAATTTTAGGATAGGTTCCAACAGGGTTCTAGACCCGCTGCCATCCCTATCTGTAGTACTTAATGAAAGCATTAAACTTAATACTACGTAAGACGGAGTCAGCTGCATGAACCACTTTGGATGTCGAGCTTATACTCGGACAAGCTAGTCTATAACCAAATGGCTAGGTTTCAACTTTAAATCAAGAATTTAAAACCACGAGAGTAAAGAGCTTTACTACTACTACAAGAGATCTGTTGAGCAAGATGTTGTCATATTTTTAACAAAATCCAATGTTTTTGTAATGCTTTTGGTTGTCAAAAGTTAATTAGTTACAGGAACAAGGTTAATGTTGACAAATTTAAGAAAACATCTTTTTATTACCTTTTGTAACACTATATCATAGTGTCTTCTAAATGATTGGATTTGGTTGAGTAAGTCGTTTTGAAAGGCGTAGCTCTTTTCTCATCAAAGAAATCATGATCATGTCTGTAAATTCAAAGAGAATTCTATGTTTATGTCTCCCAACTTTACAATTGATAGTTTCATGTAAACTGTTGAGTGATTCGATTACAAACACTTCCATACGCTTGATGAAGAGGTGAGACATAACGTAGATATGTTAATGAGTCGATATGCTATAACTCACCTTTATCCTTAGTAGAAGCCTCACAAGAGCCCATAAGACTATAAGAGTATAAGATCGTTTACTACTCGTATAAAAATACAATATCCACAATGCGAACTAATTAATTAATACGTTAAAATCTAATGTTATTATCTAACTTTTTATCAAAGGACGGTCTAACCTTTCAAATAACAAAGAATAATTTCGACTAATGTGTAATTTAGGAGGAGTGATTTTGGCACACTTTGACACTAACAGTAAGAGCATATGAAATTAAATTTCACTTACGATGATGTGTCAAAATTAACAAAGTGATGTGTCAAAATCAGTTTTTCAACAATAAGAGTACTACTACCTTCTTGTATATCTTCAATCAATAAGCTTTAAAAAAAAAAAAAAAAAACTCAAACTCGGAAAAATTGACATAAATAATCCCACCTTTCATTCATCTTCTCAAAATAATCCCAACTTTGGATTATTCTAAAATAATCCAAACTTTAGGGGTTACCTTCTCAAAATAATCCAAACTATCAATTTACCTATTTACAATAGACCCAAAATGGAATAGTAATGACAAGAAAAAAAAAATCTTTGGATTATTTTGAGGAGGTAATCCCTAAAGTTTGGATTATTCTAAAATAAATCAAAGTAGGGATTATTTTTAGAAGATGTGTGAAAGTTGGGATTATTTATGGCAATTTTTCCAACTCCGTAAGTATATAAAAGGATTAATTCCTCATATTAATGAGATACTTAAAAAATGTTAGACTAACCCAACCAATATTGATTAATGCATCATCTTTATAGTTGTCACTTGTGACTTTTGGTAGGTGATGGTAAATTTGTGGTGGGGTTTCACTTAATTTAATTCTATAAACTAGTGTGTGACTCGGGCGATGCCCCGGTTGCTACATTGAATAACTAATGTTTTAGATTTTTCTTGCGCTCAATATTTGACCAAAATACTTGTATTCTATAGAATGGAAAATATCAGTTAAGTTTGTCAACTACACAGGCACGCTAAGTCATTTATCATGGCAAGTAAGTTTTCAATCATATCATCTTACAATTTGTATAATTTATTTTCTCGTGGAACTAAGTACGTCAAATTAATAAACACTAAATTAGATATATATGCAGCTATGTAAGACAATCCTATAGTTGATTCTTATGAGACTTATGACATCAGGTTTCTTCATGGTTGTCATAATGTTTAATTTTTTTTCCTTTTCAAAATAGTCCATAAATAGAAATTAAAAAGTCACATAAAAATTTATTTGTTTTAGATTTCATGTGATCATTTATTTATAAATTAATGTGAAGAGATAAAACACAATTGGTGGTTGGTTAAGAACTTAAGATGGTAATGAGAATTATCATCCAAACAGGAGGTCTGGTGTTCGAACCTCATTGTATTGATTTTTGGTTGTCATTACATACTACATGGTGAGCGGATTATGTGGCGTGAGGAGAGTACTACGTGACACATATACATTTTCCACAACGCCTTTTAATATATTAGTATAGATTAGAAAGAAAAAGGAAAAGGGTAATTAATTAAGCCGTCGAATATTGTAGCAAAGATTTGAAATAATATTTCAAAGCACAAGAAACATAGGCTATCAAATCAACAATATTATGATCTGAATTGTCCTTTAATGCGTATTTATCTTTCCGGCAACTTTAAAACTGGAATAAATACTGTATCAGATTATGAGCCATGTCCAATCACACTTTCCGGCCGTCCCCACAGTCAGTAGCTCAGATACTCTGTAACTCGATCTGTATTCACCAGTTTTTATTACGGTTTGTGATTTGACTTGTTAAGGATGCATTTATTACGACTTATCCTTTCATCGCCACGTATTTTACCCCTAAAACACCAATTCTTAATGGATTTAGATTTAGTTCGCAATAAATTTATTGTGAATCATGTCTTCAAATAAAATCAATAAGTGATTTTAAGCCACAATTCACTTTTAAAAAATAGGGTTACTATACTTCAAAAAATGGTTATTATGTCTAAGAATTTTGATGTTTAATTTATTAGAGTTACTATACGAACAATAAAGGTCACTATGAATGTAAAAATGATGCTAGAGAAAACTATTGATTTTAGGTTCACACTAATATTATTGTGGAATATGTCCTGTAACACCCCGACTTCTAAGCACCATTAATTAGGTTAATTATCTTTAATTAGCAGCGGAAACCCTAATTTAGTCGGAGCGTCACTTGCCGTATCTCCTTCGTGGGAAATACAAGGCGACATAACCTTTTTACATTTACTGACTACTGTTGAGTAACAGTAATTATACTTCACTTCGATTAATATTTTAAAATTTACATTGAAATCTAAGTAAACCTTAATAAATATTTCTAACATGTTTAAACATTAATTTGAAAATCTAACTCAAATCGTGAAATCAAACTTAGAGTTTAATTAATACATCCCTTTTTTTTTACTAATGACATAGTTATCTTTATTAATCATCGATCGTGAATTTGATGGTTGCATCCTCACTCTAAGGCATCCCATGATCTTCTTCGTACCTAAAACAAAAGCAACATCGTGAGCCGAGGCCCAGTAACATACTACCCTAACAGCGTAAACTCATTTCAATTCATTTTATTTACTTTGCAAGCAGGGAGAATATAACATAGTAAAACATTTTCATAATGCAATAAAACATCATTTATAACTTGAAACTTTGATAGTTCCCACTATCTTTCATAAAACCTTCTTTTTACTTGGTAACTGACAAGTTAGCCTTGCGGGACGTCTCCCACCTTGCGATAGTCCTCAAGGAGCACTCTCCCTTGTTGGACATACGCCCGTACCTAAATAGTTTCTCTTTTAGCTTGCGGTAACCCCCAATGAGCACTCTCCCTTGTTGGGTGTCCCGCGGTACGGTGGTACGTGCACGACCTAGAAATAGTAACCCCACTAACTGCCAGAACCGATTACACTTTTATTTATCATGTTTCGTATCTTATTCTTAACTCATCATTCTTATAAAATCATTCATAAACACATTTGAATATCATCATGCATAAAACACACTTTATAAACACAATTCATATCCCACAATCCATTAAAACATATCATTATAAACATATTTCATAAATTCATAAAACACAGTTCATAAGGGGATTGTGGGTGTCAGCAATAGATGTTACCTCAACCGTAGTTTATACTTCCTGTTCGATGGATCGTTCTTCCTGAACTCCGAGTCCAATTTCTTTCAAAATATTAAATAATTGAATTAGTTATTAATATGGTAAATAAATTAAAATCGACATTTTATAACTAATAAATTTATAAGTAGTGAATTTATAAATACGAATTTAATAAAAATATAATTTCATAAATCGGTTTTCAGGAAATATATTACTTGAATTTCATAAATTAACGAAAACATTATTTAAATCAGATTTCATAAAATCAATATTATTTTAAGTAACCATTTTATTTCATAAAACACTGAGATTTAGTAAATGGACCAAGGTGTCAAAACTTACATTGGGAAAATTTGGGCTAAGTGATTTGGGCTTGGCTTGAGAAATAAATAAAACAAAGTTCCTAAATGGAACTTGTTTTCTTTTTCTGGAAAGGGAAACACGGGAGCAGGGGAGGGGAGGGCTCGAAGGAGGAGCAAGGGAGGAAGAAGGGAGACAGGGGTGGCGGCTGGGCGGCGCAGTGCGGAACCACGGCTGAGAGGCGACAGCGGTGGTGGTGGTTTCGCGGCGGTGAAACAGGCGAGGGAAGGGGAGAGGGGCGCGAACAGGGGAGAGCAGGGCAGCAAGCACGATGGGGAGGAGAAAAGGAAGGAGGGTGGACGGCGGTTCTGTGCGGCCTGGGCGGCGGCAGAAAGTCGGCAGTAACGCCAGAGAGCTGGCGCGGTGGTTGTGCGATTCAGAGAGAAAACAGGGGAGTCGAGTGAAGAGAGAGGCAGGGCGCGGTGGTCAGCGAAGCTAGGGGTGGCTGAAGAGTGGTGTTGGGGGTGGTTGAGGTGGTGATAAGGGTGGTGGCAGTCGGTGGTTGTCGCGGTGATGGTTGTTGTTGGTGGCTGTGGTTCGAAACAGGAAGGAAACAAGGGATGATTTCCAATTAACTGATTTGGTTTTTGTATTGAAAAAAAATTCTGAAATTGGTTCAATTTGTAATTAGGTGGATTTCTAGAAGAATAAAAGTGCTTGGTCTCCAAGGCAATGAATGTAGACTGAAATAAGGAAAGAGAGGAAGGAAAGAATGGCTTCCTTCTTCCATGTACGTGGAAGGCAAGGGAGGAAGAAGCAAATTGAAAATTTTGTCCTTTAGGGGCATTTTAGTAATTTCAAGTAGTTAGGCCAAATTTCTGAATTTTAATTGCTATTTTAGGAAATTACTAAATATAGAAATGTTTAATTAAAACAAAGTCTCGTAAAATATATCGTTAACGAAAAATAAATAAATTTTCGTTTATAAATTTATCGTTTAAAATAAATCGTAAAAACGTTTAAAATAACGAAATTTTTAAATTATTTCTAATAATTAAAACGAAATTACGTTAATAAAATATTATTAATTTTAATAAATCGAGTTTAAAAATTTCGGGGTATTACATGTCCACACAAGAATAATCCCCCTTAAAATATGTTGTGTATTTTAGTCACACGGAGTATTGTTTTTTTTTTTTTTTTTTGACATAAGCTAACTAAACCAACATTACGGAAACGTACGAAAGCAAATTAAATCGCGGGAAGCCGCATTTGCCAGATCATGAGCTTGAGTCACTCGTTGTCGCTCCACCTTTTGAACACTGCACCAAGAGAATTGCTTACCTACGTCCTTGATTTCGTCAATAGTCCATCTTATATGCAGTTCCTGAAAAACGCCATCCAAAAGCAGATGTACCAGCTGTTGAGAATCAGTAAGAATAGTGACGTTCTCCATCCTAGCCTGCTTCGCCCACTTCATACCAGCAAGGCAAGCCAAAGCCTCCGCTTGTAGGGCACTTTCCGTAGTTCTCGAAGAAGATCCTCCTATAACTCTGTTATCTATTCTTTGGTGACTCTCCCATACCCACCCCATACCTGCATTGCGATGATTCTTATGCCAAGACCCATCCACCTGAATCATTTCAGTCATTCCCTCAATGTTTGTATGGCCAATGATAGCCCTGAAAAAACCTGGAGGCACCAGGGGGTCATTATCTGGAGGATGAAAAAACTAAAGCGGATCAAGAAGTTTCCTACTAAAAATTGCATGCTGATGCAGACTCTCCTCAATCAAAACAAAAACTGAAGCCATGGTGGTGACTTCATTCCTGAAAACGCGTTTGTTCCTTGATAACCACAATGCCCATAGAGTACTAATGAAGTAAATACTTCGAGTACTACTTTTCCCATCCTGGCGTAGAAATAGCCGGATATAGAACAAAAACCAATCCACAAAGGATGTAGTTTCATTGATTTCTGAATGAATTGCAAGCAACTCATCCCTCCAAACTTGTTGAGCTACTGAACAAAACCTGAAAATGTGCTGAATATCTTCTTCCCCATTCGCACAGAAATCGCAGTCAATATCCACCTGAATTCCTCTAGAGTGAAGATTAAGCTTTGTTGCAATTCCATTATAGAGAAGTTTTCACATAAAGAGCTTCCATTTTGGAGGAATCTTAAGAGACCACAAATTTTTGTAAAAATCTGATGGAGCTCTATTGTAGCTTAAAGCAAGGTCTTCCATAGCCAACATTGCATATGCAGATTTTACAGTAAACTTACCTGATCTATGATATCTCCAATAGAGGAAATCATCTTGGTTCGAAGAAGGAAGCTCCAAACCTACTATTCGACGAGCGCCCTCAAACTCAAAACTTGAATTCACTTTATCATGATTCCAACTTGTACCTGAATGGGAGATGAAATGAGAAACCTTCCAGTCTCTAGCATTCCGAAGGCAGACATCCGATTTAAAAACTGGAGCTTTCCCTAAAACCCATCTATCTTTTCCTGCCATAACACGGAGTATTGTTATAGCTCACAGTATTCCTTTGGATGCATGTAGTTGATGTAGTACGATGGGAAGCTTTTAAAATTAATAAGAAATTTGGATAAAATAAAAATTCTAAAAGATAACCAAATCAACTATGTAAAGGTAATTTGAGAAATATAAATGTGTTTAAATGTGTAAATAATTGGTTAATTCATCGATGTTTGAATTAGTCTTATACGTAGTACTCCGTAGTCAAATTACACTATCTCCAATTGTACAAATACTAATTCCATATACAGTATTTATTTAACGAGTTTAAGGGATTGATTGTTCCCATGTACATCTTTAGAACTTGTATAGATCAAATCGTTTTGGTTTAGATTATGTTAGTAAGGATGATAGACAGGCCCGGCCCTGGGGTTGAAATGAGGGGCGGCCGCCCAGGCCCCCAGGGTAAGACCAAAATATACAACTAGGTTATAAGCTAAATAAATTATAAACATAGATATTAACTACTCGATCCTTCCGTCCTTAATACTCGCACCGGTTTGATCGGTGCGGAGTTTAAGATATTTGAATTGACTTATTAATTTAATGGTGTTAGTTAATATTGAGGTAATTTTTTAATATTGTTAGTAGAAAATGTGTAAGAGGTGTGGAGTGGTGAGTGGAGGATGTGAATTTTTAAATAATTTTTTGTAAAGAATAGGGGTGTAGGTGGGATAGTAAGTAAGTGTGAGAAATAATATAATATTGATAAAAAATTCCATTTATAGAAGCGGTGCAAGTATTAAGGGACGGTACGAAAAGGAAAGCGGTGCGAGTATTAAGGGACGGTACGAAAAGAAAAGCGGTGCGAGTATTAAGGGACGGAGGGAGTATAAAATGTTGGTGGCTAGTTGGTTGAATTCATTTAGTTTTTGGCAAGCAATAGGGGTTCGAAACCCCATATCCGAATTTTTGTAAACATTTTTATTTTCTGTTTGTTTTGATTTTTTTTTTTTAATTAAAATTAATTCATTAATAAAAAGTCATACGATATCTATAAAATAAATCTGAATCTATCAAATACATAACAAATCAAATCAAATAAAACTCATTTTCTGCAAAACTACGATCATCGCGCATCAAACATCTTGTATACCCTCTAATACATCGTTGTGTGATACAACCTTCAACGAGGGGGTCCTTTGATCTGTTGTAATTTTGATATTGAATTAAATCAGATTCAATTGGTTGTAATTTATGTTTCTTTTGATATTAATCCATTTCTTCTTTAAATGGACTTCTTTTTTATAGGTTCTTTAAACAAAATATTTATGTGCAAATTTTTTAAATATTGTGTCATTAAGAAATACGTAGTAAAGTACGGAGTATTATTTGTATATTTTATTTTGCATAACTAATTGTTTTATGGCATTTTTTATTCATATATGTTGTTAAATATGGTTCAAATATTTAAAGGAGAAATAAATATACTTGAAACTTATATGTAATATGGACATTCGATGGATATTTTAAGACCTCGTACCCATATTTAAGGGCCCTATTGAGACCCCTTTATCGTGATTCGTTATGGACCCCTAAAATATCAGGAACGGCCCTGATAATAGAGGAATCATGCTAGACCGGTCACATGCTTATTGTGACTCAACAAAGCCAATAAATTTTGTGATGGTTGTTGTCTTAGCTTTCTAGGTACTAGTTCGTCCATACTCCTACCCATAGCACAACAAGCATCTCACGATATATCTTGACTGTATATGAGTGTATACTGTCTATACATTAATTTGGATTACTCTATTCGACCTATAAGAAAAGTATAGTGTTGAGGGCTGATAAATCGTTGGTCACGACTGAAGAAGTCCATACCCAAACAAAAATAAAAAAGATAAATCAAAAGCATTACTAAAGTTGTGGGGACCTATTTAATGAACGGGTGAAATTATAAAAGTGTTGTTATATATACGGTCATTTACACGGTAATCTAATAATCTGCCATTGTTTCATTATCGGGAATTTATTTGATTTTTCAACAAATTACGCGAAAATACTAATTTATCTTTGAATAAGGTATTTTTGGCCGCAGTCTACCAGCGGTGTATCAATCCTCGATTCCTCGTATACATGCTCGTCCTTAGCTAAAGGGAGACTTGTTAATCTTCTATAGAATACTCTAGGTTCTTTTACCAAATATATAGGGGGGGAAAACGTACCACCTCTATTTCTTGAAATTCTTTAAGCTTACTATTTGCAATAACTCCAATGCAATATTTAACTACTAATATATCAAATTTTGTATGAATTTTTTTATAAAAATTTAATATTATGAAAATACATACCGAGACTGTTAGAATAATGTACATAATTTTTTATTTTTTCTGAAGGAAGTTATTCCGTGGTTGTATTATTGCCTTGAACATCTATTTATACACATTACAATGTAGGCTATTATTGCAATACCGAGACTATTATTGCATGGGTAATCAATTGAGGTTGGCATGAGTGGTTAAGGGTCTCTTGCTTCTTAACCAAGGTCTCGGGTTCGAGCCTTGGGTATGGAAAAGATATCAACTGAGAGGGATGATGCTCATCGAGTTACCCATGCAAAATCCCGCGGGAGATTAGTCTCCTCGTAGTAGAACCAAAAAAAACAATGTAGGCTAAACTAGGTAAATATAATAAGAGAATATGTACACAATCAATTACAAAGATTATGTAGATAATAAAAAATATTATGTACATTATTCAAACAGAGACTATTCTAACAAAATGTTACATTATAACGTTTTGATGTATATTTAAATTTTAATTCAATGTTAATTTTTTTCATACTTTAGACACATATTCCAAGACATAAAGAACTTCAAGACCGGAGATAGTCTGAATATTGTTGAGTAGCTATTTTTCCCTTTATGTGAGAAAGAAAAAACAAACACTATGCAATATGCATATGGAGTGCTTGTAAACATGGATGACATAGACTGTGAATATTAGAACATGTAAAAATTAATAGGACCTTTTACCTGAATTGAAGGGAACTAAATAAAATCCAAAAGAACAAGGCATAATTAAGTTGGATGAATTAGATTTTGTCAAAATTTTGGGTCTAGATTCGTGAAAAAGGGGTTGAAGTTGACACAGTTATGACCTGGATTGATAAATGAATTAATTTTCAATCTAAGTAAGATTATGATATATGGATATGACTCTATTTTAGTACTCAATTCCTAGTATTAATTCATTGATGAAGACCGATGGTATCAATAATGTCAACTCCAAGGTTGTTAATTCATTTTAAATTACTCCGTAGTAATTTAAGATTGCACTGCATCATTAACCAATGATACCATTTATGAAATTTTAACATGTGTGACAAAAGTCCAAGGTTTTATCATTCGCCATAAAGTTAGTGCAACTTATCATACATTAGACATTAGTCCATAGGTTTTGTCTATTTAAGGTACGTTACGGAGTATTTGTTTAGTATCAATAAATTATATGTACTTGACAGTGATGTATCAGCTCAGTTAGTTAGAGCTTTCATCCAAGTTTCAGGTGATCTTGGGATTTTTATCCCCGCTTTTATGACTCATTCTTACCAAAAAAAAAATTATGTGTACTCAAATGAGGTATTAATCTAGTGGTAAATTAAGATTAAGGCATGTGTATATAAGATTGATCACATGTTTTTCTCCATTTAATTTATAGTTCACTAATTTATATTGTTGTTTTGAACCCAAACCACGTGAATAAAACGCCAACACCAACGCCAACGCCAACGCCTTGACCATTGCTCCAATTCGATTTTTCTTTAGATTTGCCTTCAATTCCTGTTATGATAATAGGAACACCATATGAACGTACTAGTTGGCGGCTCAGCTTCATTGGGATATATAACTGGCATTCAAATCAAGCAAAGGCAAGAAAAGTTCATGAAGAAATCACCACAAACAGGAATTGAAGTTGTGAATCTTTAATTAGCTTGTGGTATGATAAGAAATCACCACATTGTCAAGTGCATGCATGTAATGGACGAACACAACTTAAATGTTCCTAGTGTTTAATACTTGGAATTGCTTTTGCAATCCTAGTTCAACTTAATTGTTTTCAAGTTTTTGGATCTGATTCAATTAAAGGCGACAAATTAAGGCATGACAGTGGATTTGCTTTGATCATTCCTACAACACCGTACACCGTTCAATGGTATAGCTAAATTAATAAGTACTCCTTCCGTCCCTTAATACTCGCACCGTTTTTTTTTCCGAACCGTCCCTTAATGTTTGCACCGCTTTTATAAATGGAGTTTTTTTACCAATATTATATTATTTCTCACTTACCTACTAACTCACCTACACTTCTTACTCCCTATAAAAAATAATTTAAAAATTCACACTCCCCAATTCCCCACTCCCCAGTCTCCACCCTTTACACATTTCCCACTAACTATATTAAAAAAAATATTCCACTGAAGTAACATCCATTAAATTATTAAGTCAATTCAAGTATCTTAAAATCCGAACCGATCAAACCGATACGAGTATTAAGGGATGAAATGAGTATTTTGTACTACGTATACGGTATACAAGCCTTTAGATCCTCGATCTTTTAGCCGTGGCTAGAGTGGGAGTAGGAGTGTGGGAGTGAGCGCATGGGAATGGGGATATATGTGAATGTCTAATGTCTTGCCAATGGCGGACCAATTACTTAACTCCGTTACACTGACGATACCCTCTCTCTCTCCTCCTTCCTAGGAGAATGTCTTCTCTTCCACCACGCCGAAAGAGACACGCATTCCTCCTCCTTTTTTTTCCCACTCCTAATTTATTAATTAAATTATTACTAATTTTAATTAATGATATTTTAATTTAATATTGTTTCATTTTAAAAATAATAATATTCTCCCTAGGAGAATTTAGTTCTCAACGCCGTTTTTCTATTATTTTCGTACGGAGTGCAACGAAATATCTTAAAATATTCACAATGAAACAATTTCAATGGCAAACTATCCAAATTAATTTATAACTTCAATACAAGTTCTCATACTTTTCCTCTTGTCAATTTTGATTTATCTCTCCTTACATGATTTTATTTCTAGTACATTTCTGCTTCAGTTCATTTGGTTAATACTAATTTTTTGCCTATTTCACTAGTAATGTATAATTGTATACTATACAAATTACGGACTACTACATAACCTCATGAACTCCACTAGTATTATTGTGCGAATTAACTTGTCGCTCTACTCCTCAAACAGTCCCTTTTAAGAGCTTTTATCTATTGAGATCTGCAATTCAATTCTCATCAAACAATCAGGGCTAACTAATGAGTTTAGATAAGTTCACAGTTACTACGTACTTCCTCCGTCTTTTAAT
The DNA here is from genome assembly GCF_020520425.1 of Spinacia oleracea. Taxonomy (NCBI): domain Eukaryota; kingdom Viridiplantae; phylum Streptophyta; class Magnoliopsida; order Caryophyllales; family Amaranthaceae; genus Spinacia; species Spinacia oleracea. The sequence goes on along the minus strand of NC_079487.1, from coordinate 122,185,671 downwards.
ACTCGCAACGTTTGGACTTTTGTCACTATTCATATAATCTACTTTGACTATTCGTAGTGTTTTTTGTATAAGATAAAACATAGTCATGTGGGATCTTGTTAGATTCGTCTCAATGTGTATTTTCAAAATATCAACTTTTTATAATTTTTGCATAAAGAGAATTTAAGATATAAATGATCAAAGTTGTGCATTGGCATGCGTGAAACTAACAAACGTTGCGAGTATTAAAAGACGGAGGAAGTATTTCTTAATTTATTTTCAAAATCGCAGTTTTAAGTATCGAAAGGATGGAGTTTCCCTATGTACACTAAAATATTCAAATTACTGAAGATCACAATAGTTTCAATTTGGAATCAAAGAAATAAAAAATTGGTAAAATTTTAGATTTGTTTAGTCAGAAAGGGGAAAGGAAGATGGAATGTGCATAGGTGGGTGGTGGCTGAAAAAGGAGGAGGAAAAGGAAAAGAATTGAAGCAGCCACCCATGAAGCATGTGATAGTGATTTTATAAGTTGTGAAGAAACAGAGTTACCTGAGAGACTCTCACGCGTGCGGGCCCATGTTTGTACCTTACGCCTCTTCTTTCCGCTGTCTTCAACCTCACGCAAGGCCCCTCCACCGTGGGCCTCCTTCTTTTACACTTGCCGCATTTCGACGGAAAATTAAAACCCTTACTTCGTATAATTTTTTTTTACTCCTTTTAAAATTCCAATTTTATCTACATTAACGTGTTAAATTTATCTAAATGTAAATTTTCTATAAAATCGATATGTGATGACCCGATATATCATCCGAGTCTAATAATATAGTTACTTCTTTAAAATAAATAAATTATAACAAATCTGACTATATAAGAATAATTCAGACTAACCTGGTATGAAAAATCTAAAACAGACAAAACTATCGAGACTATACCAAATATTTGAAAATTTAGACCAAATTAGGTGAATAATATCGATTTGGCTTCATTAATTGAAATTCCATTCTTCTTAATGTTGCATATCTGACTTTTTTGACATCCAAATTTTGATCTACTTTTAAAAAATAAAATAAGATACAGCCATTTACAGAAAAAAGTATGATAAACAAATTCCTTATTTTATAGTAATGCTAATTCCCCGTAAAAAATAAATAGTGATGCTAATTTTATATTGCAAGTACTTCGGATATGCATTATGCAATAAAATCGCTTTATGAGTGGTCCTCTAATTGGAATTAGAGATAAGATCAACCAAGTTGGCAAATAAAGAAGAAATTATTGATTAACTTCAACTTTATATAATTTTTTTTTTTATATTAATTAGCTTCAATTTAAGTGAAATTAATTGTTATTCACTTGTTGTCATTTTAACCTAATATATTATCTGCATTTGATAGATCATGTCATTGAACTTCTTCATAAAGTGCATTTCTTTAGATTTCATTTTATTTTTAACATCATCCAATATTAATTACAAATAAGTGGTTAATAATTTAAAAGAAATAAAAAGATGGGTTGATATTAATAAAGTCATGATCAAATAAGAAGCCAATACCTAAAGATTTTTTTTTAACCAAAGGTGAAAGTTAAGAAACCAACTGAAACTTAAAGCCTACTGCTTCTACTTTTCTTTAATTCACAATATTATATTTTAAGATATCTAATCTTATCTATTAAGCAGAAACTTTAATCTTCGCAAATAAATAATTAAGTTTAATTAATTTCAATAATAGTGTTAAAGGTAGCAACGTGTTTTGTTAAGGTTATCTTTGAATTTGCAAAGAATAAAAAACCACTACTATTTGTCTGCCATTGATCCAAACTTCAATTGACCAATCAATGGCTGCCTCTACTCACTTTCACACCTTTGAAAGGAAACTGTAATACTGTGAATATCGGGTGAGATGTAGTTACAATAAATTGAATTATATCACAATTTAAGAAAACTTATTAATATTGGATGAGACGCACTTACAATAAGTTGAATCATATCACAATTTAAAGATGATTATGAAAACAAAAAATAATCTCTTTTTTAAAAGAGAAAAGTCATTTGATCAATTTAGGTTACGAACAATAAAATAATATGAATTAGAAATTATAATACATTACATGAACTCCGTAAAACTTAATTATTCTTTCATGCATGAACAATAACCGTATATTTAATTTGTGACGGATGTACGCAAAGCAATTAAGTCGCGTTACATTAACTAATGGTTCATTAATATTTAATAGTTTGGTCTATCAAAATGTACTTCGTATATTTATTTTAATTTAAATAACGACTCTGCTATATGTATAATTTCTGGATCCCTCAGACTGCATATATTAGTAAATGGTGGCAAAATCATTGAATTTTGTGATTGCTTGGATGATGACGAAGTATTGACTCATGTATAATTGGTTCTTCTTGTAACATAGACTTTATAATGGAGTTGAAAATTTAGGAGCAAATAAAAGTTAAGAGATATTCTTTTAGTTGACTAAATTTGACAAATCATAGGATGTTATTTCAAGACAAAAGGAGTTTGATGTTTTTGGCATGATGATGGAGTTATACTATTTACCTTTGCTATCATCACATGCTATCAACCACCAAAAAGTTTCGATATGTCCCTTAACAAATACTCTAGTCTTACTTTTTACCATTAATATTGATTCCCATGCCTAAACTAACGGAAGGAATTACATGCCTTTTCTCTTTCAAGGTAGGTACAAGTTAAATACGAAAACATCAACAAATATATGAATGATCAACCATAGATAGACAAAGTGTGAAACTAATCGAGCAATAGATTATGATACATAATTAATTATAGGTTAATTAGTTTCTTTGATAGTGCATGTATGATAAGTATATCTTGCAAAAATCTTAGTTTCATTAATAATTAAAAGGTGTACTCATGATCCAAATACAACATTTTCAGTTTCATTGACATTTAAGAGAAAAAAATGCATTTGGAATTGCAAGTTTGTTTACAGTTAGGTTATTAGCAACATATTCTTTAATAATAATGAGTAACAAAAGTAGCTTTCGATCATCATACTCCTATGTTATTAATTAATGACTCTTAAACTCCAATGGTGTATGAAATATTTATCCAAAACAATAATCTCAAAGCCTCAAACTTGTGGTCTTTCTTTCTTCATAAAAAAATGTATACTTTGACTGTTACTCAGTAGTTTGTAAATCAAACACGAGTTGTACTAATTAATTACTCCCTCTGTATTTATTTAAAGGATACACTAGCTTGCCTTTTCCGGCCGTATTTATTTAAGAGATACACTTGCCATATTTAGTAACTTATCATCCCCAATACTCCCTCCGTTCCTAAATAAGTGTCCACTTTTCAAAAATAGCGTTCCCTTATAAGTGTCCACTTTCCATTTTTAAACATACACTTTTCCCACTTTTCTATACACTTTTCCCACTTTTCCACATACTTTTCCCACTTTTCCATAAATCATTATTACTTTTTTTTACACATTCTACACTTTTTCCACTTTTCAATCACCACATCCACTTTTATTTGTACTTTGTCAATAAACAATTATCTACTTTTTCTTTCCCAAAAAAAAAACATTCACAATCATTATCTCTTACACACAATTCAGTTTTATTAAATCCCGCGTAAATGTCCAAAGTAGACACTTATTTAGGAACGGAGAGAGTACATCTAATTTACCCTATCACCCACCATCATATTAAACAAATAATTTCAAAAACTCACCCCACCACACACCCCCCAAACTGACATGGTCCCCACTTATTTACTTATTAAAATATCTATTCAAACCCGCTTGCTTTATTATTTTATTTCATTCAATTCTTTTTCTTAATACCCGTGCCCGGTCAAATGTATCTCTTAAATAAATACGGATGGAGTAATACGCCGAGATTATAGTTGGTGACGTGCTTGTCATATAGGGTCACGTACTTCACCTTTTATTTTCAGTTAAACACCAAATGTGAAAATGACTATCTTCTTATTCTCTTCTTTAAATGAGCTAATTATCAGCAAATTAATTAAAGTAAATATCTCTCTATCTGTGACAATTACCAAATCGTTTATATATATTTAGGCCCTGTTCTAATCAACTTATAGGACCTTATTTTCAGGTCGGATAAATTCAGATAACTTCCAATAAATTCAGATAAGTTTCAATTAGTTTCAATAAGGTCCTATAAGTTTCAATAAGGTCCTATAGTTCCAATAAAATCGTATAAGTTCCAATAAGGTCGTATAATTTCTTAAATAAAATACGTAATATTATGATTATTTGTGTTGTTATATTATATTTGTGTTATTATATTAAAATTCTTTGTGATCACTAATTGAAGTTAATAATTATCCATTATTTTTTAGTATTAATTAATATGTTATATTAATTATTATCAATATAATTTTAAGGGAAAAACTTACTTTTAAATATTACGTGTACATCATAAATCAATTGACGATATTTTTGGTGAGACATACAACAAATAACACGTACGAAGTATTAATCACAACGTTTTGCAACACCGCCTGTAAATATTTAGAGGTAACATACTTTTTTTCTTAATAATAATGATACTTATATATATATATCTTATCAATTGATTGCTTCAATCATCATAGTATAAATTTTGGATAATTATTTTCAATATTCTAACGGTTAAAAGTTTAGTAATAATATAATAAACTTTAAATAAAGTCTAATAAGGTTTAATAAGATCTTATAAAGTCATATATGTAAGGTCCAATAAGGTCATATAAGTTCCTATAAGGTCCAATAAGGTCGTATAAGTTCCTAGCTATAAGGTCCTATAAGTTCCTATAAGGTCATATAAGTACGTTCCTATAAAGTCCTATAAGTTCCTATAAAGTTCTGTAAGCTCAGATAAGTTCAGATAAAATAAATTCAGATAAATTCATGCCTTATAAGTTGAAGAGAACACACCATAAATATACGTCAGATAGCATGTTAAAAGTAAGAAAATCTAAACTGGCCGATCTACCATTCCATAACACAAATGAAATGAAAAATTAAACAATGGGGACATAAAGGATGATTTAGTAATGAATAGATTTGAGAATGATGTAGTACAAGTTAAGCATAAGATAATAAGATACGATGAGATCATATTCATAAGGCATATATAAAATTAAAAAATAAAAGTAAAAAATAAAAACAACAAAGGCGCATGCAGGAGTGCAGGAGGCCGCATTATACTGTCCTTTGGCCTTTGCCCTTTGCCCTTCCTTTCTCTCTCTCATCTATTTGCCTTTTTCCTTGTTTGAGATTCCTTCAAAATATTAAATAATAAAAACACAAAAATAAAAAGTAAGCAAAAAATAAAATAAAAATCAAATTAAAGGATTCCACTTTTATTTCACCTTACGCGTGACAAGCTTTTTGCTCCTTGTCTTTTAATTTGAGTTTTTGCTGGAGTGGTCCTTAATCCTCAATCATCAATTATCTACCAATTATGTTTTCTTCTTCATTGTACTAATTTAAGTCAACTCATTTTTTTTTTCTAAAACCAAATTGATGCAACACATCGTGTAAAAAGTTAGAGCAATTAATCTATCAAGAAGAGAAAATACTACATATGCTGGTCCGTAGGATTACAAAAAATTGTTGCCGTGAAAATAAATTTATTATTTGATCTAATAATCAATGAATTGGGTGTTGCATGATTAATTAATTTATATACAACTAACTACGTAAATTAAAAAATAATAATTGGGTGTTGCATGATTAAGTAATTTATATACAACTAACTACGTAAAAAATAAAAAAGTGGGTGTTGCATGATTAATTAATTTATATACAACTAACTACCTAAAAAATAATAATTGGGTGTTGCATGATTAATTAATTTATATACAACTAACTAAGTAGTACTATCTTAAAACTTTGTTAAATGCGGGTTTGAGCCTCACCCACTATCAGGAGAGAGAGTCCACTTAACGAATTAAATAACAAATTCATAGGAAATTCCATCTTAAAATCATATGAAAATAAAGGGGTAGCCCCATGGCCTTACAAAGTGATCATTTCTCTGATCTTTTATCAAGGTGGGACACTCACATATGTTGTTTGGAAAGACTATGTATACTTCAACGTACACTCCCCCTAAGTTAAACACTACAAGAATTTGTATCTTTAACGACAACCTAATTACGACGGGTCAAAAATCCCATCGCAAAAGGCTTTTGCGACGGGGCTAACAACCAAACAATGACGGGATTAACCGTCGCAAATGTCTTTTACGACGGGTTTACGACAAATTTACGACGGGATTTTTATTAACGACGGCCCCCTTTTATGACGGGTTCGCGACAGGAAATCCCGTCGTTAATCAACGATTATTGGCCTTTCGCGACGGAATTTCCCGTCGTTAATAGTACCATTTCTTGTAGTGAAACTATATAGTCATACGTACTCAATATTACTCGTAAAATAAATTTTATCAAATTTTATAATATTGGTATTGTAAACGTAGTCCCTTATAAAAAAAAAAAAATATAAGTGTTGCAAATACCTTGGAACGGCAAAAAAACAAATATTGCTAATATTCTACAACAGAGGAAGTAACATAAATAGTACTCCGTACTCCGTACTCCGTAAAATACAAAACAGTACTCCGTATACCATATTGAATCGATACATTCATACTACTCCGTAAGTTTAACTTTACCCTAATTTACAAAAATTCGAGGGAAGACACGAAGAAGATATTCACCCTAGTAAACATATAACAGGACATCATAATAGATATCCAAACTTACAATGTAAAAAATGAGTCTGCATTTGTAGTAGAAAATAGTGACATCAGCAATGCTGCATGAAGTCGTATAAAATGTTTCCAATTGCTTAGTGAGGAAACAAAGATAAAATGCCATGGACACTGAGCAAGGTTATAAATCACGTCTTACCACAACTGAATGACAAGTGGATGCACTTGTAACACTATTATTGTTATTGGATATTTCATATTTGGAGAGTGGAAACACAAAAACTGCTTGCTTATTTTGGAAGAGAGATCATAAAAATATAGGAATGTGCATGTTGGCAAAAGGTGTTACTGCTTAGTCTGAATCTTCTGTACCAATTTGGTAATTTATTAATTTAAACTGTTAATGGGTGAAATATATAGGTTAATCGTCATATAATAGAGATTTGCAATTTTAGCCGCCTTAGTATTTTTTATTTAAGGCAGGCTGGAAATAATGCATTCTGGTATGATAATGGTATGTTTATACTACCAGAATTATGGGTAAAACATAACCTCATGACTTATATTGCATTGGAGTCCGTGCAAATAGTAACTGTAAAGAACTACAAAGATGTTGAGAGAAAATAAGAGAAAAAAAATATTATTGATTGCTTGATCATTACAACATATTGTTCTATATATATACAAGTATGGTGAGGTGTATCAACCAATAAGATTGCCTCATACAATCCGGTATCCAATCAGTGTGAGTAAGAATTCCTTAGAATTCTGATAAAATGTGAGTAAAATGTGATTCAATTTATAAAGTAGTTGAACTTTATTAATTACTTCGCAAAGTATAGAAATGATATTCAATTTGTATAGATCATATCCAGATCATGACTTATATGTCTAGATTATAATCGATCTATATAGATCATGTATAGGTCTATCTAATATAAGGAGTAGTTAAATCATGAACAAAATCAAATAAATAATAACAATATTATAAATTTGTGTAATATTTATTTTACACGTAAGTCGTTTAATATTAATAAATGTAGATTTTTGTTTAAACTTAATTCTGAAGAATCAGATCATATCAGACCAGAAAAAATACAGATCAGATCAGATCAAATAAAAAAAAATAAGGTGAACTAAACAGAGCCTTATTTTTTGCTAAATAAGTAAGTAAATATAAGTTGAGAAAAACGAACCCTAAAATACACAAATATAATTCCATCATACGATTCCATTCATAAATTATTCACGCCTACGAACCTGGGTAAAATCTTAAATTTACTACGGAGTATATTTCGCATGTGAACGTAGTAGAGGCATGAACCAGACAACACAAATTCTTATTTACATGGGGTGTATGATAAATATTGTACACCGAAGTTAAAGTTGACGTAAAATGCTTAAAAGTTACCCTTATATATGTAAAAGTTATCTACTTTTTAGTAATAAATTTTTTCATTTTAATAAAAATATTTCTTCAAAATCACTAATAATGTATAAAATTAATCATTTAACACCTTAAAATATTTATCTATTAACTTTTTTTTAATAATATAAAAGTTAGAGAAAACTGAGTAAAAGTTAGAGAAAATTGAATAAAAGTTATACTGGTGCACAATAAATTTATTGTACACCTTGTGCATGCAAGACCTTTTGACCAAACAAACAATAAGCCAAAATTATGATATCAAATTAAGCACTAATGACATCAGAAGTAAACTACTAATGACAAGTATATTTAATTGGTGGAAAACATACGATCCACGCCCCTTAGCAGCGAGTGGGCTAAAATAAAATCCAAATCCAATAAAAAAAAATCCTCAAATTTGGCAAAATAACAGGGCACTCCAGTCCAAACTGTCGGAAGTGCCAAGACCAAATTCAGAAAAAGCAAACATCCAACCCCACCTCGCCCTACAAAACAATAAAATAAAAAATAAAATACATAAAAAAAATCAAAAGAAGAGGAGAGAGAAAGTTGCCATTTTGTCCGGTATTTGAGGGGTTTTACCATCACACTTTTGCGCAATATGACAGTCCATTGAAAGAATTTCCATATAAAACAACTAACCCCATTACTTCACCCAACTCACTACTCATTTCATTTTCTGCACATCTTCTTAAATCCCCTTTAACCCCTCTTTGTTGTTGCACAGCAATGTTCAAGACATTGAAGTCATCTGAGGTAAAAAAAAGTTAACAAAACCCCATTAAATTTCATCTGGGTTTGTTGCAAATATTTATTTTAAGGTTAAAGTTTGTATCTTTATCATAATTAAATTCATGTGTGTTCCTTATTTTTCCTAATTTGAGAAGGAATGAGCTTAATTTGCCATTTGCTATATTTTTTTGAGGTGAAAAATCATGAAATTTGATATGGGTTTGTACAAATAATCTATGTTTGTGAAAATATGTGGACTTTTTTTCATGAACTATTGATGGGTTTTGCTTATATTTCATAATTTGAAGCGGGATTGTGATTTATTCCTCGTTTCTGTTTGTTTTAGGTAAAACTAAAAACCATAAAATTTAATCTGGGTTTTGTAAGGCAATTTAGGTTAGGGTGAAAGTATGTAACTTTAACATAAACAGTTTATGGGATTTGCTTAAATTTTCCTTTTTTGTTGTGAAATGAAGTGGGGAAGAGCTTAATTCATTTGTAAGTGTTTCCCTGATACCAAGAGTTTCAATATTTATCTGAAAAATATTCATTTTCTTGATTGTTTGTCTTCCCCCCAAAATTTGGTCCAGAGTGAAGTGAGGAAGAGTATGTTTAGCTGTTTGTGTTTCTCAAATATGGGTCTAGCTTTGTTTTTCAACATTTTTCTGTTCAATTAACTAAATGAACTTGAGGGATTGTAATTTGTTTGATTCCGTTTAGGCCATTTTTGAATGTTTGTATTTTTTAAAGGGAAAGGTACACGGAACTTTGAATGTTTGTATTTTATTTAGTTGATTTGATATCACTGATAGTTGGAAAGTGCTGTAGAATAGGTATAGTAACTTGTTAGAACTTGTTTTTTTCTTCAAAATTTTAGGGATTTAAAGAGGTGTAATACTCAAGATTCTGTAATTTGTTAGAAGTTTGTGTTACCATTTGAATAGGATAGAATATGTTAGTTAGAAAAAGAAAAAGTAGAAAGGGGAAACTTCTAGGTGCTTCATTTGGTCACAAACTCAATCCCTTTCTGGGTTTTTCAAGAATGGAATCAAATTTAAGATTTAGGATGTTCTTTTTCTTTTTCTTTCCTAGGTTTTGCTGTTTGACTGGTATTCAACATCGAATACTTTGGTTTGGTGATTCTGATTCTAATATTCACTAATATTAATTGGAATTTTCTAGTCTTTACTCCAAAAACCTCTCTTATGTTTTAATTTGTAAGTTTGTATGCTGCTAGAGATTGAAGCATCTTAGGTGACTATTCTTTAGGTTGCAACAATATTTTATATCTTAGGTTTTCAAGAATGTGGTGTATAAATGATCATTAGGAGATGTCTATTATCCGTTTCACCCTTTTAGATTAATCTTTAAAGGGTTTTTCTCTTACATTTTCTCTTAGGTTTCTTGTTTCTATGCTTGGTAGAAACTTGAAGCTTTTTAATGTAACTTATTTTGGTTTTAATACATTTCTTATTTATAGGGATTTCAAGATTGAAGTACTTAAAAATCTTTAGGGATGATGGCTGTGAGCTCCGCTTGTAGGGATGCTAACAAAATGGCGGTAGATGCTGGAAAATATGTCAGATATACTCCTGAGCAGGTTGAAGCCCTTGAGAGGCTCTACCATGATTGCCCCAAACCCAGCTCCCTTCGCCGCCAACAGCTTATTAGGGAATGTCCTATTCTCTCCAACATCGAGCCCAAACAAATAAAAGTTTGGTTTCAGAATCGAAGGTACCTTATTTGTTCATTGGCTTTAATAGTTCTCCTTTATATCTTTGAGTTTTGTGATGATACATCTTTATTTAACTTATATTGTTGATGTGGATTCCAGATGTAGGGAGAAGCAGAGGAAAGAGTCATCGAGGTTACAGGGAGTGAACCGGAAGTTGACAGCAATGAACAAGCTGTTAATGGAGGAGAATGATAGGTTGCAAAAGCAAGTGGGTCAGTTGGTTTACGAAAATAGCTACTTTCGCCAACATACCCAGAACGTAAGAACTTTGTTCATCGAGTTTTCTCCCTTATTTGAAAGTGTATGGTTTAAAATAATCTGCATAGATCTTGGTGTAGTTTTATCCTAAATACCCTTATCTATTGGCCTATGTTACACTGAAATGGGAAGCAGAAATATCAAATGTGGAAAATGATTCAAATACAAATAGTTGGAAGTACTAATCCTGAAGCAATATGTAATTGTTTTCCTTAGATGTTTACATATGTTTAGTTGATTATAAGCAGAAAATGTATATAAATATGGTATAGATGTTAGTTCCATCTGTTTTTTTTTATTAAAAGAAAAGGGATTTTAAAAAGAGAAGGCCATTTTGTGGATCTAAAGATCCTGCAAGGAACAAAAATATTTCCAATGGTTTTCCAGTGTCAGAAATGGGGAACGTGAGAGTTCCTTGTTAATTAATGTTACACTATTAGTTTCGTGCATCTAAGTTGTTTGCTTGTTGTCTTCCATGATTGTAATTGTTTGATATTACAATTTACACCTTGTGAGTTGTGATTAATGCTAGTCCTTTTTGTTTCATAAATCTGCCAATCTGGTATTAAGATGTTGTCATTGTTTTTGTACAGGCGGCAACACTAGCCACCACCGATACCAGTTGCGAGTCAGTGGTGACAAGTGGGCAGCAACAAACAACTTCTCAGCGTCCTCCAAAGGATGCTAGCCCTGCAGGGTAATTAGAAATGCTAATTTGTTCATCTTTTGGTCAAATATGAATTCATTGCTTTTGTAATTTCATATTATAATCTCTTATTTGTTGTTTCAGACTTGTGTCTATTGCAGAGGAAACTTTAACAGAGTTTCTTTCAAAGGCTACTGGAACCGCTATTGAGTGGATCCAAATGCCTGGAATGAAGGTGAATACTTCAATCATTCTTTACACTATTTTAATTGTTCAGTAAGTACAGAGGAAGTTAATCAAACAGAAGAATAAATCATGTTGCTAACAAGGTGATTGATTGTTCCTTATTTTTGGTTTTTAGCCTGGTCCGGATTCCATTGGAATCATTGCTATTTCTCATGGATGCACTGGAGTTGCGGCTCGTGCATGCGGTCTTGTGAGTCTAGAACCCACAAGAGTTGCTGATATTCTGAAAGATCGTCTTTCATGGTATCGTGATTGTCGAGCTGTGGATGTGATGAATGTGATGTCTACTGGAAATGGAGGAACAATCGAACTGCTATATATGCAGGTAAAACCCTAAAATCCTATTTATTTCAGGCCTTTCATTCTGATGAGCTAGCTAGATGTGTAAAGATGACCAAAAGCTAACGTTTTTATTTTTGTGGCTGAAGCTCTATGCACTCACAACTTTGGCTCCAGCACGTGATTTCTGGTTGATGCGCTACACATCTCTTCTTGAAGATGGTAGTGTTGTGGTAAGCAGTCTCCAACTTTTAGAAAACCAACAATACCTTGAGATTATTCACCTCTGAGATTATTTTTCTTAATTTCTTCGTACTAGATTTGCGAGAGATCACTAAACAACACTCAGAATGGTCCCAGTATGCCTTCTGTACAGCATTTTGTGAGAGCAGAAATCATGCCTAGTGGTTATCTAATTAGACCCTGTGAAGGGGGTGGGTCTATCATTCACATCGTTGATCATATGGACCTAGAGGTATGTTAATTCTACTTTTATCTTCTTGTTTTGCCTAGAAATTATACCTAGTGTTATATGTATCATACGACAAAGCGTTTATCTTACCTCTTGATTTTTTGATGAACTAGCCGTGGAGGGTACCTGAAGTGTTGCGCCCATTGTATGAGTCATCTACAATGCTTTCTCAAAGAACAACTATGGCAGTAAGATTCAAATCTCAGCTCATTTCAGCTTGAAAATCTTCTGTGAATTCTGTGAATTTCTGTGGATGTCATCTTCTCATCCCCTTGTGAAATTTTGTTTCAGGCTTTAAGGCAGTTGAGGCAAATTTCTCAGGAGATTTGTCAACCAAATGTCACCGGCTTTGGAAGGCGTCCAGCAGCCTTACGTGCTCTCAGCCAGAGGCTAAGCAAGTAGGTTCCTGATCATCTAACACTATCGATCTTAAGGGCATATTATGCTTAATAATTAAGTGCTTATAAGTTTGTTTTCTTTACAAATTTGTTTGACAGGGGTTTTAATGAAGCGGTTAATGGATTTATGGATGAAGGATGGTCAATGATGGAGAGTGACGGAATTGATGATGTAACTCTTCTAGTGAATTCATCTCCTAGTAAAATGATGGGTGAAAATCAATTCTACAGTAATGGATTTCCGGCAGCTGGCACTGCAGTGCTATGCGCCAGAGCCTCCATGCTCTTACAGGTGGGTGAATAGAATGATCATGAATTTAAAATGTTTGGTTTAGCTGCTAAGTAGAAATGCATATGTTACATTTCTGGGTTCTGTTTATGTGTGAATTTTCCTTTTTTTTGCGCCATTACTTGGAACTCATATTCTCCTTCATTATTACTATATCGCAGAATGTCCCTCCTGCAGTGCTACTTCGATTCTTAAGAGAACATCGATCTGAATGGGCTGATAGCGGAATTGATGCTTACTCAGCAGCTGCTGTCAAAGCTGCTCCTTGCACCATACCAGTTGCTCGTACTGGATGTGTTGGGGGTCAGGTCATTCTTCCTCTAGCACACACAATAGAAAATGAAGAGGTAAGGGATCATCATCTATCGTTTTCCTTGGTATTGCTTTATGTCTTTGATATTACATACAGTAATTGATATTGACAGTAAATTTTATTTGAAACAGTTTATGGAGGTTGTTCGGCTAGAAAATCTTGGACATTACCGTGAAGACATGTTTATGCCAGGAGACATATTCATGCTCCAAGTACGAATGAATACTCTTCTGTTCGTGTAATTGTTACATTGATGAAAACGTGATAAATGCAGTTTGCTAACTTCTGGTTATGTTTGATTTCGCAGCTATGTAGTGGAGTAGATGAAAATGCAGTTGGGGCATGTGCGGAACTCATATTTGCTCCAATAGACGCATCTTTTTCTGATGATGCTCCGCTTCTTCCTTCTGGTTTCCGAATCATTCCAATAGACTCTTCCAAGGTGATTGTTTTCTTCAACTTAAGTTACTTTTTTCTTTTTGGATTATGATTTTTGTTTTTTGTGGGTATTTCTTCGTTGACTAAAGTTTGGTGGTGATATGATCATATGCTGCAGGATGTTTCAAGTCCGAAATGCACCCTTGACCTTACCTCAGCCCTTGAGGTTGGCCATGCTGGAAACAAAGCACTTGCTGATAATAATGGATCTAGAAGTGGGAAATCTGTGATGACTATAGCTTTTCAATTTGCTTTTGAGGTTCATCTTCAGGAAAGCGTTGCTTCAATGGCACGACAGTATGTTAGGAGTATAATATCCTCTGTTCAAAGGGTAGCGTCTGCTCTCTCCCCTTCTCGTTTTGGTTCTCTTAATGGTTCACCTTTATCTCCCGGAACTCCCGAAGCACAGACACTTGCTCGTTGGATTTCTCAAAGCTACAGGTTATTATCATTTGTCAAAGCTTATTAGCTGGTTACTTGTAAATCTATCTTCAATATGTTACTAATAGTGATTATAATTCATGTTCAATGGCAGGTGCTATCTAGGAGTTGAGTTGCTAAAACCCAGTAACGAGGGAGGAGAATCCACACTTAAAACTCTTTGGAACCATTCTGATGCCATTTTGTGCTGCTCTTTGAAGGTACCATTTATCAACAATTAATTGTCACTTACTCCCTCCGTCCCGGAATACTCGACCCGGTTTGACCGGCACAGAGTTTAAGGGACTTGAATTGACTTATTTAATTTAATAGGTAGTAGTTCAAACAATTAGATTTTGTTGACTTATATTTCCTTTGTAATTTATGCAGGCGTTGCCAGTTTTCACATTTGCAAATCAAGCAGGACTCGACATGCTAGAGACTACCTTTGTTGCATTACAAGATATAACGTTAGAAAAGATATTCGATGAACAAGGCAGGAAAACTCTCTTCAACGAGCTGCCTCAGATAATGCAGCAGGTCAGTATTATAGTCCTGCTGTTAACTTTCAGCTAGCTTGATCCTTTGTTGTACATGTATTTATCATTTGCTTTATTTGTTGTCTTGTTTTTCAGGGTTTCATTTGCCTTCAAGGAGGTATCTGCATGTCAAGCATGGGAAGACCAATTTCATATGAACGAGCAGTCGCTTGGAAGGTGTTCAACGATGCCGAGGATGCACAGTGCATGTGCTTTATGTTTATCAACTGGTCTTTTGTATGAAAATTCAGACCAGGTAGTAGTTTCAGGGATAAATCAACAAACAGTCTAGAAAAGTTAGAATTATCTTTTTTCTTCTTCTTTTAATTTTACTTAGGAATGCATTAGGGAAGCAATGAAAAGGGTTCTATACCTTTGGAATGGCTGATTTTGAGCTGTGCCCTAAATCATCTAGACTTTTTTTTTTGTTAAAAGATACTTCCATACTTTGACCCCCTAATTTATTAAATATCATGTTTATGTTTAGATAGTCTTGCATTTTTACGTCTGCAAAATCTTTCTCCTCTATTTTATGTTAGTGTTATTTGTTTTTTTGGTTTCTTCATTTTGTTTAAAACATTTTGGTGCTGTTCCTTCATTTTTTCACATATACCGTAAAAAGATTGCGGCACAGAGACGATAATCGATACTCCGTATAATTTTCGTTTATTAAGCAAAAACCAATGCCTTACCACTTGGCTAGACTCCATGTTTTGGACGATAGAACGGGAGAAGAAGTTGCTCCCTCATCGCTTGGACCCATCAGAGTTTCCTTGAGTTGGGTCATCTTGGACCGAATAGTATCCGCCATTCAGCCACCTGAGTGACAAGCGCTAAAGCTATGATTTTGGAAGGAATGATAGTTTCTGTGCATTTTTATCAACAATTTTCCTTTAAGCAGTAAGAACCAATTAGTTATTACGGAGTACTATCTTCGACCGGACGGATCGGAGTATAATGCAAGAAGAGAACAAGATGCATGGCTAGCCTTAAATCTCAATCTCAATCTGGGTTGTTGGATAACGATTTTCTATGGTGCAGTTATTGATGGACCATTAACCCTTTTAACTTAATAATTTGTACTCGTAGTTGCAACTAATAACCTTTTGCTTTTTCCTTATGAGGAGCAACATTTTATAATGGAAGCTACTCAACTTTATCCGGGTAGGTTTTCAGATTGAATGAAACCGATCAATGTAAACATATTATGCACCCATGTTGTGACTTACTTTACCAATGGATACCAGTCATACCACATAGATTTGCAAAGGTACGTACAAGTTGTAAAACTAATTTGCATTCGAAAAATACCATTTAAATTTGAATTATATTTAGAGCTACTTGAGTTGACTTGAATCGAAATTGACCCAAGTCAAACATAACCACAGTTTAATCTAATTAAAACCGATTCTTCATTATATGAAATTACAGTTACCAAATATTAGAATTAAGTTGGTTCCTCTCTGATATAATTGTCTGTTGGTTCAGTGGTGATTGAGGCTGAACTTGGTAGGGAGAACCCATAACGATCTACCGCAACAACAATTGAGAGGGGACTGGAATATATCCACCCAGAACTCGCCCGAATCCAGATTAGGTCTAAGGATGAACCGGTGTTAACACCAAAAACACATGCACCCATGTTTTCTGAATTGAAACAGCCTGGAAGCTGCGAGCCACTTCTAAATTAAGGTCCATCATGGTACATGGTTATAAATTTATAATTAGTGGATTTAAAGGCCATGATTGACCATTTCAAATCCCTTCTCACTCGAATATAGGGCCATGCATTGGGGCTTTTGGAAATTCTTGCATAGAATGAAATGAAACCACTCATAATTCTATGATATCTAACATAATCTGTAATATGTATAGTAATCCAGTTGTGTTGCTATATCCCATGCCTATAATATTATCAATCCCTGCTAGTTGAATCTCTTTACGCCTCCAATTAAATTATCATAATATCCTTGGAAGTTGGACCAGCCTATATACTTACCAAACTTTGTGTGGCCTCTATTGGAATTAAACTTTGGGAATTTGTAGGTAATCAAGTAAATCTAATATGAGGTCGGGCATTTGGAGTATGTAGAAAACAATTTAACCTATTTCTTATAAGTATTTCTAGAGAAATGACACAATCTTCAGAAACATAATGATGTACTCGTTGAACGAGGAGAGCATCAACGTTACACATAAAGGTAAGGTGCGTTCTATATTTATTCACCTGCTTTTCAATTATAAGAACTTACTAGAATTTTAGTTAGCTATAAATTGCACTTGAGTATCCCTCATTTTTCACGAATTTATCATATCTGAACATCTTTTCTTAAAATAAGTAGAAATAATGTGAATAGAAAACACCGTTAGCCCAGGGGTGAGAGCAATTGGAACCTGTTGCAACATGTTCTTGAAAATGAGAAACGCAATGGGTACTTATTGCAACAGGTTTCGGTTCAGGGTACCCGGTCCTTATATAGATTTAAATAAATTTTTGCCAATGCATAAAAAACTAAAAATAAATCTAACTAATGGTTTGGGCTTAAATTATAATTCTATTATTCATGTTTTCAAATGAGCTTAAATTGTTTTATGTTTAGGGCTTATTAGAATGTTTGTTTGGTTCCGATTTACGATATGGGGTACTCCACATTGGGACCAGTGTTTACATATGGTACGCAATAGGCCGGGTACATACCCATTCAAAAAAAAATTGAGAACCGGAACCGAAACATGTTGCAACAGGTTTCCAATTTTATTATCCGGAATTGCAGGTTCCTAACTAACATGGTCTAGTTCCGATTTAGGGTGTTCTGACATTTTATTCACCCCTACCTTTAACCCTTAGCAATGCCTATATACAGTATATAGTACTGAAAAAGATTGTTAGATATGAAATATGAATGCAGGGTTGAAATTAAGTTTGGGTAGGAAATGAAATGCATGCCTTTAAAAATAGAAATGCAAGAAAGGTGCTTTTGAACCCTTTTGCATGGTCTCCAAGAAATATAGATATTGTGTTGAGGCTTTTGAGAAGAAAATGGGACTGAAAATAGTATCCAATCTTTTTGCCACCAAAAATTGAGTGTTGTCGATGGCCTATTGGTTAGTTTCTTACGATCGATCGAGTAGATTTGATTCTTAAAGAGACTAATATATATTTAGTGGTGGAATCTTCTAACCATGAACGTAATCCCCCACGAGTTTTAGTCCTACTCCTTCTCCTTCTCCTTCTCCATCATTGCTTGCATAATGAATGTGTAAGGGCAAAAGGAGAGTAAATATGATTAATCAATTGCATACATACACACAAATTATGACCGAACTTATTTTAGGGACGTCTTTTCACAATTCTAACATACATTTCTCAATAATTGATATAACTTTTATTAGTGTACAACGAGAATGATCGATCGATATACTGCAGAAAATTAAGTCTTAATTATAAGATTAATTAATTTACTCCGATACATAGACAACTGAGTATCTGACCCCCGTTTGCTCCTTGTTTTGGACAATGTATCAGCTGCAACTATATGTGTTTATTGATTTTAGTAAAAAGTAAAAAAAAGGATTGTTTTCAACAATTTTAGCATGGAATGATATTGTTCATCATCTTTTAGACAGAATTGTAAGGATTAGGGAGAGAAACCATAACACACATGCATATATAATTATATTATTGGATTTGTTAGGTTTTGACTAAAAGCGACAGGTTATGATCAAAGTCTTACAATTAGATTCTTGTTTTATAATGTCGATCTCTTACTAAGAATATACTTCGTTCAGTTCAGTTTAGTTTAGTTCAGTTCAGCTCCATTAAGTTCAGTTCAGTTGAGTTCAGTTCAACTCACTTCAGTTCAGTTCAGTTCAGTTCAACTCACTTCAGTTCAGTTCAGTTCAACTCAGTTCAGTTCAGTTCAGTCAAACAAAGTTCAGAATAACAGAGCCTAAGTCAGATATGACAATCCCGTTATAGATAAGAGATAAGTTTAAGGCTAATAAATTTAAATAAAATTATAGGAAATACATAATTTATATTATTATTTAATCTATTTTCCATAACTGATTTCTGTTATTAGTTGGTTAGGGTCTTTGTATATATTCCCTAGTCTACTTGCTTCTCAAGTAATGAATTCTGTTTTCATTTTTCATTAACTACATTCTGAATATAATTCTCTTCTTCTCTCTCTGATATTCTGCTCAAATTCTCTGATATTCTGCTCGAACTCTTCATGGTATCAGAGCAATAATCTCTGATAAAGAGATTGAGGTTTCTCAATTTGAGATTTACTCTTCGATCTTCTCAGAATTAATAGTGTTTGATCACTGAAGTTCTTGCTGGAATTTTTGCTGCGAAATTTCTTGCGATTGATTGCGAAATTTCTTGCACAAAACTGAAGAAATTGATTCTTACTAAAA
This sequence comes from Spinacia oleracea, assembly GCF_020520425.1. NCBI lineage: Eukaryota > Viridiplantae > Streptophyta > Magnoliopsida > Caryophyllales > Amaranthaceae > Spinacia > Spinacia oleracea. The sequence goes on along the minus strand of NC_079487.1, from coordinate 122,166,346 downwards.
CTATCTTCTGCAATGGCGATTGGAAACACTGAAAGTGAAGGTTCTCAATCAAATTCTGAAGGTAACAACAATAATTTTGATCCTTATTTCATAGCAAACTCAGACAATCCTACTTCCAGTTTAGTTGCTGTTCCTTTTAATGGTGCGAATTTTATTCGATGGAGTAGGAATGTTAAAAGAGCTCTAATAGCTAAGAATAAGGAAGGTTTCATTAATGGTGAATTGCTTAAACCTACTGTTAATCATAAGGATTACTTGAAGTGGAAACGAGCTGATTTTATGGTAGTAAGCTGGATTTTAAGCTCTATGAATCATGATTTAGCTGATGATTTTGGCTATATTGATAATGCTGCTGACCTATGGCTTGAATTGGCTGAAAGATTTGGACAGTCTAATGGTCCATTGATTTATCAATTGAAGAAGGAAATAGAGAATTTGACTCAAGAAAATATGACTATAGTGTCATATTACAGTAAACTGAAGAAGTTATGGGATGAGATGCAGACTCTAAGAGCCTTTCCTACTTGTACTTGTGGTGTTATGTTGACATGTAGTTGTCAATTTTTAAAGAAAGTGGCTGAGTTTGAAGAAGAGGACAAAATGATGAAGTTCTTGCTTGGTTTGAATGGAGGTTTTGACAGTACCATCACTAATGTGTTAGCTATGGATCCTATGCCTAATTTGAATAGAGTGTTTTCAATCACTCAACAGATTGAAAAACAGAAGGAAGTGAGTAATGCTGTTGTTGAGCATAACATTCTAAATAGCAGTGCCATGGCTGCACAATTTTACAAAGGCAATCAGGTCCAGAAGAATGATGGAAATCATGGAAAGAAAGATTGGAAAGAGCTTAAGAAAGAGAAGTTGAATAGGTTTTGTACTCATTGCAAAGGGAAAGGTCATACTGCAGAACAATGTTTCAAGATAATTGGTTATCCTGATTGGTACAATTCTATCAAGGCTTCTAAAGGAAGTAACTCAAGCAACACTAGATTTGCTGCCAATGTAAATTCTGCAACTGATGCTGGTGATGATCCTCTTGATAATACAGCTGCAGACAATGGTTTGGTTAACAGTACAATGCTTAATGCAATTTGTCAAGAAGTCATGAAGGTGATGAAAGGACAACAATCTCAGAATACAAATACTTCTGCAGCAAGTTGTTCTTATGCTAACTATGCAGGTACTATTTCTCATTCTTTTAACTGCACTACAACTGAATTAAGTCATGATCATTTATGGATTGTTGATTCTGGTGCTTGTGATCATATGACCTTTGATGAAAATATATTGACCAACATAAGAGTTCTTATTCAGCCTATCAAAGTTGGTTTGCCTGATGGAACTCAGATGACAGTTGAGAAAATTGGGGATACTGTCCTCAGTGATGATTTGGTCTTACATAATGTGCTACTAGTGAAAGGTTTTAGGCATAATTTGCTGTCTGTTGGGAGATTGATTGAACATACTGGAATCCTAGTAACATTTACCAAAACTGGATACATTTTCCAGGACCCCTCTAATTCCAAGAAACTTGGTGCTGGAAAAAGGACAAATGGACTCTACTATTTTGTCACAACTCCAGTTGATATCTGCCAAGGTAATAGTTCTCAGTTACCTAGCTGCAATACAGTTGATAGTATGGTTGATGTACATATGATGAGATTGCCAAATAAAACTTCCACTAGTATTTCTAAGACTAAGGATGATGCTAGAAATACTCTGGATTTGTTACATGCTAGATTGGGTCACCCTTCTTTGTCAAAAATGAAATTTGTGAATGCTGAATGTTGCAAAGGAATCACTGAATACAACTGTGATATCTGTTATAGTGCCAAACAGCATAAATTTCCTTTTTCTGTGAGTCACAGTAGAGCTGCTGCATGTTTTGATCTGATTCACATTGATCTTTGGGGTTCATACAAAGTCAAAAATTTAGATGGAGCTTCTTATTTCTTAACTATAGTTGATGATCATAGCAGAATAACTTGGACTTATCTGATTCATAACAAGTTGCAAGTTCAGAAAATCATCTCTGAATTCCTCTCTATGGTTCAGACTCAGTTTAATCAACTAGTGAAGAAAATTAGAACTGATAATGGCACTGAAATAATCAAAGAATCCTGTAGAAACATGTTTGCCAGCAAGGGCATTTTACATGAAAGAAGTGTGCCTTATGTTCCTCAACAGAATGGTAGAGTTGAGAGGAAACATAGAAGCTTGCTGGAAATTGCTAGAGCCCTAAGATTTCATGCAGGTCTCCCTAAGAAATTCTGGGGAGAGTGTGTTCTCACTGCTACTCATTTGATCAACAAAATCCCTTCCAAAGTCTTAAATGGGAAAACTCCTTTTGAGATCATGTTTAATACTCCTCCTGTTTATGAAAATCTCAGAGTTTTTGGCTCTCTGTGTTTTGTTCACAATTCTCACATTCAGAGAGACAAATTTGACTCAAGAACTAAAAGGTGTTTGTTCATTGGGTATCCTGCTGGATGTAAAGCTTTTAAATTATATGATCTTGACACACACAAAGTGTTTGTTTCAAGGGATGTAATATTCTTTGAGACTGTTTTTCCTTACAAACTAGCATCTGTATCTGATATTCCAATGATTACTTCTCCTCCTATGATTGATCTAAGCACTAATTCTTGTCAAACACCAATCTTAAACACTTCTTCTTCCACTGTATCCACTCCTACTCTAAATTCTTCACCCCATATTTCCCTAACTTCACCAAATGACATTGATCATATTTCTCCTCCTACTTCTCCTACTCCTTACATACAGACCACTTCTCCTAATTCTTCACAATCTATGCCTACTGAAGGAAATAATGCCCTTGGTCCAAGTATGCATTCTATGTTAAGTCTAATAAATGCGGTTCAGTATTAATTAACAAGTTAATAATTCAGTGAGATCAAGTGAGCTGAATGCCTAGCTAGAGGCCGCTTCAGTTCAAGTGGAATTAATGATATTAATCCACAACTTACTCTTGACTGAACCCGTAGGGTCACACAAATAGTACGTAAACGGATCAAGTATTTAATGGCATTAAATACTCTATCTATGGATATTCGGAACCGACGGATCTTGGTTTCAGTGGGAGCTGAGATCGTCACAGGCAAGAAATGAATACTCCGGAAACGATGATATTACCGGAAACGGAAATATGGATCGTATCGGAAATATAAATATTATCCAAGTCGTAGATGTTGCCGGAAACGGAAACATGGTACGTATCGGAAAAATATTATCGGAAATGGAAATATTACCAGAATCGGAAATATTGCCGGAAACGGAAATATTGTCAGAATCGGAAATATTACCGGAATCGGAAAATAATTCCGGAAACGGAAATATTAAATATTTGTTCGAAACGGAAATTAATTCCGGAATCGGAAATGTTAAATATTGTTCGTATCGGAAATGAATTCCGGAATCGGAAATTTAATCGGAAGCGTATCGTACGAATAAGCATCGGACGAGGCCTGCCGGACGAGGCCCAGCACGAAGCCAGGCCATCGCCCAGCAAGCCAAGCGCGCCGCACAAACAGCCACGCCAGGCCCAGCGCAAGGCCAGGCCCAGCAGGCCGTGGCAGCGCGCACAGCGCGCGCAGCTCGCGCAGGCCTCGCTGCGTGGGCTGCTGCTCGTGCGCACGCATGGGCGGCCCATCGTGGCTGCCGTGTGTGCGTGTGTAAGTGTTTGTGTTCGTGCACGTTTCCTAAAACGTGCAGAGTTCGGTTAATGATTAAATTCCTAATTCTATTTGATAAATTAATTAAATTAGAGTTCTTGTAGGATTCTAGGTTTAATCAATTTGTATCTGAATAGGATTCCAATTCCCTTTCCATACCCCTATAAATATGTGGCCAGGGTTCACAATTTATAACGAGTTTTAAAAAGTATTCAAAGTGAGTTTTTGAGAGAAAAATTCAGCCACACATCTTGCTCAAAAGTGCCGAAAATTCTAGTACCTTAAGGGCGATTCTAGTTGGTCAATCTTAAGGCGGATCCGGACGTGCTGTGGACTATCTACGGAGGGACGACACTTGGAGTCCTAAAGACTTGTTCTGGTTCGGTTCGGGCGCAGCTAGGGAGGGCACGCAACAAAGAGTATGCATCTAAATTATGCTATATGATTATGTGTAAATAATATGTAATCCTGGGTTAATGGTTGTTTCCGCATGATTTATGTAATATCATATGTATCATAACCTAACAGTGGTATCACGAGCCCCTTATTATTTTCATAATCTAATTTGCATAAACATGGTTAAATATTACAAATTTGCAAGAATTAAAAGGGGTGATTAATTTTCGTAATTGTTAATTAATTGCAAATTGCGTTTATTTAATTATACGTACGCAGTTTTTCGGCAGTTTCTTCGTTACTCATCAAAATCGAGTGATTTTTGTGTCAATTCCGCATGTAAAAGGCATTCTAAAATTTTGATAAAAATAGTATTTTTCTGCCGAACCCAGAATTCTCAAATTCGAAGCCTAACTATGACTTTTCGAAGGTTTTAGTTTTTCGAATGCAAAATTTCGTAAATTTAAGATGTTAAATTAAATATTTGCGATTCTTGTTGATAAATCTTGAATTTTTGATTTACCTACTGTATATGTTTAACAAGTTTGAATGCCTAGCCTTGTTAATTATGCAATCTAATTTGTAATTATGATTAATTTGTTGAAAATTAGAATAATTTAGAATTAATTTGATTTTCATAATTAATTATAATTTAATTAGAAACCTATGATTAAAAACCACCATAAAAATTGTAAATTTATGATAAATTTTAAATTTTTATGACCTAGACTTGAATCCATGTAAATCGGAAATCAATTGAATAATAAATTTTCGATTTTTCGCCCTAAAATTATGAAATTAATAATATTTATTAATTTGTCATTAATTTTATAAATTTTAAATTTTTTATGCGATTCGTTCATATAACTTGCACGCACAAAGCAATGGACGCTTCGTGTTACCCTTAAGGGGTGTTGTATAGTGCGGGCATGCGACGACGAGCAAGGGAGCTCGTCGCCCGTGCGGCACGAATGCAATGAGCAAGGGCGTAGTGCACGAGCACAAGGCAGCAGCCCTGCCTTGTGTCGTGGGCCACGAGCAATGGACGAATGGGCATGGGCAAAGGGCGAGCCAAGGGAGTCGCGTGTGGGCAGCAAGCGAGCTGCGCCACAACGCGCACTGCCTCGCGCTAGAGCGCGCAGCCTCGCGCGCAGCGAGCGCAAGCTCGCGTGCCACGAGCGCTGCGCCCAGCGTTGCTCGCGCGCACAGCGAGCGATGTCGCGCGCACAGCGAGCGATGTCGCGCGCCCAGCGAGCGATGGCTCGCACGCACAGCGAGCGATGTCGCGCGCCCAGCGAGCGATGTCGCGCGCCCAGCGAGCGATGTCGCGCGCACAGCGAGCGATGGCTCACGCGCACTGCGAGCGATGGCTCGCGTGCGACGAACGCTGGCGCGCGCGCAGCGTGCGATGGCTTGCGATGGAAATGCAGCAGCTATGCGACGAGCGCATGGGCTGCGCGCACATGGCCAGCGATGGCTGTGTGCGAGCGGCCCATGGGCGTGCAATGCGTAGGGTGTTTGCGTTACGATTAGATCGTTTTGAATGTTTAATTTGAAAATTTCAGTTCACGTAATTTTAATTAATTTTAAAATTAATAATTTAAATTATTTTCTTGGATTTTAATTTTGAATATTGTAATTATAATAAATGTTATTTATTCTAATTATTTTACTAAAATTAAAATCATGAATTAATTTAAATACGACTGAAATTAAATTAAACTTTTTGGATTCAATTATAAATTTATATGAGCTTTAAATTTTAATTAAATTTGTATGTTTCCGGTTAGACTAGAAATACATTTTTATGTTTAAAATTAGTAAAGCATATGAATTTATTGGTTTAAGTGGGAGCGCTTTTAGTCATAAACTCTTGATTAGGTCTACAAATCCTTAAGGTTAAAACAACTTGATTAGAATTAATAAGGACTGAATAATTGGTAGATTATTGGAGCCCTTGATTAATTGCTGCAAATGTTTACGTGATGCATAATGTGTTTTACTAACCAGCTATGTGGGCCATTCATGATAATGAATGGGTGAATGGTATATATTGTATATGTACTGTTTTGCAGGTTATGAAGTGACTAGTATGGCCCAAATAGGATAGAAAATATGGTCTGCGTACCATTAATTTGAATGTAATTGGTCTGAAGTACCAAAGTTATTTTTCAATTCAAATATGGTCCGCGTACCATCAAATAGTTGTAATTAGTTATAGCTTATCCTATTTGAAGAAAATGGTGCCTCCCACGGAGATTTTCAAGACGGACTTTGAAGTTAAAGCTTCAAGATGAAGTCGGGCCATACTAGATCACAAATATCTTATGCATGTTTTAAGTTATTTATTGCTTTTAAATATGTCTTAAAATGCATGAGATCAAAAGCTTGATTATGTTGCATGATTAAGGATTTTAGTTCACTTAAAATCTAACCAACATAGTAAGAGCTTTAAGTTCCAAACTTAAAAATTGAGTTAAAAGGTGCCATGCCAAAATATACACTTGCTTGGATATCCTTTACATCAATCTAGTAATAGTTTTCGCTCAGCGAGGTGTTACTTATTGGTCCTAAAGGGGCAAGGTACACAAATAATTGTGAGTACATGTTAGTTTTGGTGAAACTCAACGATATAAGTAAGGAGTCCTTTTATGTCGTGGCAAAATCGATAGGTTTACCTAATAAGTTCTTAGACGTACCTATCAACCAAGAATAGTTTCTAGACTATTAGCAAAAGGCTTTTGCTTACCTAACATGTTCTAGGATTAAGTCGACAAACTGTGCTTAGTTCTTCAATGATTTTAGGATCTTGGAATCATTTTATTCACACCTGCCGGAACACATAATTTGAATAAAATGCTTAATGAACATTGAATTATGCATGTATGCTAGAATTTAAGTTTATTAAGAGAAACTGTGAATGGTTATTTATTTGTTTATTCTTTTCAATTGTAGTTTTTAATATGGCAAACAACAATTCATTCAACATTCGATCAATTCTCGAAAAGGAGAAGTTGAACGGGAAAAACTTCCTTGACTGGCAAAGGAACTTGCAAATAGTTCTTATGCAGGAAGAAAAGGAGTATGTCCTAGATGAGGCGATGCCCGAAGCTGCAGGCGACGGGGTCACTCAGGCAGCCCTCAATCGTTGGATTGATGCCAACAAGGATGTGAAATGTCTAATGCTCGCCACCATGAGTGCGGATCTGCAGAAAACGTTCATCAACTCAGATGCTTTCACAATCATCAGTGAGTTGAAGAACATGTTCCAAGATTTGGCTCGAGTCGAAAGATTCGAGACTCATAGGCAAATTCTTGAGACCAAACTTAAGAAAGGCGAGCCCGTAAGTCCACATGTTCTCAAAATGATTGGACTCATTGAGAATATGAGTCGACTGGATCAGCAATTTTCTCAGGAAATGGCTATAGACACCATCCTCCATTCTCTTCATAGCGGGTATGATCAGTTCAAACTGAACTACAGTATGAATAGTCTGGACAAAACGCTCACTGAGCTTCACGGTATGCTGAAGACCGCTGAAAAGACGCTCAAAAGTGATAAGCAGGATGTGCTTATGGTGCGTGGGGGCAAGTTCAAGAAATCTGGAAAGAAGAGGAATGCTAAGAAAGGTGGCAACAAGGCCAGCCCAACTAAGCAAACTGGCGCCAAATCTGCAAAGAGGAAGGTCAGTCAACCCACTTCTGAATCCGAATGCTTCTACTGCAAGAAGAAGGGGCATTGGAAAAGAGATTGCTTGAAGCTAAAGGAAGATCAGAAGAACGGAACAGTCGTTCCATCTTCAGGTATTTTCGTTATAGACTGTATACTTGCTAATTCAACTTCTTGGGTATTAGATACTGGTTGTGGCTCACACTTATGTTCCAATCCACAGGGACTAAGAAGAAGTAGAAAGTTAAGCAAGGGTGAAGTCGACCTACGAGTGGGAAATGGAGCACGGATTGCTGCATTAGCTGTAGGAACTTACTATTTGTCGTTGCCCTCCGGGCTAGTTTTGGAACTGGAAGAATGTTTCCATGTTCCAAGTCTTACTAAAAACATCATTTCAGTTTCTTGCTTAGATGCTAAGGGATTTTCCTTTTTAATAAAAGACAATAGTTGTTCGTTTTATTTTAAAGAGATGTTTTATGGATCTGCTAGATTAGTCAATGGACTTTATTTATTAGATCACGACAAACAAGTATATAACATAAATACCAAAAAGGCCAAAAAGAATGATTCAGATCTCACCTATCTGTGGCATTGTCGATTAGGCCATATAAACTTGAAACGCTTAGAAAGACTTCAAAAGGAAGGAATTCTAGAACCATTTGACTTAGAGGATTATGGTAAATGCGAATCATGTTTACTTGGCAAAATGACAAAGCAACCTTTCTCTAAAGTTGGAGAAAGAGCAAAAGAACTATTGGGTTTAATCCATACAGATGTATGTGGACCAATGAGTACAAATGCTAGAGGTGGTTTCAGCTACTTTATCACTTTCACTAATGACTTCAGTAGGTATGGTTATGTCTACCTAATGAAGCATAAGTCTGAATCCTTTGACAAATTCAAGGAATTTCAGAGTGAAGTAGAGAATCAATTAGGCAAGAAGATTAAGGCACTGCGGTCTGATAGAGGCGGTGAATATCTGAGCTATGAATTTGATGACCATCTGAAAGAATGTGGAATTCTATCAGAATTGACTCCTCCTGGAACACCACAATGGAACGGTGTGTCGGAACGGAGGAACAGAACCTTGCTAGACATGGTCAGGTCAATGATGGGTCAGGCCGAACTTCCATTAGAATTTTGGGGACATGCACTAAATACAGCTGCACTCACTATAAATAGAGCTCCGTCTAAAGCTGTCGAAAAGACTCCATACGAATTATGGTTTGGAAAGCCTCCAAATGTGTCTTTTCTTAAGATTTGGGGATGTGAAGTATACGTCAAACGATTAATTTCAGACAAACTTCATCCAAAATCTGACAAATGTATCCTTGTGGGCTATCCAAAGGAAACAAAGGGGTATTACTTCTACAATACATCTGAGAACAAAGTGTTTGTTGCTCGAGATGGTGTCTTTTTGGAGAAAGATCACATTTCCAAAATGACAAGTGGGAGAAAAATAGACCTCGAAGAAATTCGAGTCGAACAACAAACTCTAGAGAATGCTCAAGATGACATTCAGGATGAAACTCAGAGATCTTTAGAAGAATCTGGTGAGAATCATGGTCAATCTAGAAATGTTACCCCGCGTAGATCGCAAAGATATAGATCTCAACCGGAAAGGTACTTAGGTATTTTGACGAACGAGAGCTATGACGTTCTATTACTTGAAAGTGATGAACCTGCGACTTACAAACAAGCTATGACGAGCCCTAGCTCCAAGCAGTGGCAAGAAGCCATGCAATCTGAATTAGACTCCATGTCTGAAAACCAAGTATGGGATTTGGTCGATTTGCCAGATGGGTTTTCAAACTGAAAAAGGACAAGGATGGGAAACTTGAAGTTTTCAAAGCTAGATTGGTTGCAAAAGGTTACAGGCAAGTCCACGGTGTGGATTACGATGAAACCTTTTCACCAGTTGCAATGCTAAAGTCTATTCGGATAATGTTAGCAATCGCTGCATATTACGATTACGAAATATGGCAGATGGATGTCAAAACTGCTTTCTTAAACGGCGTTTTAACAGAAACTGTGTTTATGACACAGCCTGAAGGTTTTGAGGATCCAAAGAATGCTAAAAAGGTATGCAAGCTAAAGAAGTCAATCTACGGATTGAAGCAGGCATCCAGGAGCTGGAATATACGTTTTGATGAAGCAGTCAGTGACTTTGGTTTCATCAAGAACGCAGACGAATCTTGTGTATACAAGAAGGTCAGTGGGAGCAAAATAGCTTTCCTAGTATTATATGTCGACGACATATTACTTATCGGAAATGACATTCCTATGTTGAACTCTGTCAAGATTTGGCTTGGGAAATGTTTTTCGATGAAGGATCTAGGAGAAGCACAGTACATATTGGGCATTAAGATTTACAGAGATAGATCTAAAAAGATGATTGGACTTAGTCAAAGCACTTATATCAATAAGGTGCTTGATAGGTTCAAGATGGCGGACTCCAAGCGAGGCTACCTACCCATGTCTCATGGAATGACTCTAAGCAAGACTCAGTGCCCAAAAACACTTGATGAGCGTAGACGAATGAATGGGATTCCATATGCATCATTGATTGGTTCAATAATGTATGCTATGATATGTACACGCCCGGATGTTGCGTACGCACTCAGTGCTACCAGCAGATACCAGTCAGACCCAGGAGAGGCGCATTGGACTGCTGCCAAGAATATTCTGAAGTACCTGAAAAGGCACAAAGATGACTTCCTGGTCTATGGTGGAGATGATGAATTAATTGTTAAAGGCTATACGGACGCAAGTTTCCAAACCGACAAAGATGATTTCAGATCACAGTCTGGGTTTGTCTTCTGCCTCAACGGAGGAGCAGTAAGCTGGAAAAGTGCTAAGCAAAGCACCATTGCGGATTCTACAACTGAAGCGGAGTACATTGCTGCACATGAAGCAGCAAAGGAAGCTATATGGCTAAGGAAGTTCATAGGTGAACTTGGTGTAGTCCCCTCCATTAAAGGACCAATAGCCCTGTATTGTGACAATAACGGAGCTATTGCACAGGCAAAAGAGCCTAGACACCACCAGAGAGTCAAGCATGTACTTCGTAGATTTCACCTTCTACGAGAGTTCGTTGAAAGAAAAGAAGTCGAGATAAGCAAAATTGGAACTGATGACAACATATCAGATCCATTAACTAAACCTCTGCCGCAAGCGAAGCACAACTCGCACACTGCAGCTATGGGAATCAAGCATATTGGAGAATGGCTTTGATGTCTCTGTTTAATGTTTTAAAGTTTTAGAGTTTAAATCTTTGTAAAACATTATTGGTTAATCATTCACAATAAATGAAAGGAATTCATTTTTCCATTTAATTTGTGGTTTATTAAATGATGAGTCCCTTCAATTTGACGATATATTCAAGATAGACTGCCAGGACCAGTCCTGTGACTAAGAAATGTCTATCAAGTGAACTTGAATGTCAAAGGTTGAAAATGGTCCCTAATCGGAGTTTTCTATAAAATTGGACGCATAGAAAACGTTAGACGATTAGAATGCAAGATGACTAGTAGTTCTGTTTCTTGAACTATGTGGACATGGCAATGTCATAATCATTTGCATAGATACTTACTTTGGGAAGACTAGTATCGGACAAGACCTATGAAACTTTACTGTAAGAGATGAAAGTCTGTCATAAGTAAATTTCATTAAAATTATTAGACACTAAATCCTCAATACCTGAGAGATTTGAGATTACTTGTTTGAGAACTGGTTGCTTTGACGTTGACCAACCGTCGCACCGTAAAAGGAGGCTATAAAGGCAACGCTCAGGTAATCACCTATCAAACGAAGTCTAATCTCAAGATCGCAAGATTGGGATTGTCCTCCCATAAATCGGGATGAGATGCTTAAAAGTTGTACAAGGCCACTCGGAGAGCTAGAAACTGTGAAATGCATGGCCGTGCTCGGATGAATCATAGGCTATGATTATCTGTTTATTTGATCAGTTGAACTCTGAAACCGAGGAACACCTCTGGACATAATAAGGATGACAACTCTTACCTTATGTTCAAGAGCAAGCATCGAGCGACAAAGGAATTAGGAAATGCACACTTGTCCCTAAGGACAAGTGGGAGACTGAAGGAAATAATGCCCTTGGTCCAAGTATGCATTCTATGTTAAGTCTAATAAATGCGGTTCAGTATTAATTAACAAGTTAATAATTCAGTGAGATCAAGTGAGCTGAATGCCTAGCTAGAGGCCGCTTCAGTTCAAGTGGAATTAATGATATTAATCCACAGCTTACTCTTGACTGAACCCGTAGGGTCACACAAATAGTACGTAAACGGATCAAGTATTTAATGGCATTAAATACTCTATCTATGGATATTCGGAACCGACGGATCTTGGTTTCAGTGGGAGCTGAGATCGTCACAGGCAAGAAATGAATACTCCGGAAACGATGATATTACCGGAAACGGAAATATGGATCGTATCGGAAATATAAATATTATCCAAGTCGTAGATGTTGCCGGAAACGGAAACATGGTACGTATCGGAAAAATATTATCGGAAATGGAAATATTACCAGAATCGGAAATATTGCCGGAAAAGGAAATATTGTCAGAATCGGAAATATTACCGGAATCGGAAAATAATTCCGGAAACGGAAATATTAAATATTTGTTCGAAACGGAAATTAATTCCGGAATCGGAAATGTTAAATATTGTTCGTATCGGAAATGAATTCCGGAATCGGAAATTTAATCGGAAGCGTATCGTACGAATAAGCATCGGACGAGGCCTGCCGGACGAGGCCCAGCACGAAGCCAGGCCATCGCCCAGCAAGCCAAGCGCGCCGCACAAACAGCCACGCCAGGCCCAGCGCAAGGCCAGGCCCAGCAGGCCGTGGCAGCGCGCACAGCGCGCGCAGCTCGCGCAGGCCTCGCTGCGTGGGCTGCTGCTCGTGCGCATGCATGGGCGGCCCATCGTGGCTGCCGTGTGTGCGTGTGTAAGTGTTTGTGTTCGTGCACGTTTCCTAAAACGTGCAGAGTTCGGTTAATGATTAAATTCCTAATTCTATTTGATAAATTAATTAAATTAGAGTTCTTGTAGGATTCTAGGTTTAATCAATTTGTATCTGAATAGGATTCCAATTCCCTTTCCATACCCCTATAAATATGTGGCCAGGGTTCACAATTTATAACGAGTTTTAAAAAGTATTCAAAGTGAGTTTTTGAGAGAAAAATTCAGCCACACATCTTGCTCAAAAGTGCCGAAAATTCTAGTACCTTAAGGGCGATTCTAGTTGGTCAATCTTAAGGCGGATCCGGACGTGCTGTGGACTATCTACGGAGGGACGACACTTGGAGTCCTAAAGACTTGTTCTGGTTCGGTTCGGGCGCAGCTAGGGAGGGCACGCAACAAAGAGTATGCATCTAAATTATGCTATATGATTATGTGTAAATAATATGTAATCCTGGGTTAATGGTTGTTTCCGCATGATTTATGTAATATCATATGTATCATAACCTAACACCTACTTCTATTACTTCTGACTCCTCTACTCATTCTCCCCTTCCTCTTGTTCCTAATCTGAGTGCCATTCCTGTTCAAAGGAAATCTACAAGACCTATCAAACCTCCTGTTGTCTTAAAAAATTTTGTTGGAAGCTATGTTCCACACAGAGATGAACCAGAACCACAGACTAGTGATTCTCTTTCCTTTTCTGTTGATTCTTCTATTCCTACAGAAACAAATAATTTTGATGATGATAGTTGGTTATTAAATCTAGCTTTGGACAGTTATGATATTTGGGATTCTCTTGCCTTTTCTGTAAGTCTTTCTTCCAATGATCCCAAAACCTATCATCAAGCTAAAGATGATACCAATTGGATACAAGCCATGGAGAAAGAAATCATTGCTCTTGAGAGCAATGATACTTGGGATTTAACCTTGTTACCCAAGGACAAAAAGGCAATAGGCTCTAAATGGGTGTACAGAACAAAACTGAATCCAGATTACTCCATAGACAAGTACAAAGCCAGATTGGTAGCTATTGGTTATCAACAAATTGAGGGCAAGGATTTCACACAAACTTTCTCTCCTGTTGCTAAACTGGCTACAGTTCGAATTGTTATTGCCTTAGCAGCTGTTAAGGGTTGGAATTTGTGTCAATTGGATGTGAATAATGCTTTTTTGCATGGATTTCTGGATGAAGAGGTGTACATGAAACCACCTGCTGGTTACACCAAAGCAAAACCAGGTGAGGTTTGCAGACTTAAAAGATCTCTTTATGGCTTGAAACAAGCTTCCAGACAATGGAACAAGGAGCTTAGCAAGTTTCTGAAAGTGTTGAAATTTCAGCAATCAACACAGGATTACTCTCTATTCACAAGAAATCTAGATGGAGAGTTTTTGGTTCTCTTAGTCTATGTTGATGATATTTTTGTTGACTGGAACATCATTAACTCAAATGCAAGAAGTCAAGACAGTTTGGATAAGGCATTCACAATCAAAGATCTAGGTCAGTTGGCCTATTTCTTGGGGATTGAAATTCACAGAACTGACAAAGGTATTTTTCTTTCTCAAAGAAAATATATCACTGATATACTTGCTGATGCTGGTATGCTTGATTGTGAATCTGCTCCTGCTCCTTTGTCCTGTGGTTTGAAATTATCCACTGAAGCTGGTGATCTACTGGAAGAACCAGATGTTTACAGAAGGCTTGTTGGAAGATTGTTGTACTTGGGCATCACAAGACCAGACTTGTCTTACTGTGTTCAACATCTAAGTCAGTTTGTACACTCTCCAAGAATACCTCACTTGCGTGCTGCTCTTCATGTTCTTAAATATCTCAAAGGAACTTTGGACAATGTCTTATGGTACTCTTCCAGTTCTGACTTGCAAATCTCAGCTTACAGTGATGCTGACTGGAGTTCTTGTCAATACAGCAGCAGATCACTTAGTGCCTATGCTGTTTTCCTTGGTTCTAATCTGATATCTTGGAAAACTAAAAAGCAAAGGAGTGTGAGCAAATCTTCTGCTGAAGCAGAATACAGAAGCATGTCTGCAACTGCTAGTGAACTGGTTTGGATACAAGGATTATTGGAAGATCTTCAAGTTCATATTCAGCTGCCTGTTACTCTTTACTGTGATAATACATCAGCTGAACATCTTGCACATAATCCAGTTTATCATGACAAAACTAAACATCTCAAACGAGAAATGCATTACATCAGAGAACAGGTGGAAGCTGGCTTCATCAACACTTCTCATGTTCCTAGTTCTCAGCAATTAGCAGATTTGCTTACCAAACCTCTCCCTTCTTCTCAACACCATTCATTATCTGCCAAGCTTGGTCTCTTATCCAAGGTCCAGCTTGAGGGGGGAGTATAGGAAATACATAATTTATATTATTATTTAATCTATTTTCCATAACTGATTTCTGTTATTAGTTGGTTAGGGTCTTTGTATATATTCCCTAGTCTACTTGCTTCTCAAGTAATGAATTCTGTTTTCATTTTTCATTAACTACATTCTGAATATAATTCTCTTCTTCTCTCTCTGATATTCTGCTCGAACTCTTCAAAAATAAGTTTAAGTCTAATACAATTTGATAAGTTCCACAAAGACTAATAAGGATTAAATATCGGATTTTTCATGAAATGCCCCTGAGGTTTGTCTTAATGCACCAAATACCCCTAAACTTTCCAGAATGCACCAAATAGCCCTGAGGTTTAGTATAAATACACAAAATGCCCAAATTGACTATTTTTCGTTAACTCCGTTAACTTAACTTTAATTTAATTTTAATTTTATTTTTCTCTTTTCCTTTTAATTTCTTTTATTTTTTATTCATTTTTCTTTCTCTCCCCTTCCTTCTTCCCTGTTAAAAATGGCAGTCATTTTCCTGAGTTGGAAGCACCATGGCAGCCCTTCTCTTCCTCACCACCACCACACACCGCCATGCTAACCCCTTCTCTTCCTCACCACCACCCCACACCGCCACCGCCACCGGCGAAACAGATCGATTTTCCTCTCTCAAAATCCAGATCCCCAAAAAATTGATTCCCAAATCAGCAATGGGGGATTTCAATCAACCATTGCTGCTAGTTGCCTTGACCGTAACGGAGGGGGATGTGCGGGGAGGGCAACGACGCCAACGAGGAAGGCGAAGTGGGGTTTGGTGGCGGCGGCAGTGGGGAATGAGGAAGGTGGGGGAAGTGAGGGGGAGGAAAACGCGGGTTTGGTGGTGGCGACAGTAGTGGGGAGCAGTGGGTAAGGTGGGGGAGGGGAGGGAAACGCCGCCGGTGAGGAAGGGGGGAGTGGGGTTTGATGGTGGCAGCATGTCGGTGGTGGGGTTTGGTGGTGGCGGCATGGTTGCGTTCTCTCTCCTCTAATTAATTGGTCCTGTGTGGATGGAGGTGGTTGCGAGGATGGAGCTATGGTTGGTGTTGATAATGGAGAGAGGAATTAGGGGGTTGACATGGTGGTGGTGGACTTGAGGAGACAGACCAAAGGTATAAGGTGGGAATGAAGAATCCAAATTTTTTTGGGTAATTGGTTCTTTCATTTAATTAAGGGTTAATTAATTTAATTAAGGGGTAATTACGGGTTAATTAATATAATTAATGGTTAATGTTAGTATAAATAAAGAAAACGGTTTATTAAGGGCAAAAATGTAAACATACGCTAACGGGGACTTAACGTCCGTTAACCTTATGGGCATTTTGTGTATTTATACTAAACCTCAGGGGTATTTGGTGCATTCTGGAAAATTTAGGGGTATTTGGTGCATTAAGACAAACCTCAGGGGCATTTCATGAAAAATCCGATTAAATATTTATAGTTAACATGTTACATTGAAACAACCTAGCTAGGTGGGAATAAAAAAAGGTGATTGAAGAGCACTACTAATAATTAAACATGAAGCACTTACCTTTATTAGTTCAACCATCTAAGGAGTTGGTGATGACGGAACACCATGACGACAGAGAGATTGAGACTCATAAAGAATATATAATGGCTTCAATAATCGTTTGTCAAAGTCTCACTTACTAGTTACTAGGTTGGTAAGTTTAACGTGTCAATCTCAATCGATCACATGCCTCGTATAATATAATGAATGAAGTTTATTAGTATTTTACATTAATTGTAACACCTCAATCAATCGTTTACGCTTATTTATTTGTCCCATATTCTAAGAAGTCAGTGATAGACAAAAATCACGAAACAACACCCTTGTATATAAACGTTTAGGGGTTTAGGGCTTGGTTAGCTAGAAAGAGAGATGAGATTGGTACAATACGCAATAATTCAACACAATGTTTTTTTTTTAAAAAAGTAAAGATTATCATCATATCGTAACAAAGCAAAACAAAGGGTTCATTTTCTTTAAAATGGCAATCGTATACCCTGTAACTGTTATTAATGCAATCGTATACCCTGTAACTGTTATTAATGCCATTGAACATGAAATAATGTGACACATATACGTTTTCACAAACGCCTTTTAATATATTAGTATAGATAGATTACATCGGTAACTTTTGTTTGTCCCATTTAAAATATTCCACATTAATTGAATATCCACGGACAGTTTTTAAAACAAACTAGATAGCCAGTTAGGCACCCACTGATAGGTAGTGGCCATGGGAATAGGAGGAGTGCTACATCGCTGGTGGACAGCGACAAAAAGAGTCCATACCCAGGGTAAAATGGTATTTTCGCTACATGAGTTGAAAAGTCAAACAAATTACTAAATATCGGTAATATGACAGTAATTGATACAACCATGACAGTATTTTAATACAACAATGACAATATTTATGTAAACGATGATAATACTTATATAACACTTGTATACATATTTTTATCTATTCATTTATGCAACACTTCTGTCCATTCATTTAAGTGACCCCTTTACTTTTTCTATTTCATTACACTTGTATACATAATTTTCTTTTTTTGGGTGATTGTGACAGTATTTTAATACAACAATGACAATATATATATAACAATGACAATACTTATATTACCGATGACAGTATATAAGAAGTTAGGAACACTTGTACACATTTATTTAAGTGTGGACCATCTTTCCAAATTTTTTTTTTAATATTTTTTTTTAAGGTGGGTATGGGTCTTTTTTATCGCTGGTGAACAGCGATGTAGCATGCCTCATGGGAATAGCATAACATCCGTGATAAGTGATAAATGTGTGTGGTGTAAGGAGCAAAAGGCATAATATAAAGGCAAAGACATTTTTTCCAGTAAAGTCCAGTACCAGGCCATTCTCCATCCTGCATATTCATGGACCAGCAATTTCACCCTAATAATTTCATAAAATGCAGCTTTTTTGGGGGACGGGTTGGACGTAACAACATATATTACTTCCTTCAATTCGTCCCTAAATATTTTTCGTTTGCCATTTTACACGGTTATTAAGAAAGAGAACATTACAAGATTAACTATCATCATCGTAATTTTATGAAAAAATTGTTGTTCTTAGATCGATTTCATTTTCACAAGAAAACAAAATAGTCGTAAGGGTTCTGATTGAGAATCTACTTTTTATTTTACGGAGTATTCATTTGGCAGAAGATTGTAAAGAAGTTCATAGACAGAACTTCATTTGAGAGAAGAGAGGGAGAAGTTTTTATTGATTGTAAAAACTGTATTACAGAGAAGAGAAGTAGGCTAGTATTTATAGTTAAGCTATGCACTATATCTCACAACTGATCAGATGAAAGAAGAAGTTAGTTACAACTAACTTTGCTCAACTAACACAGCTAACAACTTACAACTAATCATTACATGTCATCAATCTGTGTAAGCCAACGCCATGTCATCAATCTGTGTATCAACTAATCTGAACAACTGAACTAGCAAAGCACACAGCAGCTTGCTTCTGTGTTTGTTGGAGACTTCAGTAGAAGCTTCAGTTGTGAGTTTGTTGTGATCAACATCAATCTCATTGCTGTCATTGTTGTGTTCTCCAATAGCCCCCCTCAAGCCAGGCACTGGATCAGTAGGGAACATGCCTAGCTTGGACAACAGTTCAGAATGATGAGGAGAAGGCAGAACCTTGGTAAGAACATCAACTAGTTGTTCAGAAGTAGGGACATAAGTGAGCTCAATCAACCCCTCTAGAACTTTGTCTCTAGTGAAATGACAGTCCAATTCTATGTGTTTAGTCCTTTCATGATGGACTGGATTTCTTGCAATATGAATTGCAGATTGGTTATCACAGTTGATCTTGATAGGAGTTAGGTTAGAAAGTCCCATCTCCTGTAAAAGCCTAACAAGCCAAGTTACTTCAGAGGCAGCTGCAGCCATTGCTCTATACTCAGCTTCAGAGGAAGATCTAGATATGGTGCCTTGCTTCTTAGACTTCCAAGAGATTGGACTGGTGCCTAGCAGAGTGATGTAACCAGTAACAGACCTTCTAGTATCAGGGCAAGCAGCCCAATCAGAGTCACAATAGGCTTGAAGTGTCAACTGTGATGATGGCTGAATAGAAATACCTTGACCAATAGTGTGAGCAACATATCTGAGCAGATGGTTCAAGGCTAGATTGTGAGAAAGTTTGGGTGACTGCATAAACTGGCTGAGTGTTTGAACATCATAGGATAAATCTGGTCGAGTATGAGTGAGAAAATTTAGCTTTCCAACTAAACATCTGTACTGAACAGGATCAGCAAATGGCTCATCCTCAAAAGAAGTGAGCTTTAGTTTGGTTGGAAGGGGAGTTTTAGCTATTTTTGAAACATCTATCCCACAATCTGCTAACAACTCTCTGGTGAACTTGGACTGAGTTAGGAATACACCATTGTGAACTCTAGAAATCTCAATCCCAAGAAAATAACTAAGTTCACCCAAATCCTTGATGCTGAACTTATGATGCAGATGACTCTTCAAGGAAATGATAGTTGATGTATCAGGTCCAGTAACCAGAATATCATCTACATAGACTGCAACCAATGTTTGAACACCACCTACTCTTTTGATAAAGAGAGAATAGTCATTCTTGGATTGAATAAAACCAAGATGAACTAGTTCTGATGTGAGCTTAGCAAACCACTTCCTGCTTGCTTGTTTCAGACCATAAAGTGACTTTCTAAGTCTGCACACCTTGTTATCTGGATTTGAAATCCCATCAGGAACCTTCATATAAACTTCTTCTGTGAGATCACCATGTAGAAAAGCATTGTTAATGTCTAATTGATGAATTTTCCAATCATTGGTTACTGCCAAAGCAATTAAACACCTAACTGTAGCCATCTTTATAACAGGTGAAAAAGTTTCCTCATAATCCACTCCATACTTCTGTGTGAACCCTTTTGCTACAAGCCTGGCTTTGAATCTCTCAACTGAACCATCTTTCTTCAATTTAATCTTGTAAACCCACTTGCAACCTATTGCCTTTTTCCCTTTAGGAAGAAAACAAATCTCCCAAGTTCCATTGGCTGTGAGAGCCTCAATTTCCTTATCCATTGCTAGAATCCACTCTTTTGACTGTGAAGCCTCAAGAAAACTAACTGGTTCTTGTTCCTTGACAATTTGATTCACCAAGGCCTTGTATGCAACAGGAAGATCATCAAAAACAACAATATTACACCAGCTGTTATGTGATGTCAGACAAATGTAATCATCCATCCAAGCTGGAGTTTTGTGTGTTCTTACAGACTGTCTAGTTTGGAGATTGGGCAAAGGAAGATGTGGTTGATCAGCTGTAGATTCAAGGGAAGGATTAGTGTTTGTAGGTTCTGTGTTTGTGTTTTCTGTGTGTATAGTTTCAGTATCTGGTGTTTGTGAGGAAGAAGTGTTTGGTGGTGGATTATGAATAATGATATGTTCTGGTGTTTATTCTGATGATAGCTGAAAAACATCAGGCATATCAAAGTCAGTGTTCAGATCAAAAGGTGTATAGGTAGGAAGAAAAATAGGGCTAGATTTTGTATGTTGATTGGAAGAAATATGAAATGGTAAGTGTTTCTCATGAAAAACAACATCCCTGGAAATAATAATCTGCTTGGTTTCCAGATTTAGCATTTTGTATCCTTTTTGATCAGGTGGATAACCAACTAGAACACAGGGTACAGATCTAGGATGAAACTTGGACCTATTTGCCTTGATAGTTGAGACATAACCTAGACAGCCATACACCTTAAGGTGTTCTAGATTCACAGTGGTTTTGTGCAATCTTTCATAAGGAATGTCAAAGTCAATACTACTCAGTGTCATTCTATTGATGAGATGAGTTGCTGTCAACAAACATTCACCCCAAAACCTCAGTGGGAGTCTAGACTGAAAAAAATAGAGCTCTTGCTGTTTCTAAGAGATGTCTATGTTTTCTTTCCACAACTCCATTTTGTTGTGGTGTATCTGTGCAGCTTTTCTGATGCCTAATCCCATGAGACTGTAACAATTGTAACATTTTGCCTTCACAAAGCTCTTTGGCATTATCTGTTCTAAAACATTTAGCCTTTAAACCAAACTGAGTATGAATGTAGACCAAGAATCTAGACAAAATATCAACTGAATCAGTTTTGTGTTTCATCAAAAAGGTCCATGTATTTCTGGAATAGTCATCTACAATTGTGAGGAAATAAGTACAATATCATGAGTTGGAACTCTATATGGTCCCCAAACATCAATATGAACTAATTCAAAACACCGAAATGTCTTAGTCTGACTAATTGGAAAAGACTGTCTACATTGTTTGGCCTTTGGACAAATCTGACAGAAACTGTCACAATTTCTTCCTACTGTAGGCAAATCTTTATTCACTAAGTGTAGTTTATCAAAAGGCAAGTGACCCATTCTGAGATGCCACAACTTGATTTCATCACTCACTGTAGCCAAAACTATTGGACAGTCTTTATTCTCCTCTTTCTTATTCTCCATGATTTCTTCAATCACAGCATATAATCCAGACTCTATTTTACCAAGAACCACTGTAGTTGTCTTGGAAAGCCACTGAATCGTACACTTGTCATGAGTAAATATAATATTGCATGACAAATCTTTGCACAGTTTGTGAGTGGATATCAGATTAAACTGACAGCTAGGAACATGAAGCACATTCTGAAGAATAATATCTTTACCAATTCTAACATCACCAATATGAGTAACCTGAACTCTCTTACCATCAGCTACTGTGATAGACTTAGAACCCTTATCAATCAAAGAATACTTGTGCAACAAATCTAAGTTGGAGAAAATATGATCTGTGGCTCCACTATCAATGATCCATCTTGAATTAGAAGAAGTAATTAGACAAGTACCTGCCATATTCACTTTGCTGTCTGTTGGCTTGTCTGTATTGTTGATTAAACTCAAAAATTGGTGATACTGTTCTTCTGAAATATGTGTGATATTCTCATCAGTTTGCACATCATCAGTCTGCATTACTCTTGAAAATCTCTTTGCCTTATGGTGAGTTGGTGGATAACCATGTAGCTTCCAACACCTTTCCATGGAATGTCCTGCCATATTGCAGTGATTACAGAAATAAGAATTCCTTTTGCTTTGTACTGCAAACTTGTGATTTCCAGGCCCTTGTAAGATTTCAGGCTGAAACTTATTATAGTTACCCCTCCTGTCATCAGAAATTGCAAATTCCATTGGCTTAATTTTTTGATCTTCTGACATTTGTTGTTGCTTCTCATCTTGAATGAGTAATCTGTATGCAGTTGTAATACTAGGCAAGAGATTCATCATCAGAATATTGGTTCAAACTTGTGCATGTTTCTTGTGTAATTTCATTAGCAACTGGACCAGCCTTTCTTCTTCTTTTTCTTGGAGAAATTTCTGGCTAACATTACAAGAACACCCAGAACAGACACAAACTGGTACAGCTTTTGCACTGCTAAGTTCATCCCATATCATCTTGAGCTTAGTAAAGAAGTCAGTTACACTATCTTCACCTTGTGAAATTTCACTTAGATTCTGTTGCAATCCATAGAACTGTGGGCCAGAAGTCACTGAAAAACGTTCCTCTAAATCTTTCCAAATTTCTCTTGCAGTGGACAAATACACTACACTTTTTGCAATTTTAGGACTCAAGGACCTCAACAAGTATGACATAACCATGCTGTTGCATCTATCCCAGGCTTGAAAATCAGCATGATTGAGAGCTGGTTTGGGCAAAGAACCATCAATAAAACTCACTTTATTCTTGACTGCAAAAGCAAGAAGAATTCCTCTCTTCCATTCAGCATACCCTTCTCCATCAAACTTGTCTGATACTACTGCTGCATATGGATTCTCTGATGTATGTATGAAATACACACTGTTGGGATCTTGCATAGGAGGAATGTCTGTCATTGTTCTGAATCGTGCTTGACTTAGCTTTGATAAAAAATTGGAAGTGGGGAAAGATTTAGATTTCTTGGAATTTGATTTTGATCAATCTGAATTTTGCAGCTTCTTTTGTTTTGGAATTTTGCGGATTAATATGGCAGGATCATTGCCTGCTCTGATACCATAAAGAAGTTCATAGACAGAACTTCATTTGAGAGAAGAGAGGGAGAAGTTTTTATTGATTGTAAAAACTGTATTACAGAGAAGAGAAGTAGGCTAGTATTTATAGTTAAGCTATGCACTACATCTCACAACTGATCAGATGAAAGAAGAAGTTAGTTACAACTAACTTTGCTCAACTAACACAGCTAACAACTTAACTAACACAGCTAACAACTTACAACTAATCATTAAATGTCAGCAATCTGTGTAAGCCAACGCCATGTCATCAATCTGTGTATCAACTAATCTGAACAACTGAACTAGCAAAGCACACAGCAGCTTGCTTCTGTGTTTGTTGGAGACTTCAGTAGAAGCTTCAGTTGTGAGTTTGTTGTGATCAACATCAATCTCATTGCTGTCATTGTTGTGTTCTCCAATAGATTGTTTATTTTGGAAAATATATTTAGTATAGTTACATACGGAGTAATTTTTTTTTTTTCAAACATACGGAGTATATGATTTGCATCATTAGCGAGGGAGCTTTGGAGGTCCAAATCACAAACATGGTCCCCGGCCTCCTTAATAACACAAAAGGATTTCAATTTCGAATTCTGCTATTTGACCTTAACACTTTTTTTTAACCTTTATTTTCTTCTTTTGAATGTCCTTTTTGGACTTGGACATGGACACTAACTAGTGGAAGGGGATATAGATCCAAAAGTATATCAACCAAATTATGAACGTGTCACTTTTTTTAGGCAATAATAACGACTCTATTAGATCACTTGATAAATTAGGGAGGTGATAAATCCAAGGAAATTTTTACGTATTTTACGAAAATTCACATTTTTTCAAAGTTGATTTCCTTGAAATAAGTGAATTATTCCTTGAATTTATCATTTGTCGGTAAATTAGCATAGCTACGCAGGTAGATCAAGACCCTAGCTTGGTGGAATAGGAGGAGTAGCGCGGGACAAGGGGTCTCCATCCCCAAGACCGATAACCGGTAAGGATCTTAAGTATCAAACCTAAGACCTGAAAGTCATTAAACACTATTTGATCCGAGCTCTATAAAAAAAAGACATTATTAACAAATGAATAAGAATTGAAGTTGGGCGGTGATCGAGAAGATTTGAAAGCGGGAAAATCACCAAAAAAAAAAAAAGGCACTTTGAAGTAGTACTTGATAATGAATGTTGTTTTGGAGTCGCAAGAGGAAAAATGAGTTTGCAAAATTTGACTATTGCCACTTTACAGTGCATCATTGGTAGATAGCGGGAATAATTTTATGAAAATAGTTAGTATACTTCATAAAAGCTAATGCATGTTGTCAACCCCACCAATCCACCATTACTGATTTACTGTACACAACTTCACTTACTCATGTAACGTAGTGGATTCCTCACTAAAACTAACGTAACTTGCATGGATTTTGTACTTAATTTTCATCACGTACGTACACATTTGGTGAGTGCATCTTTGATCTCGTACGTTCAATGGATGATCAATTATCAAAAAAGTTGCACTTCGTGTTTATTACAATGAGTCTAAACTAACCCTCAAGTGTTACAGAATAATAATAAATATGCTCGGCTTTGGAGGTTGCCGAGGACGGGCCGAGGGCACTCAATGATTGAAGAGACACACGAAAAGAGAGGGTATGATGCACTGCCGTTTAATTTTATGAAAACTTGTTAACTTGATAAAATCTGATTGATTAAACCCGATTGAAAATTATTGGATCTGTTCAAACAAGATTGTAAGAGAGTCAAGTTACAGGACCTGATTGAAAATTGTTGACGTGATCGCAACTTATCTAAACTTATCAGATGTGCAACTTATTTTTTTAAGGCTAAAAGAACGCACCATTACTCTACAAAACCTACCATCCTTTTCCATTTCTCATTTCGCTGATCTTGTAATTAAATTGTAATGCAGAAGCATATGATTTGGATTGATTTAGGGTTTGTATAATTGTATGTGACCATGCATGTGTTAAAGTTGCGTTTAGTAACCTTTAAAATTGCTCTTCTATCCAAAACTAATGGTTATCTTACAATTAACATTATACTAAATTACTAGCTATGCATCCAAAAGCCCCAAGAATGATGCATTAAACTCATGTACCACACGTGTGAGAACTCATGTTTATTTGAGAGAATTATACTGCATTGTTTGGGAAGTGTATAATAAGTTAAATTAAAAGATGAATTATTATAAATAATACATTCATTAACTATATATATTGTAAAATACAATTCAAAAATCATCTACCTGCATATTCTACACTCACTAATCAGTCATCAAACAAATAACCGCACTAAAAATATATATTCAACAACCCTAAATTAAACCAAAATTAATACAAGACTAAATCAAAAATTAAAAATAAATAAATTAAAAGAGGAAAAGAAATCCAAAAACTAATTACTTTGAGATTTCCAACCCTAAAACACACCTTTTAGTCTTTATAATAGACTCTAGGGTTTTAACAACATCACTTGAACAAGGCCTTGCAGTTGGGTCAGTAGCAGTGCATTGGAGAGCCAAGTTCATAGTCTCCACAATCTCATTTGGGTTATTCAACTTTTGATCTCGGATCCGGGGATCAACCCACGTGTCGAGATGACAATCCGAATAACAATGGCGTGCCCACCCGATAACACCATTCGGGGCACCTAACTCTGCCTCTGTTGGGCCCTTTCCGGTGAGGAGTTGAACAAGAATTAGACCAAATCCATAGACATCATTTTTGTCTGTGATCTCCTTAGCCTCTTTTGTTTCTGCCACATAGATAGTAAGCCACTAAGTTAATTAGTTTGACACATTAATTAAAAACTACTTAACCAAGTAATTATGTTGTTACTTTAGCAGACTAATGACATTAAAATTAAATTATAATATAAAGAATGTTGCCATGCATGTTGGTCGATCGAATATCCAAAATGCAAGAATATATTATAGATAATACTCCATAATTGGGGGATCAGTGAATAGTGAGTAGTATAATTATTATGACACTAAAGTTATGAAAGTACCATGAAATAATGGTCTGAGCTGTTATTTCATTCTTTTCCTTTTAGCTTTAGAAATGGGGTCGATCGTGTTTGCTTTAGAAAACTGTGTTACTCCCTTAAATCGTGTAAACATGTTTCGATCATGCAGAATTGAATTGTTTGCATTTGTAAATGTTTCAATTATGTTTATTCGTACGTAATAGATGTTGATCATCATGACTCATGTCAACTGGATTAGTTGGTTAAAGTTTTGAAGTGATACCTAGCTAATTACTACACACGTGATCGATTTCTGTCTAATTTATCTGGTTAAAGTCTTAAGTACATACAATACATAACTAAAATATACTTATTTGAGAAGGTTGTAGCATAAGTATGTTATTAACAATAGAAAACATAATCATGCAATAAAAGCCATATATTAAAAACAATAGGGGTGTAAATAAATTACCTGGTGCAACATAGGCAGAAGACATGAAGCTCTTAGGTCCTAAGCAAAATAACCCACCACCAACACTTAATCTCAGGCGAGCCTCATCTTTTTCATCGACGACGATTCTCTCCGGCGACATTTCACCGACAAAAACACTCGGCGAGCAATGATAATGTAGGAACTTGAGAGCCCTAGCAATCCCAATAGCGATCCTTTTACGACGTTCCCAACTCAATTCATGAACAACTTCACTTAAACACTTCCCTTCCACCTTCTCATACATCAAAAACCCTCCCTTTTCGGACTTACAAACCCCAAGAAGCTTCACAATATTTGGATGCCTAATTTTACCAAATTGTGAAATCTCCTCCCACAAGTTATTCACACTCATCAACAACTCTTCTACCACAAATTTCTTGTTGCTATCATTTTTCGCGGTAATAATGTCATGGATGGAAATATTCTTAGATGCCCTAGGATCAAAGAGTTGAATTTCCCAAATGCCATCATTCATTTCCATCCTTTGGACTTGTAACAACCTTTGCCTCCTTTTCTTGATGATGATGAACACACAAAGGGTGATGATTGTAACAAACATGATAACACCAAGTGATATAGCTAGGCCCCACCACACGGCCATGGTGGGGCCCTTATGATCGTCCCCTCCGCATGGTAGTAACCCGCTCGTGGAGTCGTCGTGGGGCCCACCACATAGGTGATCATTCCCCGCCACTGCACTCGAGTTGATGTCAAGGAATGCAGCGGTGGAGGGCAACCTACCGCGAAGGTGGTTATACGAAATGTTAACCTCAACTAATGAGTCCACGTCACCCAAGTTCCTCGGTATCTCACCGGAAAGCTGATTCTCCGATAAGTCTAGCTGACCCAACACCGGCATTTGACCCAACCCGCGAGGGATTGGGCCGGTTAGCCTATTATGACTAAGGTCAAGGGTTACCATTTTCTTACATGATGTTAACTCCTCCGGAATTGCTCCACTAATCCGGTTTCTAGATAGCCTTAACAACATCAACTCTTTAAGTTTACCATAACTAGTAGGAATATTACTCGAAAAATGATTATCTGATAAATCAAAATTCTCAAGCTTAACACTAGTTGACAAATCAGGCAACCCTCCAACAAACTTATTATTACCTAAATTCAACATTTGAAGCATTGGCATATCCCATTTCTCTTCGTTCACATCCCCGGATAGATCATTGTTCGAAACATCGAGAAAATAAACATTTTCGAGCTTGGTAAACCCCTTAGGCAACCCCCCAGAAAGAGAATTGTTTTGAAGACGAATGCGTTTAAGAGAGTGGCATGATCCCAAGCTAACTGGGATTCTTCCAAAAAGGGAATTCGAAAAGAGGATAAGCTTAGAAAGATATCCGGAATTGCAAAGGGAATCAGGGATTCTCCCGCTAAGGGAATTTGTAGAAAGGTCTAAAACTGTAAGGTTGTTGGTTTTGCCAAGGTCTTTAGGGATGTTACCATGAAAATTATTAGACCATAGCTGAAGAACTCGAAGACGAGGCAATGAAGATATAGAGTTTGGGATTTTTCCTGTGAAATTATTAGTGAAAAGATGAAGAACTTCGAGGTTTTTAAGGTGGATGATTTCCTCAAGAATTTCGCCGGAGAGACGATTATCACTCAAGTCAAGTGAAACTAGACTTCCTAGTGTGTAAATAGAGGGAGGAATTGAGCCATTTAACTTGTTTTGGTAAAGAAAAAGGTGTTGAAGATTTGTAAGATTACCAAAAGATAACGGAATTGAGCCACTGAGTTTGTTGTAAACAAGATCAAGATGGTAAAGTGAGGGTAACATACCCAAATCAATTGGGATACTTCCTGACAAATTGTTGTACCCCAAATAAATCCATTTCAAATTCTTCAATTTCCCCAATTCAAATGGAATTTCGCCGGAAAGTTGGTTAGAAGCCAATGTTATAGTCTCCAACTTCGTCAAATTCGAAATCGACCTCGGGATTTCCCCCACTAGAGCATTCCCGCCAAAATCAAGATACTTCAAATTACTCAGCAAACCGAGATTCTCCGGTATTTTACCGGTGAGCATATTGTTGGAGAAGTCTAACGTCTCGAAACCGGTGCCGTATTTCACCGGACTAGGCACACCGCCGGTGAGGTTATTGTTGCTTAAGTTGAGGTTCTTTAGTGATAAACAGGAAAACAAACCTTCTGAAACATTCCCATAAAGCTGGTTACCGGAAAGATCAATGGAAACAACAAAGGGAAGACGAAACAACGACGGCGGAATCTCGCCGGAGATGTTTTTGGTAGAGAGGTTGATTGTAAGGACATGAGTTTTGTTAGGTGTGCAAGAAATGCCATTCCAAGTACATATTGATTTGGAATGACCCCAACTCGAAAGCGAACGGGTCGGGTCTTTTACCGAAGCTTTGAAGGATAAAAGATGGTCCATTTCATTAGCTTTAGATAGCTCGAATGTAATAGAGATAAAGAAGATAAAAAATTTGGTAATTTGTGATGATTTTGTCATTCTTTTTTGGACTTTTTGGAGTGAGGAAATGAGGGATTTAAGGTCAGAGAAAACAGAGGAAGGGGATTTAGCAGAGTGAAGTGATTACTGATTAGTTTGATCATCCTTTATATGCCTTGGATCTGATCAAAAGCACATCAAATTAAATATCAGTCATAAAGTTTTGTCATGAAACATGCACACAAAAGTAAAAGGTTAATAAGGAATGATGATAACTTCATATATTAGCTCTTCACTAGTTATGAAAGGGGCGTATATATCCTTTATGCTTTCAAATTTGTTTTGTTATGGTTTTTTAGATAGTGGGGTTTATGGGCCTTTTCTACTCCCAAGGTAATGAATGAAGGAAGTGTGTCAATTTTGACTTATGTTATGTTCCCTCAGATTATTAAATAAGTTTGTATATTTATAAATGAAAGTAATTTATTTTCTTTTGCTTATTTGTGTTCATTTTAATTTAATTAATTTTATTTCAAAAATAATATATATATATATATATTTATATAGAAAGACATAACATAGGTTATTAAGTACCACGAGTTGGTTAAGATGGTAGGAAGTATAACTTTTTTTTAGATGTAAGCAAGAAACTTCAATAAATAAAGAGTTTAACCAATGTTCCATCCTTACTACTAGGAAGTACCTCATACTCTAATAGGGATAGAAGTTGAAGCAAAGAGTAAGAAACTAATACGTTTAAATAGAAGAAAATATATGATTAAGAAAGTGTAAAATGACGTTTAGTTTTTTAAAACTTGTGAACTTTATTTGATTTTGGATTTGAGATAATGTTTTGCATGGAGTACGTTTGAATGAATAAATGCATATCACACAACAATATAAAGAGGCAAAATTAGTTGGGACATGCATATGTTTGGGAAAGCCCTGTGTCGAATTTGTCGGACTCGGATTTTCTTAAAATTCTCCTTTGACTCTACTTTTTTTTCCCTTTTTATCAAAATTGTGGTGATAATTGATAACGTTGAATTGTGTTCTTTGTATTGTGTTTTTATTATATTTTAAATTTAATTGGGATGTTGTTTAGCCGTTGAAAAGGAATTCAAAGTTTAGGAATGTAATGATGATGGAGTGATCGATTATATTTGCATGGGTTAGCTTCCATCTTGTACTTGACATTATGTTATCGTAATAGCATCATGCATGCATGTGTGCAACTGTGTGACCTTTTTTCTACAGTTCCCTTCGAATCATCTTTCTACTATACACTTTCATGACAAATCGATCATATGTTAAAGTTGTACAATTGCATTTGCTACTGATCTGATCATGACTAAGATGTGTACACATATTGCTCGACTTCACTATATTATGCTATCGAGGCTTCGAGCTAGGCTATCTAGGCCTGAGTCGTGTCCATTAGTAAGAAGGTTCTGATCCACCTCAAAATCATATGGTAATAAGGAGAGTTACCTCTTAGCCCTTATAAATTGAACTTCTCTGTCTTCTTTTATCAATGTGGGACAATATTCATGGGGCTAGATCTTAACATTTATAGCACCAGAACATTTCATGAGGTTCGCCGTTGCATCTGTTCTTTGAAGATGGACTTTTCCCTATGATATATACCACTTATATTATGTTATTATGTTAAATATCAAAAATACATTTATTTACAAAGAAAATACAGATTACAAATGGGGAAGGGACTCGTGTCTATCTTTACACATACCTTAAATCTTAACCCACTAGGTCAACCTAGTACCTAGACATTATAGGCCTTTAGCATGCATATATCAATATATCATTTGTTGGACCGTTGGAGTTTTCTTTTTTACCAATCTACTTCACACATATCAATAGATTTAGAGTGCATATAAAAAATAGTGTGAAATTAAGCAAAGATAAGGTAAAATCTCAGCATAAAATTTATGCAGATAGATATTTCCGATTTAAGGGCTCTCTTTTGAAAAAAATTCACAACTAAGAAAATCTCCTAAGAGTATTCTGTCCCATGATGTTTACCAATTTAAACTTTTTACCAACAATTTTTTGGTCAAAACAGAGGAAAAATGTAACTCGATTTGGGTCAGCACCATAATTATGTCTTTAATTGAAACGTTACAATCTTAATTAAATTAAGATTGACTAAAAGTGAGTTACATGTAAAATCTATCATTGGTTACCTTTACTACAAGAATTTGTATCTTTAACGACAACCTAATTACGACGGGTCAAAAATCCCGTCGCAAAAGCCTTTTGCGACAGGGCTAACAACCAAACAATGACGGGAATAACCGTCGCAAATGTTTTTTACGACGGGTTTACGACGGATTTACGACGGCCCCCTTTTATGACGGGTTCGCGACAGGAAATCCCGTCGTTAATCAACGATTATTGGCCTTTCACGACGGGATTTCCCGTCGTTAATAGTACAATTTCTTGTAGTGCTTTTATGATTAAGCTTTAATCAGATCAGCCATCCGTCATCATTACGGGGCTTAAAACGTAGTAACAGTATTCAATCTAACTAAACACACTGCAATCTGCATGATTATCACAGCTTGTGCATATTAATTAGCCCAAATCATGGGAAGCTTAATTACCAAATGCCCCTTATGACTTTTTTAATGCAAATTAGTCGCTGATTTCATGTAGGAAAGGCCTAAATTGAATTAATCATGAAATTATAGAACCAGTTTAGTTCGATCCATAGGCCACAGAGATATAAGATAATTTCATGTACTCCGTACGAGACGTCCAAAAATACTTGAGACAGTAAATTAAACCACGTGTAAACTGTAGAAAATCTAACAAAAAACTGGTCCCTAGCTTGAATACAATTCATCCACCAAAAATAACTTGGATTTTTCCTCTGAAAAAGATGATAATTTTCAGAGTGTACAAAATACAATCATACAAAAAGGTGTCCATTGATTTAGATAGAGAGGCAAAAGAGGAAGTAGATAGCCATGTAATTGTGTACACACCAGGAAAAAAAAAGTTGATAGCAAAGTATGATAAAGCAAAGGAATAAAAAGGGAAAGTACAATGTCTTTTGTATAATTTATAGTATAAATTCCCCATATATTTTGGCTCTTAGTTACTAGCAATGTCCTGAATACTTGTAACAGTTAGCTAGATCGACACACTTTCTAAAACAATAGTGTAATGATATGTAATTAAATATTAGTAAGAATTTTAAAAAATTGATATTGAAAAATGTACAGTAACACTAATCCAACAACATATTACACAGCAACATTCGATTTATATATATTACTCCGTAGTAAGATAATTTGGTCAAAGTTAATATGTAAATAGTGCAAAAGTCAAATTGTTGCAAGTATTCAGGAGCAGAGAGAATAATACGGAAAACTTTATATGTTCCTAATCAAAACTGCGCGCAACAATTTGAGTTTGCATTATTCATACTTTAATCGCAAGATAATATATAAATCAAGCATCATGAACTTGTAAGATACTTTTAACAAACTATACTTCGTATTAAAGTGGTGCATTGCTAAATATACCGATTAAAATGTTGTAGTTTTAAACAAAGGTAAGAATTACTCCTAGGAAAATGCTAGTGCGTTGGTACACCATCTTTATATGTCGAAGGAATATACATGGACTTGTCTTTGTCATACACCCCATCTAGCATGCTTTGCCACTGTCTAGGGTTCAACACCTTGAATCTCCACTATTATCTTCTTTTGTGGTCTCCAATATATGGCTTCCGTTTTGGAATTTTAGACCATAAACTATGCATATGTGTTTGATTTTAATTAACATTAAAAAGCCAAAGTGTACTTTTTTTAGGTTTAAGTATTGTTTAGCTTAGATGGATTACGCACTAATTAGCTTGTGTCATCATGCACTCAACTAGTTTGAGGAATATTGATAAGATTGTTAGGTTATCAATTTCCTTGATTTGTATTGCTTCATAATTTGTGTTATATAGTACAACATAGCGACGGGATTGCTAGGTCAAATACAATAAATACAAACTCAATCTACAAGGCCCATTACTCAATATATAGGCCTTAATACCTCCCCTCAAGTTGGAGCATGGGGATCACAAATGCCCAACTTGCGAAGTAAACACAAAAACTGGCGCTTGCCCAAAGCTTTTGTAAAAATGTCGGCAAGCTGATTATCTGTAGAAACATGGCTCGTAGTGATGATGCCCTCCTGAATAGCATCTCGAACATAGTGGCAATCAATCTCGATATGTTTCGTGCGTTCGTGAAATACAGGATTCTGAGCAATGTGAAGAGCTGACTTACTGTCACAAAATAAGGCCATGGCTCGAGGGTGATCAACTCCCAGACTACGAAGTAATTCCTTAAGCCATTTCAATTCTGAAGTAATGGTCGCCATAGCACGATACTCCGCCTCTGCAGACGAGCGAGACACAGTATGTTGTTTCTTGGTTTTCCAAGATATAGGTGAGCAACCAAGAAAAACAACCCAACCAGTCAGTGATCGTCGAGTCAATGGACAACTAGCCCAATCAGAGTCACACCAACCAGACAAAGTAAGATCACAGTCAGTCCGTAGCAGAATTCC
This sequence comes from Spinacia oleracea, assembly GCF_020520425.1. Taxonomy (NCBI): domain Eukaryota; kingdom Viridiplantae; phylum Streptophyta; class Magnoliopsida; order Caryophyllales; family Amaranthaceae; genus Spinacia; species Spinacia oleracea. The sequence continues at coordinate 122,132,646 of NC_079487.1, read as the reverse complement.
TTGGCCTGGGCACCCTTTCAAGTAACGCACTGCCCGAATGGCCGCATCCCAATGTTCCTGACGCGGAGCCTGCATGAACTGTGCCAAAATGTGAACCGTGTATGCCAAATCCGGACGAGTGAACGACAAATAGATAAGGCGACCCACAAGCCGCCGATAGGGTTCTGGATCATCTAGGAGATTACCAATAGCAAGGGCGAGAGTATGATTTTGTTCGATGGGAAACCCTGCCGGTTTCGAACCCAATAACCCTGCTTCTGCAATTATATCAAGGGTATATTTTCGCTGGCATAAAAATACCCCCTCTGGACTTCGGGCCACCTCGATGCCAAGGAAATATTTCAGGACGCCCAAATCTTTCATATAAAAACATTCGCCTAAATATTGTTTGAAAGAAGTAATAGCGGAAGAATCATTACCAGAAATAATCAAGTCGTCAACATACACAAGCACATTTAATTGAACAGTGCCCTTAACGAAGGTGAACAACGAGTAATCCGAGTATGATTGAAGGAAACCGTAATTTCGTAAAGATGCAGCTAACTTAGCAAACCAGCACCGTGGTGCTTGCTTCAGACCATAAAGTGACTTTTTCAAACGACATACCATCCCGGGTTTATTCACAGTAAATCACGGTGGCAATTTCATGTACACTTCCTCATCAAGATCACCATGCAAAAAAGCGTTGTGAACATCCATCTGATGTAATTCCCAATTCTTTGCTGCAGCTACGGCAAGAAAAGCGCGAACAGTGACCATTTTAGCCACCGGTGCGAACGTCTCATTATAATCAATGCCCTCAACTTGGTGATTCCCAAAAATGACTAAGCGCGCTTTGAGGCGCTCAATATCTCCATTTGCATGAAATTTGATCTTATAAACCCATTTGCATCCAAGAGCTTTCTTTCCAGGAGGTAATTCTTCCATAACCCAAGTTTCATTGTCTTCCAGTGCTCCAATTTCTTTCTGCATTGCTTCCCTCCACCCAGCATCCTTCATTGCCTCATTGAACGTCTTAGGTTCAAGACCTGCTAATACAGCTGCAAGAAATATACGGTGTCGCATAGAAAATTTATCACAATTCACAAAATGTGCTATAGGATAAGGAGTACCTGGGGGGCCAATAGAGGATGGTGAACGGGTGGACGGACTCGTTGCTTTTACAGTGTGTGTGACATAATTCTTGAGAAGCACAGAAGGTCGTTTGAGACGGAAACCCTTACCCAAACCAATCGGACCATCCTCACACAAAGTATCAACACTCAAATCTGTATTAGAGCTTTGGACCTCCTGTTGGGTTGCAATAGGCGAGACTGCAGCCTGTTGGGCCGCGGAATAGCTAGCTGGCCCAGTAGAAGGAGACTGCAAGGATGTTGGCAAGAAAATAGGAGAGGGGTCTTGGGCCAGGCCTGGAGCTGAAACACAAGGAGTGTCAGCGTGCTCCACTGCTGGGCCGCGGGTAGGGGATGCATCCCACACCTCAGTTGTGGGCTCTGCTGTTTCAATTGCATTTTGATCCAAAATAAGTTCCAAGTCATCCAGGAAAGGAACATCAACATACCCATTGTCAGTGTTCACCAAATTGTCATCCCCAATTAACGCAGCATTATTAAGAGCAAATGGAAATTCATTTTCGTGGAATTTAACGTCACGAGATACAAAGATGTCAGATGTTTCCATGTCGTACAATTTCCACCCTTTCTTGCCATTAGGATAGCCAACAAATGCACATTTTCGACTCCGAGAAGCAAATTTATGGCCCTTTGATTTTTGATTATATGCGTAACATAAACAACCGAAAATACGGAGATGATCTAATTCGGGTTCTTTGCCAAAGAGAACCTCAAATGGAGTTTTATTATGCAATATGCCTGAAGGAGTGCGATTAATTAAATAAACGGCGCCTAAAATGCATTCACCCCAAAGAGATATAGGGAGATTACCCTCAAACATCAAGGCTCTGCCAACATTCAAAATATGTTGGTGTTTCCGTTCTACCCGCCCATTCTGTTGAGGAGTACCAACACACGAGGTTTGAAAAATAATTCCATTTTCATTAAAATAATCCAACATGCATTTGAATTCCGTGCCATTATCACTTCGAACCAATTTAACAGTAGTTTCAAATTGACGTTCAATCATGGAAAAAAAAGAACGAAAAGCTTTATAAACTTCTGTTTTTGAATGTAGTAAATACACCCAAACTGCTCTAGAAAAATCATCGACTAATGTCAAAAAATAATGCGCACCACTAGTGGAAGGTATAGAGTTACGCCCCCACAGATCACAATGTATCAATTCAAATATTCTATTGGCTTTGCTATCACTAACTGGAAAACTATCACGATGTTGTTTAGCTTGCGGACAAACATCACATGCTTTATTCAATTTCTTCATAATATTACTAGAACAATTCTTAATTGCAGGAACTAACTTGAGAACTCTATCAGACGGATGCCCCAGACGACGATGCCATAGCTCAAATGTAGACACTCCAGGAACGGTCACCGCACACACTGTAGGAACTTCCCGAAAATAATAGAGTCCATCTTTCCGTTCACCGGCTCCAATCAGGCTCCCCGAACGTTGGTCCTGTATAGCACATAAAGTGTCAGTGAATTGAATAAAACAGTGAGAAGAATCAATCAATTGCGACACCGATATTAAATTGCAATTTAATGTAGGAACATATAAAACATTATCAAGGGTTATTTTTCCGGAGAGAACTGCACGACCCTCCTTTGTGGCAGTAACAAGAGAGCCGTCTGGCAAACCAACGGGGGAAGCAATAATAGAGTTAATGTCGATCAAACGGGAGGCATCACCGGTAACATGACGAGACGCACCCGTATCTATAATCCACGAAACAGTAGACTCACCTGTCATTTTGTCCAACTGTGCATTATTATTGTTGGAGTTTTTATTGTTGAGGGAGGTACTGTTGAGCATATTAATGATTGTCCTTACTTGCTCAGGAGTATAATCAGCGAAAGTGGTAACATTACCACTCTCAGTCACGCCCAAAGCATTACTCTCCCCTACATTGGTAGTAGAAATTGCATTAGCTCTCGCGGGTATACCTCCGCGACTGCGAGCTGCCGTCACGGGCACAACACCACCTGTAGACGACCCAGCCTTTGCACGACGTTGCTTCATCTCATCGTACCACTCCGGGTATCCGTGAAGCTTGAAACACGTACTGTTGTCATGTCCATTGCGCTTGCAATGAGTGCAGTTCAGTTGGGATTTGTCGGACCTCTCATAGCGAGCCTTGGGACGTTGCTCGGCCTGTAACGCAAAGATAGATTGCGTGTGAACTTGTTCTTTCGCAGCATTGGACAAAGCAATTCCCCTTGAGCGTTCTTCTTGCTCAAATGCTAGGTAGGCTTCATCTAATGTTGGCAAAGGAGTCCTGGATAAGAGGTTCGTACGTACCGTTGCATAGAGATCATCATCTACCCCAATTAAAAACTGATGCAAGATCTCCTCATCTCTGTCCTCTTGCAATTTCCCAACCATATTACAGGAGCAGTTACCACATTCACAAGAGCGTAAAGGCTTGAATTGCACCAAATCGTCATACAAACCCGTCAAAGTCGTGTAGTATTCTTCAATTGTCATCCCCTTGACTTGCTTGCACGCAACAATCTCACCACGTAGCTGCTGCAGACGAGGACCATTTGCAATACCATATTTCTTGGCTAAGTAATCCCACAATTTCTTAGCATTGTCATGATAGGGAATAGAAGTAGCAATCTTGGGCTCCATGCCCTTCAACATCCATGAGACGAGCATAGAATTAACCGTTACCCAGTCGAGTTGCTTCTTCTTCTCCATAGGTTGTGTGATTGTTCCATCAACAAACACAAATTTTCGGCGCGATTGTAGCGAGAGCTGCATAGCCCTAGCCCATGCCATGTAGTTAATACCACCCCGTAACAATACATGGGTGATAATAAGCCCCGGTTGATCTCCAGAACTTAGGTAATACGGAGACGCGGGATCGATTTTACCGTCGTTGTCCATGAGAATTTGTTAGCAATCAACGCTGGTGAAGCTTCAAACTCTACTGGAAACGGCGTTTGAAAGGAATGAAAGTAATAGACGAGGAAAAACAAAAATTTTGAGATGATAGGGTTTGCTAGGCTGCTAGCTCCGATACCATGATAAGATTGTTAGGTTATCAATTTCCTTGATTTGTATTGCTTCATAATTTGTGTTATATAGTACAACATAGCGACGGGATTGCTAGGTCAAATACAATAAATACAAACTCAATCTACAAGGCCCATTACTCAATATATAGGCCTTAATAAATATCAATGTCACACTAGCTAGTCAATTACTCTTTTAGTCCGCATCCAAAGTTGATCAAGTAGTTTGTAGCTAGTTGTGCAGGGTTTAATTTCATGGTCTTTATTGCATTTCTTTGACCATTCAGATTTCATTATATGGAATATTATAAAAAATTGATGTTTTGAAAATACACATTAATATCGATAGTTTGACCGCTAAGGTTTTTAGTATTCATATATTGGTGAAAATTTGAGTTCAAAATTTGTGAAGTTTGACATCTAGCTTGAAACATAAAAACGGTTACTAAATCGGAAATGAAGAATGATGGTGCGTTCTATGTAGTATTTACCTTTAAAAAGTAAGTTTCGAATCAGATAAGTTGTTATCAGATCTTATCAGATCAATAAATTTCAATCAAGTCCTATAAGTAATAAGGTCCTATAAATTAAATCTCTCTAGTTTACTCTCCTACAATCACATCTGATCAGGTGTAATAAGTTTCAATCAACTAGGTTATATCTGATCAATCAGTTCTAATAAATTTAAGTTTCATCCTGCCAAGAGAATGAACCCTTAGGTGCCTAAACCTAACTGCCTACGCTCCAAACTACGAAGCCAGCAACCTGTTCTTATGGTGTATTTCACACCTAATTTTCGCTTATAAGAAATTATTTGAATTTAACTGAACTGATATGAAATTATAAAAGTTGTTTAAATTTATTTTACTTGTATTTGGAATCATAATTTGGGAATAATATATTAATACCCACTAATCCACTCTGGCAAATTTGTCAAAAACTACCTTATAAAATATGATTTTTGCGAAAAACTACCTTATAAAAAAAATGTTGTAATAAACTACCTTATAAAAAATTTATGTTGTAAGATACTACCTTTTCCCAAATTACGAAACGTTTGATTGAAATTTCGGGATTGACTTTACCATATATATGTCACGTGCCATTTAATTACGTCTTTCCCGTTAGATGTCGCGTAATATGCACCTAGTAAAGTCAACGTCGTAATTTTGAATTAATGCTCATAATATGGCCAAAGGTAGTATCTTACAACATAAAAATTTTATAAGGTAGTTTATTAAAACATTTTTTTTATAAGGTAGTTTTTCGCAAAAATCATATTTTATAAGGTAGTTTTTGACAAATTTACCTATATTAATACCCACTAATCCACTCTCCGACGTTGGTTCGGCTTCTGCCTCAATGTACATGTGCTCCGACTGCTTATTGGTAGCTCAAATACATGCAATCAAATAATAAATCAGCCAGAAAAAGAAAGGGAATGCATATCAAGGCCCAAGACAAAGCCCATTTCTATTCATTCAAGCAACAGCAGCCCAAACCCAATACATCATTGCACGAGGTAATAGTGTCATTACACAAGATTTATGAACATTTTTGTTTGAAAATTATCGTTTTCAAACAAAAATATAGAATATTTCCATTTATCTAAACCTTTGTTTAAAATTATAATATTTATATAAAATGTCTTAAAGTTTTAAAGTCTTGAGTAATTTGGTGTTCACGTAACATATCAACGATACACTTACTTAAATACTTAAGATTAATTTAAATAGGTGGAATATCGCTTGCACATAAATTAGATTATAAAAATGTTCGCACATATCGCATGCAACATGAGCTTAATTATTAGTCACTATATTGATTACACTTAAAGTTAATACTTAAATAATATACGAATTTAAAAATACGATGTATGTTACAATAAAAATAGTATGTATAACTATTATTTTTAAGCAGAGAGAGTAAAAGTAGCAAGGATCGAGCTTGAAAGATGAATGAAAATATCCACATATATGTTGATTTAATGTGAAGGAATTAAGTACATATTTAATCAACTTACTATAGTACGTTTTAATTAAAACAAACATGTGATTATAACCTCAGATAACTATGGTTTTCCCCCATGTCGATCGATCTCAATCCTTGGTAAACAACTAGAACTTCTGGCAAGCCTCGACAATGGCAACTTCTTATCATCCCTTGATAATATCCGACGTTGAGAGCTTCGTATCGCGATCCCTTTCAAAGAACAAGTTAGCGAAAGCTGAGGGTTAATCCTTGTAGTGTTGTTAAACTCGTCACAAAACTCCTTGTGCAAACTTAAAGCATCTATCATCATCACCATTTTCGATGTCGACGTAATAATAGTTGATGAATGATGATGATGATGAATTAGCCTCTCTTTAACAGCTTCGGAGCAAAGTCCACAAACCCATCTACCATTGTGAATATCCTTTACTTGTTCTATGTAATTAAACGAGCATTCTTCATTAAGTCCACAACATTCACATTCTATTTTCGACGTTACGTGATCTTCTATGTCTTCTATGTGGAGTGATATATCGGATATGGCCTTCCTCAGCTTTATATCATTTTCCTACAACCAACATAGAATCAATAAAGGAATTCAAATTAATTAGTACATTCAACAACCAATTAGAGGACAACAAATTAAGATAATTGTGAAGATCGATCACCATTAGAGCTTAATTCAATTATAATTTGTGAGTGTGATAGAATTAAGATGAAAAATGGAAGAGTAGTGTATTGTTTGAAGATGATCGACTTGAATTGAAGCAACTTAAATACTTCCGAAGATATAAAAAGTTAGCTTATACTATACTTTAATTAAGTAGCTAGTAATAAATACGAAGTACATTATACACTTGCGTTATTAATTGTTGCTCTACTACTTCAAATAAAGTTGGGAGAAATATGGATGTTGATAGAGATGGTTGGGGTAAGGCGGTGGTAGACTACTAGAGTTGGATAAATTACAAACCCTATCCATTATGGAAATTCAATGCCAATAATCCCATGCTAAACAATCTATGTCTTGGAAACTTTAGTTTTCATCATTTATTGGACACGAATAAATTATGTGATTTCATCTTAGTTTAATTAGGTTTTTTTTTTAAAAAAAAAGGCATACATATAAGTATGATCTTCTAATTAAGGCTCTGTTTGTTTCAACGTACTCCGTTAAATAACTATATTTTTTCATGGAAAAATAACTTTTAAAAGATAATACAGTTTTGAAATTGTTTTCATTTGTTTGTTTTCTTATAAATAATACTATACAGAAAAAGTAAATGGAATTGGAAAGGAGAGGGAGGATGTTGAGAGAAGGAAATATATAAACGGGAAGTCATTCCTTAGCTTGTTTTGAAAAAAGGAATGTTTTCCACCTATGGATGAAAAATTAATAGGGAAATTGTTTTCATCCTTGACCAAACGAATAAAGGAAAATGGAAATATCATTTTTCGAAAAAGTGTTTTCAATCAAAATAATACGAGTCTAGCTAAGATTAAATCCAATAGTTATATGGAATTTTTGTACTTGTAACGGAGAAAATAAAAACTATTACGTACTTCCTCCCTATTTTAAAAAGAGATACATTTTGACTGACACATAGTTTTAGGAGAGTGAGTTGAATTTATTAAAATAAGATGAAAGTGGGGGGTAGTGACTAGTGGGTGAATTATTTATTATAGTAAATGATTATGTGAGTAAGGATGAGGATCACAAGAAAGAGTTAAATATAAATATAATTGGAAGTGGAGATCAAAACATGTCAAAAAAAAAGTGTATCTCTTTTTAAAATATGGTCGTTTAAGAAAAGTATACTCCGTATTTGTTTTTAAAATACGGAGGGAGTAGTTGTTTGGCCTGAGATTACGAAAGAAAAAGAAAAAGATAAAAAAAAAAGAGTTAATTAGTTGTTAAAGTTTCTCATAGACCAAATATTAGTTGTTAATTTAATGAATAAAGATTGATGTTTAATTAGGTATTCCCGCTTTATTAATTAATCCATATTGAATACGGATCCACATAGAAGTACATCCTCGCCATATAGAATAGAGATCCACATAGAAGTAAATCCTAAGTTCATATCTATACTAATATATTAAAAGGCGTTGTGGAAAATGTATATGTGTCACGTAGTACTCTCCTCATGCCACATCATCCACTCACCATGTAGTATGTAATGGCAACCAAAAATCAATACAATGAGGTTCGAACACTAGACCTCCCAGTTTGGATGATAATTCTCATTACCATCTTAACCAACCACCAATTATGGTTTATCTCTTCACATTAATTTATAAATAAATGTTCACATGAAATCCGAAACAAATAAATTTTTATGTGACTTTTTAATTTCTATATATGAACTATTTTGAAAAGGAAAAAAAATTAAACATTATGACAACCATGAAGAAACCTGATGTCATAAGTCTCATAAGAATCAACTATAAGATTGTCTTACATAGCTGCATATATATCTAATTTAGTGTTTATTAATTTGACGTACTTAGTTCCACGAGAAAATAAATCATACAAATTATAAGATGATATGATTGAAAACTTACTTGCCATGATAAATGACTTAGCGTGCATGTGTAGTTGACAAACTTAACGGATATTTTCCATTCTATATAATACAAGTATTTTGGTCAAATATTGAGCTCAAGAAAAATCTAAAACATTAGTTATTCAATGTAGCAATCGGGGCATCGCCCGGGTCACACACTAGTTAATATATTATAGTCTGCTCTAGTGTAGAGTCTTAAGACTATCGAATTATCGATAGATTAAATATGCATGCTCAATCTATTGTCCATTTATTGTATGAATATTTGATCTATTAATTAGGGACGATGATAAAGGTCGCAAGTTGCGACAATATTTAGTTGTCGCAATCTTGCGTGTCGCAGTTTAATTGGTACATATAAGCGTCACGTAGGCTACGCATCATCTTAATATTTTTACTATTAATTTAATATTTCTACTACGAAAATATGTAAATAAGGTAGCCGATATAAAAAAGGAAAAAAATTAGAACATTAAGATTTTCCTACCTTTTTTTATAACATGTATAATAAAAAATATAAGTTAAATATTTTAATTTCCAATTTAAATCATAACACATAAGCATGCCAAATCATCATTATGACACGGCTTAAAGGTCGCATGTTGCGACCTTTATCATTTTCGATTAATTAATATGGTATAGCAACTTGGAAGGGCAAAAGCATGAGCCCTAAGCTAGCATTGCGTAGCATTGCGTGCATGCTATAAATAAATACTCGTCTACTCCATAGAAGGGTTATATTATAGCCTTTTTAGAATTTTAGCTGCTCGTGAGACTCACGAGTTACATGCGAAGCCATCCTAAGTTTACATTAGTTATTGGAGTACTTCGTATTAAATGTTTTTATTTATATTTTTTATTCAGGATATATATATTTTGTTTTAATTAATTTACTCCATCTGTTCTATAATGATGTTCTAATTTTAGCTTTTTAGGTTTGTCAATGCACATTTGTATGATCATTGTTATCTCTAATTACACATTAGCAGAAAATTACTTCCTCCGTTACCTTTTAGTTGAATACTTTGTTTTCCACGCTTGCCAATGTATAATTTGAACAATTTATACCTTCAATTATCGATAAGTATAAATTATAAAAAAAATTAATTTTTACAAAATATACATTAAGACGAGTCTAACAAGATCCTGCATTAATATGTTTTTTTTCCTAAAGTATAGATCATAAAATAAAATAAACAAAGTAAATTGTGTAAATAGTGCAAAAGGTAAAGTGTTGCAACTATATTGGAACAGAGGAAGTATGAGATTTTGATATTGTTAAAGGTACTCATTGAAACGAATCAAACAATTAAGACCCCTCAGCTCATAAATATGTTTTTTTCTTAATCAATAATAATCATCGGGCCAAGGCTCTGTGAGTGCGCGTGTATTGTTGTTTACTATTTTATCCGTTTCTGAAAAATACTTGCAACACTTGTGTTTGAAAGTAGTTTGAGGAATGTTTGTGGGTAATACATGGTCGGAGATGAATAAATTAATGTGCAATTGAGGTTAATGATGATATTTTAATTGTTTATGTGATAAAGAAATATTAAAGAGTTGGTGTAAGGGGTGAAAAAGAGAGAGAAACAATAAAGAATTAATAGTCTCATGCCAAAAAGGAAAGTATGGTAAATATTCAGAAACGGTCGATTTAAATAGGCAAGTGTTCCGTATACTCGAACACGGCCCGAGGCCTGCACTCTATTGTACTACATATGTGCAATTCATTCACAACCTAGTATTCTCCGGTGGTGCTGCACCCACGCGGCCACGCCTAGTGAGGCTTAACCAATAATTATATTAATTACTTGATCATCCAGTTAATTAAGAGGTTTAGAATGAAATAAATTGTGGCGATGTATTGATCATCTTCAAGGAAATTTTGTGATGTTATACCAGTATATATAGGATTCAGTAGTATCATTATGATATTTGTATATAAGATGTTACTAATAAAATTTGCAAACTATGAAAATTCAGTTACTCGGATATATTTTTATTGTACATACTCGTACATATTTGTTAGATCTATATTTCTATCGTAGATGTTGTACATATAATAATTCATTAATTCTTATTAATAGACTAATTTTTCCTTATATTTTTTTGCCAGTGTATTAATATTATTCTCTCTGCCTCTCTGGCTGGCTATGCATGCATGTGCTAGCTCTTAATTTGTTGCATAACGAACTACTCCGTATTTGCTTGTGTCAGGTCATGCATACAACACAATTCCTTCACACTTACATGCATATGGAGTAAATAAGAATGTTATAAAAACTAAAAAGAGTACGGAGTAATTAATTTTGGAGTGAAGTCGGTAGTTTGACAAGAATAACATAACGAGCTACCTAAGGTAGATAGTTAGCTAGTGTTTTCTAGTGTGGTTAGGTTGAAACGGTTAAACAGTTATTCTACTACATAGTTGATATGATACCATACGTAATAACTTACCTCCCTCGTCTCATATTACATTATTACCTGTTCCGTTTGATTAATTTTTGCGAGAGTTTTTAGTTAAACTAGGACAAGTAGAAGGGTGATGATAAAGGTCGCAAGTTGCGACAACATTTAGTTGTCGCAATCTTACGTGTCGCAGTTTAATTGGTACACATAGGCGCCACGTAGGCTATGTGTCATCAGAATATTTTTACTATCAATTCAATATTTTTACTATAAAAATATATAAATAAGGTAATCAATGTAAAAAAGGAAACAAATTAGGATATTAAGATTTTCCTACCTTTTTTTGAAAGGTATATAATAGATTATATAAGTTAAATATTTTAATTTCCAATTTAAATCATGACACATAAGCATGCCATGTCATCATTGTGACACAGCTTAAAGGTCGCATGTTGCGACCTTTATCATTTTCGCAAGTAGAATTAATGAGACGAATGGAAGGGAATGTGTGATAGAGTTATCTCAATATTCATGTAGTATTTTCTATATATCTCAATTACAAGTTACAATCAATTTTATTTCAGTAAAGGTTGGTGCGTAAAGTTCGTATTGTTAAGTATGATAGGCTACGAATAATCAAAGCCATTGAGTTAGATTTATGCAAATGATTTTGCGTTCTTTCTCTCACTTTACTAATAGAATTTGCTTTTATCATGTTTTCTTTTTTATCCTTTGTGTTACGTTGGCCCCTTTCCCTACCTTTTATTCTCACGTATACATCACATAAAAGCACGGGGATGCTCAACGCTTTGATCATAATTCATACTTCAGTTTTCAATGAAAATTAGTCCACTTTATGTTATCTTTAGACATTAAACATGAAAATACATCTTAATTACTACATACACTTTTATCCCTTCTACGCCACAATATTTAAACTTTTCTACTCATTTTCTCTAACTTTATCCATTTTTTTCTTACTTTCTTACCCCACCATCACATGCTATCGAAGTTTCTTAATTATCGTGCAAATGTGCAAATAGTAAGCGTAAATATCATTCAGGGAGGTAGTACGTTACATATATTTCGCTTTATTGGGTCCATTCTTGTGCAAGGTACAAGTTTTTTTTTAAGGGGACTACTTATTATTTTTCCGAAACTTATATTATTGATCGAATCTTAGTCTATCTTAACTAAACTTATTTTTCTTGAATAAGCTAGTGGATATAACATGAATATAGCGGTGCATATGACACTTGAAATTTGAATAGAACAAAAGTCAATACGAAATATTTAGAAAAAATAATACGGAGTAGTATAATACATGTATAAAACTAATGCGGAGTACATATAGTATGTATTATCTATAGATTTTTGTTAAAGACCATGTAACTGTCAGAACACATGTCATATCATCCATTTTTTTCCTACCTACCTTATACTATTAGGCACAATCTAATAGTTAGGTAAGTGTGTAAGATGATCGGTAAGTAGACTAGCGGTGTATTCATCCATTCACTATCATTGCCCCATTGCCTCAAAGAGGCTCCCGCAAGAAGCGGGGTAAGGAGGTCGAACGTACGCAACCTTGCCCCTGCAATTAGAGAGGTTATTTCCAATTGATCCAGAAACGATAACAGGACGACCATCTTCTCATTCATGGAAAGGAAGCGAAGAGGTTTTAAGAGTCATTTTGATTTAGTCCATTACACCATATCCTACAGCCAAAAGAACAAATGAATCATTGGTTTCATCAGAAATAGACAAATAGCGGTGTATTATCAACATAATTTTATAAATTACACAACCGTAGATTCAGATCCACCACTAATACAAATATCGGCATTCAATACTTTCCTTAACTAGCTTAACTTATTATAGTGGATGTTACCTTTATTATCCTATTTGAGTAAAGTACATTGTATCTTACTCTATCCAAACCAACCTTAACTTGAAGAACTACGTACTATTACTATATATAGAACTATATATAGAAGCCCATAAAAAAATTGGTTTAACTTTGAACTGTAATACAAAATAAAAAAAATGGAAAAAGAAAGAGATAAAAGCGAATCAGTTGTTACAGTACTTTACGAGGCAGCTCTAACAGGAGATGTACCTTCCATGCTCAACTTGCTCGAACAAGATCAATTTATACTCGAGCGATGTATCATTGAAAAATCATGCCATTTCATGCAATCTCCATTACATGTAGCTGTTAACATGGGGCACATACAATTCGTACGTGAAATTCTACGTCGAAAGCCACAATTCGCAGAGGTGGTTGATCGATTAAGAAGATCTTCACCATTGCACATTGCCTGCGCAATAAAAGGGCGATTAGAGATTGTTAATATATTGGTCGAAGAGAAACCAAATATGTGTTTTGCTCAAGATCAAGATGGAAGGACTCCTATTCATGTCGCTGTGGTTAATGGTAATGTTGAAGTGATGGAGGTGCTTCTTAAAGAAAAGCATCAAGCTGCTTGGGAGCGGACTATGGGTGGCGAGACTGTTTTACATTTGTGTGTTAAAAACAATCAACTTGATGCTCTTAAATCGTTGGTTAATAAAACAGATGATCCTGAGTTACTTAACTTTGCTGATAGCAATGGCGATACTGCTTTACACCTAGCAGTGGCTTACAAAGAATCCGAGGTAAGATGAAGTTAATTAAGCATTTTTCTTGATTAAAAATGAGTTGTTTTACCTTTAGGGTCACATGACCCTACTTTTTTATATAAGTTACTTCATCTGTTTCACAATAGATGCATCATATTAATTGACTTTCTACCTTATTATTTAAGTGAGGTACTTTTTGATATAGATAGGGATGTGCAGTGGCGTATCAAGGATTTTGAAACAGGGTAGACACTTTTAAAAGAAATAAAAACTTTAATTTTTTTTTAAAACGATTCAATGAAAATGACAATTTGCGGAGTACTAATTACAATATTTACATAAAATTTACCAATTTCATCGTTCACCGTTACTTTATAAATTCTAAGATTTTAAATATTATACAAGGTAAATGTATACGGAGTACTCCGTGTTATATAAGCAAATAACAATAAAACTTTAAAAATATACGAAGTAGAAATTAAAAATCGGATAAGAATATGATATTTAGCAAAGTAGTTGTACGCAATGGAGGACCCAGCTAAGGGTCAAGGGGGCACGTGCCACCCCGGAAATAAATAGAAAAAAAAACTAGAACTTTAAATACTTGGCAAACTAAAAAAAAAAGGTTTATATATTTATTCTGCAACAAGGAAACATAAAGGCAAGATGATGGAATGGTCAACTAGGAAATTTAGTTATGATATTGTCCCCATTGGTTATGGGTTCGACAGATTGAACAAATTTGTATTTTTTTTTTCTTAAATAAAATACTCAGCCTATTAAAATGATTTTTCAATTAAAAAACTGGGTAGACATTTGTCTACCCCAGGCCCGGTCCTGACATTTTGAGGGCCCTAGGCGAAATAAGGGATTTGGGCCCCTTCCAAAATATTACGTCTTTAACTGAAATAATAATTTTTTTTTTTGTGAAATTCATTATATTGTTGAATTCAAATCAATAAAAACTTACTATATCTCCTATGCAGAATCCTAAAATTTCAAAATCCGGCTCTAGTCGAGTTCTTGAAATATTTCAATAAATTAAATATTCACTTAATTACAAGATAATTAGTATGCGTAAAGAGATACTTTTTAAAAATAGAGGTTCATTTTGATCACATAAAATATCAGTTAATTTTGTCTTCATTAAAATGCTCATCTATTTTAAAACTTATAAACCCATAGTCCATCAAATAAGCATTTTTTTGCTCACATATAGTTATATCAATTAGAATTGAGTACTAAAAGTCAAATACTACCTTCATAAACTCAACGTAAAACACAAAAATAAAAATATTGACAAAGTTTAAAAAAGAAAAGAGTTAGTAAGGGGAGTCGAACCCTAGACCTCTTAGTAGATATCAAAACTTTAAAACCTATCTTCTACCAATGAGACATGGAAATAACATGTGTATTTAATTCGTTGTTTATTACTAGTACTAAATTACTGGATAGACAATTATTTTGGCCCCCTTTCCGCCTTGGGCCCTAGGCGGTCGCACCCCTCGCCTACCCCCTAGGGCTGGGCCTGGGGGTAAAGGGGTAAGGGTAGGGTCCATGGGACCACAAAATAACATGTGAAGGCGTAGTTGATATAATATTTATAAAAGTTTACTATTTATAGAAACGGTGCAAGTAATCTGGGGCCGCTGTATAAGGGAAACGGTGCAAGTATTCCGGGAAGGAGGGAGTACTTCATCCGATTTAAAATAGTTGCAGCACTTTGTTTTTTTGCATTATTCACATATCTACTTTGTTTATTTTTGTGATCTATATATACTTTAGGAAAAACATATTCATGTGAGATTTTGTTAGATTCGTCTTAATATATATTTTGCGAAGATTATTTTTTTATAATATTTATTTATCGGTAATGAAATATTTGAATGTTTTAAGATATGCATTGGCAAACATGAAAAGCAAAGTGTTGCAACTAAAAAGAATCGGAGGAAGTACTAATTTTGACCATCAATATATTAATTGACATATTAATAAAAATTATAAAAATTAGACATTTTAAAAATATATGTTGAGATTAACCCAGTAACAATTAAAAAATTACAAAATTTGTCTTTATCTATTACTAATAAATATGGTCAAAGTTAGTAAATACATTAATCAATTAAACTATGCATCAATATATTAAGAAACAGAGGAGGATATGATAGAGAATGGAATTCTCTATGAGAATCGATGTTGTTGCATAGTCGGTCTAGCTTTCCCAAAAGGAAAGCGATCTCGGTACCATCTAACATAAGAAAGCGAACAACCGTTTGCATATTTGAATGCTAGCTTGCACCCAACTTAATTAATTAGTACTTCTTGACAATATAATGCAGATGGTAGAATGTTTACTAGCACAAAACAAGATAGCCAAAGATGTTAGAAACAAAAAAGAAAAGACAATTGTGGATATTCATAAAGAAACTAACAAGGGTTCAGAAGCTGATAAGAAGATCGATCGACTTCTCAAAAAATACAAAGCAAAACCAGCAAAGTACGGACTAAAACGCCAAACCGAAAACAAGTGGTTAGAGGAACAAAACACCGCCCTAATGGTGGTGGCAGCATCGATAGCAACCATGGCTTTCCAAGTTGGAATGAATCCCCCAGGAGGCGTATGGCAGGATAACAATAACGGCCATGAAGCAGGTACTTCCATAATGTCATATGATAGTGATGGAGCTGATTACAACGTTGTACTAGTTAGTAACACAATTGGACTAATATCATCTCTAAGTGTTATCCTTCTTCTTATAAGTGGGCTTCCTTGTAAGCGATTCTTTGTGTTTGTTTTGAGGATAACATTGTGGATTTCTGTATCGGCAACTGCAGCTACTTACTTGTTAGCGATAGGGTATGTGACGCCTAATGTTATCAACAAAGCATCGTTAGTGAATGATGCTATGGATTATTCTGTCGAGGTGTGGTTATGGTTGGTAGCAGTTATACTGTTGGGACATGGCGTGCTCTTTATACTGAAGTTGATTGGTCATGATCGGAGGCAAAAGATTAGAGAGTTTTACAAAACGCATTTTGTTAAACCTGTAGAAGCGGTTCCTAAGCGAGTTTTGGAATCTCAAATAACCTGTCCAATTGTTTGATCCAAGTATCGATCACTTCTACAAAATAAAGTCTTCGTAAATCGTAATGGAGTCCTATCTAATGCCCCATATGCTTATTTCTGTTCCATCCACCATAAAATGTACTACCTTGCACGTAGTCATTATTTCTTGTACCAACTATTTAATTAAGACCTTAACCTTGTTTTACAAGGACAGCGACTTTTCTACATCCTACAAAGATGAGTATACGCGTATTGAAGTATTCATGTTTAACCTTTTATTTGTGACATAATACTTATATTCGTCTGTTCGAGATCATCCTATGTATACTGAATGAGCTGCGCGCATATATATGCTCTTATCTAATGTAGCTGCTTCGCTGTCTTCGCTTGCTTACGATTAAGATAAATTGTTTTTTACCACCTAATTAAAAAAAATCAAAAAATTTATTTTTTACCACCTAAAAAACTAAAACTTGTGTTTTATCACCCAAAAAATAAAAGTAGATGAAAATGTTATCTGGGGGGACACAATAACGGTAATGTTTATGATATGTTCTCTTCTTCCACTATTTCATGTATTTAACAATAATTTTTCACCACCATTAATTCAAAAAAATGACAAAATTTAATGAAATTAAAGATAGAAGGGTGAAAGAGTCAAAGAAAATCACACAAAGAATGAAAAAATTGGAGGTAAATTGAATAAGGTAGCCATACATAAATGTTTCATCTATTTTTTCGTTTTCAGGTGGTAAAACACAAGTTTTAATTTTTTTTAGGTGGTAAAAAACAATTTTTAGATTTTTTTAGGTGGTAAAAAACAATTTGTCCTTATGATTAAGAGGGCGACTTTTTTTTGCCCTCTTTGCTCTTATACTACATGCGTTTCAAAATGATCTTCACACTTTCTCTTTAAGTATGTTTCACAATGATCTTTAGAGCATGTACATTGGTTGGCTCTTTAAAAGAGCTCTTGGAGGACTCTCCCCTCTCTCTCTACCACTATCTCTCTACAAGACACACTCAAGAATTCATTTTTAAAAACATCTAACATTGGTTGGTTACTCAAATGAGCTCTCCATTATCATTTTTACCATTGGGTGGTCCACAATTAATTGTGTTTTTAACCAAAGTTACTATCCAATTTTCAAAGTTACTACCCACTTTTCAACAAGAATCAACTCTTGAAGGGCTCTTGTGCAAGAGCTACCTTGAAGTAGCTCTCCATGAAGAGCTACTCAAGAGCCCCTCAAGAACCACTCAAGTGCCCCAATGTTGGCCAAGAGATAGTTCTTGTTGGAGAGCTACTTGGAGAGCTACTTGGAGAGCCACTCCAAGAGCCCCTATGTACATGCTTACATGGTACTTTATATTATTTTTTGACATGAAAACTTACTACCTTTCGCCCACAACATTTGCAACTTTCCATTCACCTTCTCTTATTTTATTCATTTTTTTCTTGCATCCACCTACTTTTTTACACGTCTCTCTTACTTTATCTATATTTTATTATATTCATCCACATTAATTTTACACACTCTCATTCCTTTGTCTTAATATTTGTAAAAATTGTCTAATATATAACTATAAAGATCAGTATGAAATGAAGGTAGTATTTGTAATTTCTATTCCTACATGTGGCTCGTATCTTTGTGGAGCTGAACGGGTGAGTGACTGAGTGACCGACGATGGTGTGCCAATCGCACTTCGTCAAGGCGTCAATGGCTGGTAGCTAGGTGGCGGCGAAATGGCGAATAGATCGACAAAGAACCGAAGAGAGAGAACGGAGGTTTTAGCTTTAGGTTTTTGGTTTGAATATTCAATTTTTTTAAAAAAATAATAATTACGGTGTAACATGACACAGGATGTCCCAGCCGCCACTGTTGAATACTCGTATGGGATAGCTTTGAATTTGATTTATATATACTGTTTAAAAATTAAATTGATAACTTGATGACGTGCTTTTTAAACCCACCATTTATAAAAGCAAAGAACTAGACACAACACGACACATTATTGTGTGTATTGGGCCAGTAAAGTTGTGAATAACAGCCATTTTTTGACAACGCACGGCACGATGTGATCGAGACCGATTTGGCATAACAAACACATAAAAGAAGTGAACTTTGTCTCATGCACACGACTCAATGGAATTACATCATTGACTTAGCATGTCACTTTGCTTTGACTAAGTCTGTTGTAACCTTAAAAAAAATTAAAAATCATACTCCGTATTTAATGACTGAACTGAGGTACATGGTAGACACAAACGACACATAGTCGTATTTATTGGGCTAGTGAAGTTGTGCAGCAATTTCCTTTTGACAATGCACGGTACGATCGAGACAGTTTGGCATAACAAACACCTAAATTGATGACCTGCTTCTTAATCTCACCGTTTAGTTTTGTAGACTCAATCAATATTACATGATTTATATAGCTTGTTACTTTAATGGCTTTGATTAATTCTGTTGCGATCATTAAAATTAAGAAATTAAAAATGATATCTGGGTTTTTCTTACAAAACTTTGACCACTGTAACTCCTTCTTTTTTATGAATTTCTAAAAATAAATTTGCACTTATTGAAGTTGCAGAAACGCTGTCCATGTTGCAGCCATACACGGTGAAGTTCAAGTGCTTATTCAAGCAAAGTCACAGGCTGCTCGAGAGAAGACTGTTAGTGGTGAAAGTATTTTGCACTTGTGTATCAAACACAATCAGTTGGTGGCTCTCAGTTTTTTGGTACACACCATGGGTGATGGTCAACTGCTTAATTCCAAGGATAATGATGGCAATACTATCCTACACCTAGCTGTGCTTGCAAAACATTACGAGGTAGTATTTGGTACGGAGTAAACAATTATTTGTTGGACCATGCAGACTGTTTTATCCTTGTTGTTTTTCAATACCTTTACCACACACGTGACACGTCCTGTTTTTGGGACTCCTGAAATCATTCAAGTTTGAATACAATACCATTTACGTATTTTAAAAAGAGATCACGTAGTTTTAGGGGAGTATGTTAAATTTATTAAAATAAAATGAAAATGGGGTAGTGGATGAATTATTTATTAAAGTAAAAAGATGAGGTGAGTACGTGAGTGTGGAGACTACAAGAAAGAGATAAATATTACAGAGTAATATATTTGAAAGTGGGGTATAGTAGTAGGTGAATTGTTTATTATAGTAAATAGATGATTGGAATAAGTGTGAGGACTACAAAAAGTGTTGCGATCTTTATCATTTTCGCTACAAAAAATAGATATATATTACTCCCTCCGTCCCAAAATTTTAGTCCTGTTTTCCAAATCGGGCGTCCCATGATTATAGTCTTATTTCCTTATTTGAACACAAAAAATTTCTCATGTTACCCTCATTTGGGACCACAAACAAAAATATAATGTACTTTAATCATTTTAACATGTACTCCGTACTATTTTCTCTTCACCATGTACTTTATTCCTTTTTATATGTACTATATTCTATTTTTTCATCATCAATGTACTATATTTCAATTTCCTACCCAATATATTCCACTTTTCTTAAAATTCGTGTTTTTAGTCAAACAAGACTATAATTTTTGGACGGATGGAGTAATACGGAATATAATTGAAAATGGGGACCAAGATATGTCAAAAAATGAAAGTGTATCTCTTTTTAAAATACGAAGGGAGCTAGTACCACGTAATAACTAGGATTTCTGAGGAACTCTAAATCTCAAGTGATTTGTGTTCATATCATATGGGGACAAGGGGCTCTTATTATTACCCATTAATTTGATATTGATACCTAGACTAGTGTGGTATTAATATAGCAATACATTGTTAAGAAATCCTGATATCAATTTTGCATTGCAACTGTGTAGACTATAAAGTTGTTATTGAAGGAGGAAAGGATGGAGAAAAACGCAATGAACACTAGTGGATTAACCGCAATGGACACTTACATCCAGAGCAAGAAAGATCCTAGTGATGGGAGAATATGGTTGGCCCTTAGGCAGGCCAAAGTGTTAAAAGCAAAGGATTTGTTAAAACCCAAAAAAAGCAGCCGCGACTGGTTGGATAAACAACGTGCTGCTCTTATGGTGGTATCATCACTGATAACAGCAATGGTCATCAACCAGGTACTTCGATAATGGCGGCAAATGAAGAAATATTGTATAGTAGATTCCTCGCCTACAACACAATCGGACTAGTCTCATCCATGACTGTTATAATTCTCTTCATAAGCGGACTCCCTTGTATGAGACTCGTCATGGGAATTTTAATGATAACCATGTGGATCGCGGTAACAGCAACAACATTAACTTACTTAATCTCCATTGGCTTCCTTGGAACCACCAAACAGGTATACGCCATAATAATATATTCAACTTATGCTTGGTTAATTGTGTTAGGACTACTCATCGTAAGCCATGTTCTTCGCCTATTTGGTAAGTTTGTCAAGAAAATTATACGTCTGATTTCTCCAAGACCCAGAACGTAACTCGCCCTCCAGTTTGACAGCTTTATTTGAACAAGGAAGACGACATATGTATCATATAAAAACAAAAAACATTTGTATTAAAACGTCTGTATTGTACTATTGTTAACAATTCCATCTGTTTGTATCTGTTTGTTAAATTGATGTATGCAAAAATGTTGATTGTAGTGGGATATGATATACTACTAAGTCGATCAGTTATGGAACTGCGTGGTCAAAGTTTTAGAATCTGAAACCGATCAAACCACTTGAGTATGAACGTCTTGTCTAAATTTAGCTAGTATATATCATATGAACATATTTTATTTGAAACAAGTCAAAATAAGTTAAACAGGGCAGAGTCGTGGAACCTTAGTCATTGCATTACCACCAAAAAGAAGTCAATTAGTCCAGGTTTAGTTTTCTACTTACAAATGGAGTATATAATTAACGCATCCACCAGATCGAGTACCAGTTTTCACTTTTCAAAGGTTGTGAATTGGGTAGTCTTTAGTTTACTTTTCCACAAGAGACCGGTCAATGCATGACTTCCCATTTTTTTTAATGATATTCAACTCAATTAATATTAGAAATACATCATTATCTTGAATCATCAACGCCTACTTGAGTGTCATTTGAATCATAAATTTATCATAATTTCACTGAAAATTCTAGGATAATAATCCATTAGAACACGTAAATTAAGAAATACTTGAATTAGTCTCAATTTGACAATTCTAAGGCCAAGTTAAAAGGGATAAAGTAGCGAATGATTTGTTTACACTAAGCACAAAATTAATTAAACATGGAAGCCAAAACAGAGAGAAGCGCATCACTTGCTACAACAAGACTATACGATGCAGCACTTACGGGAGACGTACCATCGTTACTCAACTTGCTCGAAGAAGATCCACTTATCCTCGATCGATGCATCATTGAAAAATCCGGATCCTTTACGCAATCTCCATTACATATTTCTGCTAATCTTGGTCACATAAAGTTTACTAAGAAAATATTAGATCAAAAGCCAGAACTAGCAGAGTTGGTTGATCAATTAAAAAGATCGTCACCACTACACATCGCCTCTGGAAAGGGACACTTAGAGATTGTTGAAACTTTGTTAGGGGTGAATTCGAACATGTGTTTTACACATGATCAAGATGGAAGGACGCCTGTTCATGTAGCTGCTTTAAATGGTCATATTGATGTGCTTGATGTTCTTCTTCGGGTAGAATGACAGCGGTGGATACTCACAAGAGAAGCAAGAAGGATTCAATTACAGATGGGCAAATTTGGCAATATCTGAATGATGCCAATGCATTACCCGCAAAGGACGCTCTAAAACCAAAAAAAGACCGTATGTGGTTAGACAACCAGCGCACATCACTCATGGTGGTGGCATCCTTGATCGCAACCATGGCTTTCCAAGTCGGAATTAATCCCCCAGGAGGCGTTTGGCAAGATCAAAAATCATTTCCAAACGCCGATGGGGGACCGCATGATGCAGGTACTTCCATATGGTCACATGGAAATAAAATTAAGGCAAACAATCAATTATTAATAAGCAACACAATTGGACTAATCTCATCACTAAGTGTTATACTTCTCCTTATAAGTGGCCTTCCTTGCAAGCGATATTTCTTGCCGTTTTTGAGGTTCATTTTGTGGATTGCGGTGACAGCAACAACAGTGACTTACTTGTTTTCGGTAAACAAATTAACACCTAAAAGAAGCAGAGGAGTTTGGAACGCGTTGAAGTACTCTCTCATAACTTGGCTATGCTTGATGACTACTATACTTGGCGGACATGTCGTGAGATTCGTACTGAAGAAGATCGGTTGGCAACGGAGGCAGTCAATTATGAAATCTTGCAACAGGTATTTTACAAGGCTAACAACAACAACTACACAAATTACAAGTTTGAGCAACCGTGTATAGTTGCCATGGACTGGTCACTAATGTGTCGCATTTTTATCAACCCATGTTTTATCAATAATGCAGTCACTAATAATGCAGTAGTCGTAAATTTTGTGTTTCCTAACAGATTTGTTTTGGCACTTTTGGTGTTCATGGATTACATAAACAAAAATATCATACTAAATACTTAAATAGCAAAATGTGTAATAATGGATATAGGGTTAGGGTCAAGTTAATAGGGTTTTTATTGGGCAAGGCTCTTATTGGACAGCTCTTATTGGACAGCTCTTATTGGACAGGGTCATTATAGGGTCAAACTTATACTACAATTATTTTGAAAATTAAAATAGTAATGATATAAAAAATTACGTGTATAGCTTCGTATTTACTTGTACTTGCACATGGCTCTTTTGTTTTTCATTTTTCATTGCTCGTTTATTGACCCGCCCACTAATGACCCGCTATTGACCCGCGACCCGCTTTTGACCCGCCCATTATCGACCCGCTAAAAATGACCCTTTTAATACCCGACCCTCTTTTGACCCGCATCGACCCTAACCCGCCCCGCCCGATAACCAGGCCTATTGTCAAGTATTTCGAACTTTTTCAGCGAGGAGGAGTGATACACCGTTGAAACTGCAGGGCACGGTGGATAAAATTGTGCTCAATGTGTTCCAGAAATACCACAAACCACCATCCACCTGTCTAAAAAGATCAACCAGCTTTAAGTGTGCAGAGAAAATCAAGTTATGACCTTTGTGCATTCTGTTATAATAGAAAATGCTGAGAAAAGCATAACATACTCTTGTGTTTTGATATTCCCTCAACTCTTCTAGCATGACACCGTTGAAACTACAGGGGCACGGAAACCGCAAATCACTAAGATTAATTACGCTATGTAGAGACATACATGTCTTCCAGGTCGGATTCACTCAGGATCTTATCTGCCACACGCCCACACCTTCAAAGAATATTGTAATAATCTGAAACTTATATATGACAACTGAACCTAAATACATAATATCATTCCCTTGACTAAGAAATAGGAAAAAAAAAAAAAAAATGGAAGGGTACTAAGACTCCGTTCTATTGGACTTATTTTAACTGAACTATTAGAAATCAACACTTAGGATGATTTCTTTACTAAACTGATTTTCAGTTTAAGCTTTGAGAGAGAGAAAGAGAGAGAGTTCTAAGAACTTGATCAAACAGAATTTTATTATTTGATTGATGATCAATTCGTACAGCAAGCATGAACTATATATACAATCTAATGGTGATGTGTTGCATCCAATGAGATGGCTCTATTTGTACACATCAGCTATTGCAACTGTTAACAATCAGCTTATTACAAGAATGCAGTACAACAGAATCACTAACTAACTCCCTAGATTTAAGGCAGGTTGTTAGAGCTAGAAACTGATCATGTGGAGAAGCTTCTAGAATGCTGTATTGCTGTTTGATCATGCTCATTGTTGATGTTGCTTGTAATGCTGCGCCTTGCCTTGATCTTGTGTAGAATGGAAGAAAGAATAAGATTAGCAGTAGCAATAGGAGAGTGTACACCAACATGAACTTATATTATCTGAACTTATTTTATCTGAAAAAAACTTATTTTGTCTGAAATAGACTTATTTGTGTGTGAAAATGTCCGAAAAAACTTATTTTTGCTGAACTTATCTGGACTTATTTTGTCTGAAATAAATCAAAATAAGTTGAACCGAACAAGGTCCTTAACTGAACTTATCTGAAATTAACTGAACCTAACTAAACTTATCTGAACTTATTTTATTTAAAATAAGTCAAAATAAGTGGAAAGAAATTCTGAGTATACTGTAAATCGGAACAAGATATTCAAAAATCATTAAAAAAAATGTTCTTATGTCTTTCTTGATCTTTTGTCTCTTTATGTCAAATATAAGCACAAAATTAAGGGCGTAGTTTTCAAGCTTTCACCGACTTTAGCCTTGAATTTGTTTATTTCACCAATCAAAGGTTCAAGGTGATCTTGAACTCTTTTTTTCACCGATAGACCCAAGTTAACATTTTTATCATTCAACGCAATTTCAAAAACTCATCTTTGAATTCTTTCAACAACAACAACAACAACAACAACAACAACCAAAAAAAAAAGAGAGAAAACTCATCTTTTAATCTTTGACTATTAAAAAATAAGGCCCCTTATAATTAACCACATTAATTTATTTATTTTTGTTAATTTTCTTTCTTCAAGCTGGGTTATATGGAAGCAATTATAGCCTAATTAGAATCCTTTTTAAAAAAAAAACAATTATAACCTAAGAAAATCATCCGAGTTTTAACGTTTAGATCGTCTCATAAGATAAATGAAAATAAGTATTGCTAATTTAGATTGCTAAGTAATTCAATATTAAATATCTCACATTGCACAGTAAAAAAAAAACATAATATATTTATGACACACTACACATAAAACGTACACAACATTACTTATAAATTAAAGTAAACAAACAATAAAACTACACAAGTATTTATCAAAGTTACAACAATCTATCTTACAATAACAGCATTAATTAATTAATTCCTTGAGATCTTCAATCATTCATATCCATGGCTTAAAATCTGAGTTTATCCTTCATATCCTTAGTAATGGCAGGTATACAACTGGAACTTCGAGCAAGGCCCCCTTTCCTATTATTATTACCAGACTTAGAAACAGCACTACTGCTCTTCTTCAACAATTTCTTAACAGCATCAGCTTGATACAAAGCAGGGTAAACCCTACCAAGCCTATTAAACCTTACACAAGCATTCATATGTTCTTCCAAAGCTTCCTCCCTCGTTCTCCCGCCATTCTTTTCCATTTCTTCCTTGACTGCTTCGCCACATAACCCGCATATCAGCTTCCCTGAGTATCTCTTCTTCATCTCCTCCACGTACTCGGCCGAGCATTCCTCGCTCATTCCACAACACTCGCATTTTGCTAGCTCGATTTCTGATAGTATTGGGAGTGTCGTCTTCGTCAAACTTACAGGGTCATCAGAAATGTTTTCATCCATTGTGTGTAGTAACACGGTTGAAATGTCGGATTTTGTTCTTTGGAGGGTGTCCATTGATGATTTTCCAAGCTTGCTTATTTGGTGTAAAATTAATTTGATGCAAAATACAAGAGATTTAAGGGATTTATTGTAAGAAAATATTTATGTATATTAGAGAAACCTAGAGATTTGCGGAATTTGAAGGAAAATATTTATATTGGTAGGTCTTAAATGGATGAACATGTTAAGAATTTCACGAGATGGAAACCAACCATATAATAAAAAATAAAAAATAAAAAGATCGACGTAGAATTTGGTTAAGAAATTAAAAGTAGAGATTAAGAACAAAAGGGAGCTTTTGGCAATGGTAATCACGAGAGTTTTGGCTTTAATAAAAAGATAGAAAAACAGAGGAAAACTTGTGGAAAAGTTATTGAAAGAAGAAGCAATTTTTGGTTTGATTTGAGTTCACGGGTTTGGAGAATGGATGTAGAAGCAAGTAGATGGTTTAGGTTATGATGGATCTTTATTAAATATGATAGCTTACATGTTTCTACAGTGTCCACATAAAATATAATATTCATAAGCTTATAATATAATTATTTCCTAATACTCACACCGTTTTGACTGGATACATTTGTTAATCCACAACTTTGACCACCAATATCTTTAACTACATATTATAAAAACATATAAAAATATTAATATTTTGAAAATATATATTAAGATGAAGCCAACAATATATTATATAGTAACATTTATTTTCATACACCAGAAATAAAGTAGGATCGAAGTGGATTATGTGAATAGTGCAAAAAGTCAAAACGGTACGAGTATTAAGTGACAGAGAGAATACCTAATTAAGTTTTTGGTGTATAGAGAGTCATAATGGAAAGGATATACACAAGGTTTGATTCAAGGTTTTAAATATCGTCTCTAAAACTTTACCGTGTAAGGAAGGATTTATATAATTAATAGTAGTAGGAAGCTAGTACTAATAATGTATAGTAAGTTCATTGAACCATTGCTTCATGAACGTTCATCTAATTGTCTAGTTTGTTAATTGAACTCGAACTTAATCATATCCCTGCCTCCCAAATGCAACCATCAATTAATCATGAGTAATAAAACTTAATTATAAATATACTTTAGGACTTTATGTGTTAACTATTTGTCCTCCTTATCACTTACTACGTATGTTGTAGGCAAAGGTCACATGATTTGATTTGAGTCAAACTTTAAGGAAACTTGCTCCTTAAGAAAGTTAAAAATAAAAATAAAAAAGTTGGGCATTACTAATTGGTGGAGTGAACATGTAATTACGTAATCAAATCGATGCCTTGCTTCATTTAAGGGTACATAGTATTTCATGTTAATTAAAGCACTAAAAAAATTAAAACCTTGCTAGGCTTTGTATCTTGGATTGTACGGTAGGTTTATTATGTTAACAAAAATGGTGTCTACTCAAGGATTTTGTTTTTGTTTTTTTAAATACTATTTTGGATATATTAGTACTTTTTTTTCCGGCTTAACTTATTTCAACTGAACTTATTTATTTAATCAGATTGAATTAATCAAACTTTACTAGAATTTATTAGACGATGAAAATGATTGAATAAACTTAATTAGGTTGTCTTCACTTTTTTTTTTGTTTTTTTTTTTTTTGTTTGAGGGAAGGTTGTCTTCACTTCGCATAATTCAACTTAAACGTATACTCCCTCTGTTCCATAATGTTTCTCATGTTTACTATTCATATGGTCAAAGTTTAAAAACTTTAACCGTAATTAAATTGCGGTAATTTTTGTGTAAGACCGCCTTACCGAAAAGACCACTTTATTAAATTGCTTAATTACTTGGTTTCATTGCTTAACTTATTGGTTCAATTGCTTAACTGATTGGTTTCATTGTTTAACTAATTAGTTTCATTGCTTAATTAATTGGTTTTAATGCTTAACTAATTGATTTCAGTGTTTAACCACTACAAGAAAAGGGACATTGGGCTACGCTTTTTTTCGTTGTCCATAATCAAAAATTCGTCGCCCATACTTTAGGCGACGAAAATAATTTCGACACAAGGTCGTCATTGATTTCAGTGTTTAACGTAACTAATTGGTTCCATTGCTTAACTTATACGGAGTATGACACCAAGGTGGTCTTTTGTATAAAACTGCCTTATATAAAATTTTGTAAATTGATATATGTACCATAGTGTGTCTCATGTATGACGAGTCACACCATAAACTTGATGCATGGTGTGACGCGTGCAACTAATATGGAAAAAGTTATTGACGGATGTTACTTGACTATGTTGGTGTTACTTTATCTTCTACACTGATGTTACTTTATTTTCTGGTCTTTAAACATATTGGGCTTATTTATAAGTGTGAATATGTCAGACCATCAAGTTAATGGTGTGGCTGGTCACATATAAGATTTGTTGATGTCTTAAAGGAGAAAATTAGTTACAAAAAAAAAAAAAAAAAAAATTATTTCCACGCTCAGCATATATTTTTCAAGTCAGTATTATCATATTATTTTAGATTCTATTCATAATACCTAAAATCATACTCTCTCTGTTTTTTTAAATGTTTCACTTGGCTTTTATGAGCGTGTATTTTAATGCACTACTTCTACATTTGGTCTCTTTCTACCATATTTAATTATTTCTCTATATTTATTATTTTCCACTCAACATATATACTTCTTTCGTTCCGGAAATATCGCACCATGGTTGACTTTTACTCTTCTAACCATTACTTTGACTCTTAATATCTCAAAGCGTGTGCAAGTAAAAATTACAAAAAAAATTATATTTAAAAATATATATTGATACGGATGTAACATGACCCCACATAACTAAACTTTCTTTACGTACGAATCACAAAAATGGTCAAAGTCGTACTGTGAATAGTGTAAAAACAAATGGTGTGATATTTCAGAAACGGGGGAAGTATTTATTTTTCCTTTCTCATAGCCCCCACTTAAATAATTAAAATAAAAATCATCTCTCACACTCTATTACCACCATGACCCCCGTCCCCAATGTTATTTTAATCGACAAAATTATCTGCTTTCTAACTTGCCCATTTAATACTTTTGTATGGGCTTCCTAAAACTATGTGTCAGTGTGTCACAAGTGACGCATTTAAAAGAATAAAGGGAGTAATATTTTTTGTTATATATAATACTCTGTTACATTCTACGTAGAAACGAATCAAAGGGAAAAAGATAGAAATGCACAGTTTCTTGTAGCTTTTTTAATTAGACATATTTATATAAAAAAAAGTAAATTTTTTTTTAAAAAAAATGACGCATTAAGATATGACATGTATCATTTTTAGTGTCATTTTTTATATACTTATTGATTATAATTTTTACTATTTAGTATATGAACATTAAATATTCCTTAAAATAATATTTAATATATATTTATAAACACGGTGTTATTAACATTATCGGTGTTAATATAGATATTTTACATCGAGAGTCTAAAAAGTCAACATCATTTGTTCCCCTATCGAATAGAAATAGTCTAAAATAGAATATTAAGCTAATATAGACCTGATCATGCAGCCTAGCTCAAAAAATGTCAGATTTTGACAGAATTTGTGGTTCCGACTTTGGGTCCTGCCTTTTAGCCCAAAATATGGGGTTTGGGGCACACCCATCGGCCCGCTGACTGGCCCAGGTCCAGCCTAATCCGATAATCTATTATATACGGACCGGCCCAGCACTTGATTATGTCAAGTCAATATTGTCTTTGAAATGGTAAAATGTATCATATAGGCCACGCGACGCTGGCCCACTCGTATAATCAATTAGGATTGCCGTTGCCCAAATAATTATAAGAACGGGCCCAAAACAGCGTAAGCACATGCTCCAATGTTTAGATTGGAGTATACTCCGTAACTGATAATGTGAGTTTTCTATTAACTTCATCAAACTTATGTTTATGTATATTATCGGATAACTTGTAATAATGTGGAATTTTTAGTATGAGTTAATATCTAGTACAGGTTAGTAATTGGTTGGGATGTTGGGTAACTAGAGTATCACTCCATAAGACACTTTATTTTCCAGAAAACTTCCTACACTGAACTTCATTAATTAGATGGTCAAGTAAGTGGAAAATATCATCACGTATCTTATCCATAATACGTCTCAATTATTCATAATCAAATTATGTCATCACGTATATAAGTAGTAGTTGTACTTACGTAGTACAAACTTGAATGAAATTACTTCCTCAATCTCAATTTACTCACGGAATTAAATTTTCATGGACGAGAAAAATTTAATAATTATAAATTAAGATTGTAAAAGAAAAGTGTAACCATTAAATTGAGACGGGTGTACAAGGAAAGTTGGGAAGAGTAGGATTAGAAAGTTGAATGAAATAGACTACACAATTATAAGTCCAAAATGACTGTTGGCCGTGAAAATTGCGTGGTGGGTGTCTTAAGTTATTTAGCTAAGATGTGACTTCTTAATATGAAGTCTAGCTCAGACGTGGTTGACAAAATGGTGCATGGTCCGTATACTTTTTTGCTATTTTATGTTTGTCCCATTTTATTTTTTATTAATGGTATTAAATATTGTATTTTAACAATTAGAGGGTTAAAATAAAGTGAGTACGTATAAGAATGGAGCCATGGTGAATTGGTGATGGAGGGATTTAGTCACCCCTTTAATTGCAAAGTTGACTTCGATCTACTCTATGTAGTTTGATATGGGGAGACATTTATGAAGTGAATTATATATGCATAGCTCCACCGATCAAACTAATAAATTCTTTGCACGAAATCTACAATAAGGCTTATTTTAATCAATGTTTAATTACTCAGCAGTACACAATTTCACAATAATAGATTAATCATTATATTATTAATCATTCAACTGATACAATATCAATTACATTAATTAGGTGATCTACTTTATTTATCACCCCAGTTGATTATCGATAACGAAAATGATAAAGGTCGCAACATGCGACTTTTAAGCCGTGTCACAATGATGACATGGCATGCTTATGTGTCATGATTTAAATTGGAATCTAAAATATTTAACTTATATATCCTATTATACATGTTTAAAATAAGGGTAGAAAAATCTTAATATTCTAATTTGTTTCTTTCTTTATATCGATTACCTTATTTACATATTTTCATAGTAAAAATTTTGCATTGATAGTAAAAATATTATGATGACTCATAGCCTACGTGGCGCATATATGTACCAATTAAACTCCGACACGTAAGATTGCGATAACTAAATATTGTCGCAACTTGCGACCTTTATCATCACCCGATGGATAAATCTCTTTTGAGTTTGTATGTGAATCAGACTCCATGTAAGCTAGACAAGGCCATTGAAATTTTATTTTATCAATTTTTAACATTTAATTAGTCCAATCTACGTGGCTCAACTCACTTGACCAATCGATCATGTTTTAGCCTTTATGCTCAGAAGTTTAACTTCGTGTTAACCATGTACATAAACTCGGCCTATAATTAGTTCAAACTAATTTAGTAAAACTCATACTAGAAGGTCAAAGTTGAGTATTTCTTTATTAAATGCATTCAAAGTTGCTTAGCTCATGGGCTCTTCCTAAGTGTAGAGTTAGGTGACGTTGACCTAATTCTTAAGCAATAAAAACAATAATTGAAATCGAGTGGTTCATGTATCTTTCGAATTTGTTGGATTTTATGGAGCATGGGGCATCATGATTAACTCCTATCTGGTTATCCAAAGATTAATTGAAGTCACAATCTTCAAAGTTACATCGTTGTGCTTATTTTAAACGCCATAACTAGTTTTAATAATACATACATGCATGCATCTTTCAATAATTAGTTTTATTTTGAATTTAATAATAACGTATCTTCGGCAATTTAACAAACGAGGCAAAGAGTGTTGCAAAAATGAACAATAAAAGACTTCACACAAATAATATAGACTTTGTAGTTTGTACAATTTAACTTAAATTCATGAAGAGGAGACCTAAAATATCGAGTTTGTACAATCTTGTAGGGGGTGGAGGGAGTAGTATGTACTCTATATCAGTTTTAAATAAAAATAAGAGAGAAAAAACTTACAATCTAATGAACGGAGAGACTCATTTGAAAAATCTAAAATAAACATCTGAGCCCAGTAATAGGATTAACAATCATGTATTATCATACTATGACCTCATTAGCTAGCTAGGTACCGTAATCGAATAATACACTACTCCAATCCCTATCGAAATTTGAGAATTTAGATAATTCGTCTTTTGGAATGACTCCGTAAAAAATTAGTCATTTACACATGCTTCTAAAATATTATTCGTATGTATTTAGATTTTTATTTCATTGAAAAGGAACTTCAGTTAGCCATACAAGTCATTAATTAATATGCATAATTGTGTCAAGTGTTGCTTTGTTGACTTCAATTCCTAATTACATGTTCAAAAGGTAAGCAAATACTAGTTGAACAATCTAATGCCATTTTTCTGGAAAAAGAATATTTCGGACCTATAAAGTACCATTAAAAATAAGTATAAATAATAATACAACGTCATCGATTTGGAGATTGTCGAATTTGATATTTTTGACAGAACAACCCTATTTTGATAAAATTCAACTTTAAATAATTAAATTTTGTCTATTTTAATTAAATTTTTTTGTTAAGGTAACTAGATCTTTTATCAAATAAAAAAAAAATGTTGATTTTTCCTCTAAACAGAAAAAAAAAGAAAAAAAAAAAGAAACAACCTCGTAAAGAAACTTTCCTTTCAGTCTTCCCAAAATTCCGCGGTAAAAAGTTGGAACATTAAACTGCCACCTATTCTTTCTCTCCTCATTTTGTCTATTTTCCAACCAACCAATCTCCATTTTCCGATTTAAATTTAATTTTTCAAATAAAATCCCCGTCTATAAATCTCCATTGATTTCTCTCATTTCTTTTCTCTTTGCTCCCCAAATCTCCCATCCATTTCTTTTTCCACCACACCCTGTCAAACTCTCTGCAAATTTTCTCTCTTCACCGCTATAACCACCGCAATGGCGGCGGCTAGCGTGGAGGAGCTAACCTCCGGAGCTAGCGGAAGAATTATTCCTCTCTTCCACAGAGCTAAATCCATGGCTCTTCTCCTCATTCCTTCTTACAATTTCCTCAAAACATCAATTATTCTCTTTTACTCTTCCTTCCTTTGCTTTCTTCTCCTCCTTCTCCCTCCTTCTCAACGGATTTCTCCTTCGACGGAGGAAGCGGCATCGGATTCTCCGCGGCCGCCTTCGCGGTTGAAGTTCCAGCGCCGGAGATTGTTGGAAGAGCAGAAAGATACAATTCGTCGTCGTGCGCTCGCTGAAGCCCTAGAAATGGTGCCGGTTTCGATTGAAGGAGAGGAGGAGAGGGATATTTCGGAGAATTGTCGATGGAGTACTTCGCTTTTCTTTGGTATTCGTCGAAATGCCCTCTTTTCCCGGTCTTGGTTCCCCGTTTCCGGTAATTCGAAGTACGGCCCCTTTCACAATAATTTTTATGTGTTTATTTAATTTTGTGTTGATCGGAGTGGAATTTCATGGAAATTTAATGTTTTTATTCTTTGCATGTTGAGAATATTTTATTCAATTAAAATTGGCTGCCTGGAAGTTTCTAGGTTTTCATGGAGTTTTATTGTCTGCGGATTTTGATTTGGTATTTTGGAGGGTTTGATTTATTCACTGACTCACTGTTTGGAAGTTGCCGAAGTATTTTATGATATAAAAATATGGTGTTAGTTTGTTCAATTTTGGGTTTTTCTTGATGTTGTTTGGTTGCGGGTCACCTGGATGAATGTTTGGGGAAATTAACAAATTTCTGTGCAATTTTGTTGGGTTAGTAAGTATTCGTTGATTTCGTGGTTGAGCTGTTTGATCATGAGTGAGCATTTTGGGTTTCCTCCTCCAAGTTTTTTTCGGTTTGTTGAACATGTTTCTTCGGTGACCAATGAGCTAAGAATCAAGAGATTCTCTAGTTGAGAATCTGATTCTCGTTTGGGGTTCGCACCTTCATTTGGCCCGGCATGGGGGAAAAATGTAAGAAAATACATTAGGGAGAATAGCAACTTTTTGGGTTGCTCGTGCAAATTGATGCTTGATGAGGAGGTTGGATGTGTAAATTGTATCATTTTGAGTGATTGAAGGAGGGTTTAACTTTATATCTGATCATTAAGATGATGTTTTGTTCGTTATCATGCAAAAAGATTCCTTTTTAGGCTATGTAGACACGGTGCTTGCCTTTGGGGGTTGATTGCATTAGATGCTATTTCTTTGAATTGTCAAATTTGAGGTTATTACTTGATGTGACCCATTGCACAATAGCATTTTCTTGCAGTTGGATGATGCAATGTTTTTTAGATTTTTTCATGTTCGTGTGTGTATTTGAGTAATAAAAGCCTGGATGATGAGTATTTGAGTCGTATTCTCGCAATCGGATTGACCTTTATTTTTCTTTTTGCTTGTAAGAGTAGTATAGGATTATCTTGAGCTAGTTGGGTTGTCAGGGGAGGCTGTGTACTGTGGCTTTTGGTGTGAATGATGCGTGTCTCACTTGTTGGTCAATGTCATTTTTGAATTAGCTATTGAATAAGTGAAGAATGGTCAGAAACAGAGAATTGCACGGGAAATGTGTGTGAACAAGTTTCTTTTTCTGGGAGTGACACTGTTCTTTGAGGAAGTGTAGTAGAATGCATTTGCATTTTGCATTTTGTACAAGTCTTTCCTTGTGTTCATGATAGCTGAGTCAACCTCTTTAAAGCCAATTTTCCTAAAATTTGAAATGTCCAGCTAACTTCCCAACCGGCACTTGATCAACTTGAAGTAGAATAGACTTTGCCCATTGAATATTTCTTGGTATAGGACTATGACATGACCACCTCAGTTGTTGATTCTGTCTTTTCTTTGTGCTTACCTAACAAGTTTAATTTTATCGTAGAGGAACTCATTTGGATCTTTGAGTGGATGTTAAGTTGCTAGCTTTAGCTTTTGAGTAGCCAAAAAAGGTCAAATGCTTAATTCATATACTACAAGACAAAAAATAGGTATTCGCTCCGTTCTTGAATATTAGTCCCTTTTCGAATCTAAGACAGTCCAATATAGGTACACTTGTCACATGAATCTAACCCGTGTGGGTAAGAGAGAAATAATTAAAGAGTTTAACGAGGATAAAGGTTTAATTGGGAGTAAACAAGTAGGGTATTTGGATATTTTCGAGGGTATATAAATGTTGGACAAACAAGGAAAGATTCCAAAAGGGACTAATAAATAAAAGCAACTCAATACAGAAAAAGGACTAACATTCAAGAACGGAGGGAGTAATTTATTCAAAATTCATCAAGTAGACATCTTCCCGCATGACCATCACCAAATCACCGAAGTTCAAGAACATATAGAAGACTTTCAAAATTTCAGGGTTTTCGTTGATCTCTTATCTGTGGTACTTTCGGAGAGGCGTGGAGGAGAAATGGAGGAGTGGACTAGACCGGACAGGACTGTCGGTATTCCAGAGGCTTCTGTTCTCTATTTCTCATTTTTTGGTTGGGTACTGGGTCAGTTGTATCTTTGTTAATGGTAATGCCTCATTTTCTTCTTAGTTTCTCACTTTGATGTTCATTTGTGATTTATGAGGGAATTAGATGGTGCTGTGGCTTACTATACGCCTCTGCCAATTGTTGGTGGTTGAAGACGGCAAAGAAAGCGGAGTTTAGATTTGAGTGGATAGGGGGGAAAGATAAGGGTAAAGAAGAGAAGATATGAAGTGTGTTCTGCTGTTTTCCTTTCTATTAACAGCTCCATTCTCTTCCCTGTTATTTTTTAACATCATTCTAACTTCTAACTGACATCTATTTTGAAGTCCTTAATGATTTATAAAACACCAAAAAATTAATAGAGAAGAGAAGATATGAAATGCATTTCTCTGTTTCCCTTCTATTAGCTGCTCCATTCTCTTCCATGTTAATTTTTTAACACCGGTTTAACTTCTAACTGACATCCAGTTAGTCCTTAATGATTTATAAAACAGCAAAATGTAGGTCCTGCCGTCCTGGTTGCTTAGGTAACTTGTATACCTTGTTGGTTAGGGTTTAGGATGGTAAACAAAATATTTATGTTGGAACACAGCAGTGCAAGGAGGTTGCCTGTTCTGAAAGACAAACATAAATGAAGATCTAGATATTTGGGATATTAAGCCTATTAAGCCTTTTCTTGAGCTATCCAAGCTGCAATCCTGTAATTTCCCTCAGCGGGAGACATTTTTCCGGATATTAAGCCTTTTTTTGAGCTGTTGTTTTTGTATTTCTCTGGTCCAAAATACTCTTCCTCTTTTTTCTTTAAACAAAGATATTAACAGTGGCTATGGGACTAGAATTCATGTTACACTTTTTTCTCTGTCAAAAGCATTTACTACTTCAATCTGTTAGTTATTAAAGAGGCATATATGTGAATACATGTACCTTAACTATCTTGAGAAACTGAAACTTCGTTATGGAACATCTGTAAATAATACAGTAATATGGGACTTAACGATGATGGGAGTATAATTTAAACATTATAAATCTCAGGATTAACAAATCTAAATTTTCAGGCCCTTCTTTCAATTAGGACCCGTGATGTAAAATTCCTTTGATGTCTGACATCGAATGCTCTGGTTATCTGGTTTTGGAGTGGCAGATATGTGGTGTTCACTTGCTGTGTATCATTCTTAATAAAGTTCTTCAATTAGCTAATATAATCTCTTGAGAAAAAAGAGGTGATGTTTAGTGCTTTCCTATTTGCTACTACTCCTTAGGATGAGCATTTACTTGTAGTGATGTCTTGGTTGCATGTTAATGAGGATCGCGTGATTTGTTTTTAGCACTAGTTATCTGATAAAAAGGTCTTTCTAGATGTTGTGGATCATGTTGTTTTAATGAAGCTTCTCTTTTAAAGTTAATTTTGATCATCCTCCTGGTGTATTATGGGCATCTTGACAACTCTAGCCCTATTTTGACACTGTTAAAAGCGGAAAATACTTCATCAGTTCATCCAAAGTTGTTATAGCTGTTGTTCGTGATCCCGTTATTCTTGGCAATTATTGAATATGTTAAATGTGTCTTACTCTGTTAGTAAGTGAAGGACTGAAGGGTGATAAAGATCCCTCTGACAGACTGACACTGTTGCTTTTGTAGGTTACCATACCATGTCAATAAAAAATGACGAGTTCATGCAATATTGCTAAAGGTTCAATATCAGTAGAAGATTTTGTCCTGAGAATATTTTTTGTGTGATTATGTATGTATCCTGCCCACTTCCCCCTGGAGCTGCTTGTATGTGGTGTCTGCAGCGTAACGACGTGCATTCTGGAATATTGAGATATGTGTGTCCTCATTTTTGTAAAATTAATATTTCTTACATGTTTTCAGGGGCATCATCATTATTATTCACGGACTTAATGAGCATGGGTAAGTAAAACCCTTGTAAGTTACTTTTGCTGCCATCTATGGTGGTCTGTGTAGCTTAGAGATGCAGTTTACTGTCTCTCTTAAAATTACCTGATCCGTTACTTTGTTTTTTATTTGCAGTGGAAGATATGCTCATTTTGCAATGCAATTAACCTCTCGCAACTTTGGGGTGTATGCTATGGATTGGATAGGTACTTTTGTTTTTGACTTTAAACCAGCCATTTTTTCTGTATTGTGAGTTTGTTGCTATCTTGGTCGATATGGTGGTCTTCAGCTATTCTGTACTTCTATGTTGTGATTGTTCCAATTCCATTTGTCAGATTTTTTATATCGTTCATTATTGCTTAATAAACATGTTCTGCACAGAGGCTAGAGGGGGAAAGGTCAAGAGAAAAATTAAATATGATATATATTGTCCTGATCCACTATAGTAGAAGTAGCTCTATTTCTGATGCCATCTGAATATCTGATAGTTTTGATGGTCTTCAATTAATACCGTCTCTTTTGTAGGAGTTGAGGTGTTGCATCTTGAAACTTCAAAGTTTGTTGACCTAAATATTGTCTGTATTTTGGTGTATTTCTAAAAAATAATTTTCTTATAAAACATTTCCTTATATCCCAATAGTTTGTAGTTATGGCACTATTTACTTTGTGTGATTCGTTAGTCCTTTCAGGATGATTTTTCTAGAAACCTTATTGTTAATTTTTGAATTTATTGTAGGCCATGGTGGTAGTGATGGGCTGCATGGGTTTGTTCCCTCCCTTGATCAAGTCGTTGCCGATACGGTAAGTTAGAATTTTGTCCATTTTATTTTTCTCTAGAATTCGATCACATATTTTAGTAGGTTATGAAATGTTCTTGTAAATAATCGTCTCTCAGTTGATGTTTTGTGCCTGAAATTAATGTTACTGAGCTCTTTTCTCTATGAACAGGCGGCTTTCTTGGAGAACGTCAAACTTGAGCATCCCAAGGTACCTTGCTTCCTGTTTGGTCACTCTACAGGGGGCGCCGTGGTTTTAAAGGTTAGTATCTCACTCCTAGTACGGGGTAGTTAATATTTTGGAGGTGTTCCTACACTTTTACACTTTCTTTGGGATCAGAAATTTGGCTGGATTCACTTTAACAGCATATATACTCTGTTCTTGTACAGGCAGCTTCATATCCTCACATTGAAAGAATGGTTGAAGGAATTATTTTGACCTCACCTGCCTTGCGAGTTAAGCCATCACATCCTGTGGTCAAGGTATGTTCATGAATGAATGCATGATAATCTTCGTTGGTTTTTTTTTTTTGACAATTTTATGGCATATCATACTCTACCCTTGATAAAAATTGGCTTTAGCATATCACATAGTTAGATAGTTAGCATATCATACTCTACCCAAAATTGTTTTTTTTTTTTTTTTGACAATTTTTTATGGCATATCAAACTCTACCCTTGATAAAAATTGGCTTTAGCATATCAAATAGTTAGATAGTTAGCATATCATACTCTACCCTTAAATTTTTTGACAATTTTATGGCATATCATACTTTACCCTTGATAAAAATTGGCCCCAATAAGGCAACCAACTGAGATCATATGGGTTTGTCTGTGCCTTGGCATGCAAGATCACAGTTATGTTCTTTATGGGAGAAAAATATATAGGTGTAGAAACAACTGGGGAGTAAACATGAATTTTATTTTCCAGTAAATGAATGTATCCAAATCTTTTGTTCAATTTACTAGCCAAGTGAATGAGAATTTGGAAGACTTGCCATGAAGTCTTCCCCAAAAGCAAGAGACCATGTCATGAATGCGCCCTTCCAATTAGAAACTAGTACGAAATACTAAATGTTGTCATTTAGTCCAAATACATGTTTGCTGTTTGCAGACTAGGCCTATTTGCCGACTCTGGTAGGTTGTTTACTTGCCTCCGTATTGGATTGGGGTATGGTATAAGGGGGGGTTAGATTGATAAACCTTTCCTCTCATACGCCCCCTTCTCACCCACGCACACACTAAAAAAAGGTCAGGGAGAAAGCACATATATATGCTCATGCTCATGCTCGTGCTGCTGTGTATGCAGGTTATAGCCCCTGTGTTTTCCTTAGTTGCTCCTCGATTCCAGTTTAAAGGAGCGAACAAGAGAGGCATTCCAGTTTCCAGGGATCCAGCTCAACTTCTTGCCAAATATTCTGATCCACTGGTTTACACTGGTCCCATAAGGGTTCGGACTGGGCATGAGATATTGCGCATCACTGCTTATTTGACACGCAACTTGAAATCCGTCACTGTTCCATTCTTTGTTCTTCATGGAACTGCAGATAGGGTTACTGATCCACTTGCTTCTCAAGATCTCTACGATCAAGCAGCCTCCAACTTCAAGGATATTAAGCTTTATGATGGCTTCTTGCACGACCTCCTCTTTGAACCTGAACGAGAAGATATTGCTTGGGATATCATCAACTGGATGGAGAAGAGGCTAGCCGCGTCGCTGTATTTTGGGAAATCAGTTGGCTGATTTTAGCACCACTCAGTACTCGGTTTGTGATTGCGGATCCGGTGGTGATTAGGTGTTACCTCAACATTCAAAAAAAAGGTTGGTGATTAAAATGAAAATCATGTTGAAGTGTTTATAGTACTTCGTCTGTGAAGCACTGGTTGTCACATTGCTAGTTCGAACTCGTAATGTGACAACTATGTTGGAGCGGAGATAGTATTTGTTTTGGAATATAAAAGCGGGATCTGGAAATTGTATAGCATATGGCCAGATCCTTGTGGTAGGTTAGTGTGCCTGATTACAGAGTATATCTGTTTTCTGGCGAAGTTTCCTTGAAAACATTTGGTAGTGATCTGTATATGATATGAAACTGTCATTGTAGTTTTTATTTTTTGGGGTTTCCTGAATTTTGCTGAAAGTGGCATGCTTGTAAAGGTTCAAATGTAAACAGTCTTACTCAGCAATATGTAGAGAGGCTGGTTTATTTATAGTATTTGTCAACTTCTCGAACAATGGAGTGTTTATATATACGTAGTGTAATTTTATTGATTTAGTAGTATTTGGTTTGAGTTTTGGATGAGTGAAAATTATTATGTGTACCGTGCATCCAAAGGTCATTTTTATATTCATTGGTGGTTTCTCTCACATTTTCTCCTCACATACACGTAAGAGGAAAATGTGAAATGGCACACGGTGCATTCTGGTGCATATAATATGTACTAACGGATGAGATCGAAGAGGATCATGTAGTTAGCTATTCTGATAGTGGGAAACAACTGGCTTGCGTATGTTGCAATGTTGTTTACCAAATTGGATCCAAATTCAGGTGGAGTAATAGAATAGGCGTCGCATTGACTTAACTGCCTTGCACCAGCCAGATCTTTCATTAGTTGATTTCTTCTATTCTTCTTTCTAGAATGGCTATAAACTTCTATGATTATTGAATCTAATGTTACTTTGATCGTCGTTTGAGCACATGTAATTCGGACACAAGAAACTTTACTAAATAAAAAAGGTTGGTAGTCACTAGACCTGTCAAACGGGTCGGTCGGGTCGGGTTGTAAAAAATTATTTTCGGGTTCGGGTTGAATCGGGTCGGTCATTTTCGGGTTCGGGTTTACAAATGCTTGTTCAAGACCCAGAACTTTCGGGTTCGGGTCGACCCAACGGGTTGAGAGATTTTAAAACGCGCATTATATTTTCATTAATTTAGGTGATAAATATACAAAGTATTAGCAGAAATTAACAAATTTTCCCACACAAGTTTATATTTAGTCAAATTCAACTATAAAATGACGTATAAGTATAAATAAAATCATATTACACACAACAATAGTAAAAACAACGTGCTTATTATGCTTAAATTTTCTCATAATCTCATTTTTTAGTATAAATACAATGATTTTCAATCGGTCGGGTCCAAAACGGGTTCGATCGGGTTTTGACCCATTACTTTTCGGGTTGCTCGGGTTCGGATAAAATCGGGTTACGGGTCACAAAATCTTGTTCAGGACCCAGTATTTTCGGGTCGGGTTCGGGTCGGTTTTCGGGTCGGGTCGATTTTTGACAGGTCTAGTAGTCACCCATGATGGGAAAATGTAAGACTACGAGGGACCATCAATGGATATAAAATAACCTTGGGTGCACGGTACATCTATCACAATTTTTTGCCCTATAAGTAAAAAGAAAAGACCCTATCGAATCAACATCTATCACAGGTTAACCAGCTCAGCTACGTCCCCTACGCAAGTCTTCGCTTGAGTCACTCTCA
This sequence comes from Spinacia oleracea, assembly GCF_020520425.1. Lineage (NCBI taxonomy): Eukaryota > Viridiplantae > Streptophyta > Magnoliopsida > Caryophyllales > Amaranthaceae > Spinacia > Spinacia oleracea. The sequence continues at coordinate 122,090,726 of NC_079487.1, read as the reverse complement.
AACATTTCGCAGTTGATGGTCCCCACCAACTTGTGTTGGTTCTATATGACACAAAAACACAAATTTGTATGTAGTCAAATTCAACCATAAAATGACGTATAATTCAAAATCACGTTTATCAAACTTAAAGTTCTCATAATCTCCTTTATTACTATAAATACATAATCTTCAACAGGTCATATTAGGGAAATCCCATTCCAAAAGCATTACGAAGTTGATGAGACTCGAACTTATGACGTCCAAGTCATAAGGTGAGTTTCGGAGAGATCAGGCGAGGAGGAGAGATGTAGAAAATAGTGTCACATGGTAATGGTATGTGTACTATGTGAGCTGTATGGTTGTGTATGGCAGCCTTCTATTGGTTGTCTTGTAGTATGTGCTGTCCTTTTTGTATTGGTTTGCTTTCCTAGGTTAGAATCTTCCTAGGGAATGTAGTTAGCCATATATATATATATGGGATGTATGAGGAGCGCAGCCGCGAGAGAATGAGCAGCACAAATTTTGTGCCTTGCTAAACAAGAAATGAAAACAGCAATCTTGCTGAAACATCTTTGATCTTATTTTCTTCATGGTATCAGAGCAGGAAACGCTCTAAACTCAAACAAAATTGTATTTTCTTTTGAAAGTTTCAATCTTTAAGGAAGCAAGATGCCAGATGATGGAGATAGTAGTGGAAATCAAAATGGGAATGCATATGCAGATCCTTATTATTTAGCCAACTCAGACCATAGCAGTTCTAACCAGCAGCTTGGAATCATCATTTTTAATGGTGAAAATTATCTCAACTGGACCAGGAGCATTAGGATGGCACTTGGCTCAAGGAACAAGCTTGGATATATTGATGGAAAGATCAAGAAGCCAAATCAGGGGCATGCAGATTTTGGTAAATGGTACAGAAATGATAATGCTGTGAGAGGATGGATTTTGGCTTCAATGACAACAAACCTTGCAGAGAGTCTCATATACCTTGAAACTTCCAAGGATTTGTGGGACGAAGTCAAGGAAAGGTATGGTCAAACAAATGCCCCCCTCTTGTATCAGCTGAAGAAAGAGTTGAGTGATTTGAAGCAAGAAAATCAGGCTGTTGGGAATTTTTACTGCAAGCTGAAGAATTTATGGGATCATATATCTTCTATTGAAGGTATGCCTGAGTGCACATGTGGAGCAATGAGTAAATGCACTTGTAACATGATGAAAAAATTGGCAGATGCAGAATCTCTGAACAAACTGATACAGTTTCTAATGGCTCTCAATGAGGGTTTTGAGAACATCAGGGGAAGCATTCTTGCTATGGAACCTTTGCCTCCTGTGAATAGGGCTTTCCACCTTGTTCAGCAGCAAGAGAAACAAAAGGAAATCACTGGTAACATGAGTAGCAACAATGAGATGAGTGCAATGAGTGTGAAGAAGCAATATGTGAACACCTGGCAGAAAAGAGAATCAAAAGAAGCCAAAATGAAGAAAAAGTGTGATCACTGCACAATGAAAGGGCATACTAAAGAAGAATGCTTCCAGCTTGTGGGTTATCCAGACTGGTTTAAGAACCCTGGGAAGGGAAAGATAACACACAAGACATCAGCAAATGTGAACAAGCAAGGGAATGACTTTGCAGGTGACACACCACTTGAGAAAAGCAATGAGCATGGTGAAACAAGTGGAGCAAAGTCAGATCCAAACCTTATCTCTACTCTGGTGCAGGAAGTGATGAAGGCACTCAGTGAGAAACAACATTTAGCAAACTTTGCAGGTAATCTCCTTGCTTCAAATGTAGGACATTATTTTCAAGTTTTTGATCCAGGAACTTGGATAATAGATTCAGGTGCTTCTGATCATATGGTGGGAAATAGAGATTTACTTGTTGAAATCAAACCCCTTAGATTTCATGTGAAAGTGGGACTTCCTGATGGTCAAATCAAAACTGTAAAAGAAATGGGTTCAGTAAGTTTGAGCCCCAAAATGATGCTGAAAAATGTGTTATTTTTGCCTGATTTCAAACATAACTTGATGTCAGTAAGCAAACTGATAGAAGATGATCTTTGCTTGGTGATTTTTGACAAAAATGGGTGTGTAATACAGGACCCTATCAGTAAAGATGTAATTGCTGAAGGAAGAGGTGAAGAAGGTCTCTATAAGCTGGATTTTGGAAAAGCAGAAGAGAAGAATAGCAATATTAGCAGTATTAGTGGTAGCAATAATGCAGTTAGGAATATGAAACAGAACTTGAGTGTGTTACATGCTAGGTTGGGTCATGTTTCTTTGTCAAAGATGAAGCATTTGAGTATTTGTCATTGTAAGAACCTAAATGAGTATTTTTGTGACACTTGTTGTGTGGCAAAACACCACATATTGCCTTTTAAGCCAAGCAGTTCAATTGCTAATAGTATTTTTGAGCTAATTCATGTTGATTTGTGGGGGCCTTATAAGGTCAAAAACATCACAGGTGCTAGATATTTTCTAACCATAGTAGATGATTTTAGTAGAGCCACATGGACTCAACTATTATCTAACAAGGAACAGGTAAGAAGCATTCTTTGCAACTTCTTCTGTTCTGTTGAAACTCAATATGATACCAAGGTGAAAACACTGAGAAGTGATAATGGTACTGAAATTCTTCAGTCAGAATGTGGAAAGATGCTTGCAGAAAAGGGGATTTTGCATCAGAGAAGCATAGCAGGAGTTCCTCAACAGAATGGTAGAGTGGAGAGGAAACACAGATTCCTCTTAGAGACTGCAAGAGCAATTAGACTTCATGCAGGTCTACCCAAGTACTTCTGGGGAGAATGTATTCTCTCAGCAACCTATTTGATAAACCTTTTACCTAGTTCAGTTCTTGGATGGAAAACTCCTTTTGAAAGATTAAACAAGAGAAAGCCAGAATATGAACATCTTAGAATAATTGGGTGTTTGTGTTATGGCTCCCCCACATTGAGGAAAACTGACAAGTTTGAGGAAAAGGGAATCAGATCAGTGTTACTAGGGTACCCCTATGGTCAGAAAGGATACAAGTTGTTTGACTTGCAGAAAAGAAAAATGTACATGTGTAGAGATGTGGTGTTCAAAGAAGACATCTTTCCTTTCCTCAATCCAAAACAGCCTGTGTTACAAACCTCACAACAACATGGAATTTTCCCTCTCTTGGTGTCTGATGAAATAGAAGAAAATGATTTTTTTGATGATGGAAGCAATGGTGAAAGCATAGGGAATTTTGATTCTCTTAACCTGAATGGAACAGGACAAACTCCAATTGAAAGCTCTCCTCAAGTTTCTGAAACTGGTGAGAATTCACCAACTTTAGAAGTAAGTTCAGAAGAGAACACTCAAGTCATCATCCCAACAGAACAACCTCTTGAAACTAGAAGATCAGAAAGACCAAGAACTGTTCCAAACAAGTACAAAGATTTTGTGTACAAGATTCCTGGTGTTGAAACCCAATCAGACCAGTCCACTTCATTCACAGTCCAAACAATGAAAGAAATGAAGAATCACTCTGCTGATTTCATGGCTTGCATAGGGAAAGTGATGGGCATAAAAGAACCAGAAAGATATGAGCAAGCTCAAGGTGATCCAGGATGGGAAGCTGCAATGGAAGAGGAATTCCAAGCAATGGAGAAGAATGGAACTTGGAAGATGGTAACCCTTCCAGAAGGAAAGAAAGCCATTGATTCCAAGTGGGTGTACAAAGTGAAATGTGACAGGGATAGGAAAATAGTAAGACTCAAGGCAAGAATAGTAGCAAGGGGTGACAAGCAGATAAAAGGGAAAGATTACAAAGATACTTTCTCTCCTACAGCTAAATTTAGCACTGTAAGGATCTTGATAGCTCTTGCAACTATCAAGGATTGGAAGCTGCAACATCTGGATGTGAACAATGCTTTTCTGCATGGTTACATTGAGGAAGAAATTTACATGAAGCCCCCTAAGGGATACAAGAAAGGGAAAACAGGAGAAGTTTGTAGACTAATAAGAAGCATTTATGGTCTAAAACAAGCATCTAGGGCTTGGAACTCAGCCTTGAAGAATTTCCTAATGAAGTTAGGATACAAGCAGTCAAAGAAAGATTATTCTCTTTTCATAAAAGAAGAGAATGGAAAACAAGCAATCATTCTAGCATATGTAGATGATTTGCTTATCACTGGAAATGATTTGGAAGCAATAGATCAATTGAAGAAAAGCTTAGATGATGAATTCACTATTAAAGACTTAGGGGAACTGAGTTTCTTTCTTGGAATTGAAATTGACAGGAATGATCAAGGAACTTTTTTGAATCAAAGGAAGTACATCATTGACATTTTGAAGGATAGTAGTGTGGAGAATTGCAAAGTAGCAAAGTTTCCTTTTCCCAAGGGAATGAAATTGTCTATTGACAGTGGAGAAGTCTTGGCTAACCCAGAGACTTACAGAAGAATAATTGGGAGGTTGTTGTACTTAAATATCACCAGACCTGACATTTCCTTTTCAGTTCAACAGCTCTCTCAATTTATGCAATTTCCTAGAAAACCTCATCTCCAAGCTGCTTTACATGTTGTACGATACCTTAAGGGTACAGTTCATTGGGGACTGTTCTATCCAAAAAAGTCAGAATTGGTTGTGAAAGGATACTCAGATGCAGACTGGGGTAGTTGTGCTTTCAGTGCAAGATCACTCACTGGCTACTGCATTTTCCTTGGAAAATGCCTCATCTCTTGGAAAACAAAGAAGCAGAAAACAGTATCCAAGTCTTCCACTGAGGCAGAGTATAGAAGTATGTCTCACACTACAAGTGAACTAGTGTGGGTTGATGACATTTTAAAATCTGTCAACATGACAGTCCCAAAACCGATCATCCTTCATTGTGACAACAAGTCAGCTGAGCATTTGGCTCAAAATCCCATCTTTCATGAGAGGACAAAACACCTCAACATTGACTGTCACTATGTGAGAGATCATGTGCAAGAAGGTTTTCTAGACACAGCACATGTTGAATCAAGCTTGCAACTTGCAGACATAATGACTAAGTCGCTCACTCAGCAGCAACACAATTTTCTCTCTTCCAAGTTGGGTCTTGTTTCTGATCCCCAGCTCCAACTTGAGGAGGGGGTGTAGAAAATAGTGTCACATGGTAATGGTATGTGTACTATGTGAGCTGTATGGTTGTGTATGGCAGCCTTCTATTGGTTGTCTTGTAGTATGTGCTGTCCTTTTTGTATTGGTTTGCTTTCCTAGGTTAGAATCTTCCTAGGGAATGTAGTTAGCCATATATATATATGGGATGTATGAGGAGCGCAGCCGCGAGAGAATGAGCAGCACAAATTTTGTGCCTTGCTAAACAAGAAATGAAAACAGCAATCTTGCTGAAACATCTTTGATCTTATTTTCTTCAAGAGAGAATGAGGTAGAGAAATAGAAGAGTAATGGCGAGGGGGCTAGGTAGGAGATGGTGGTGCCAGTGGCACTGATGGTTACTGGTTAGCTGCTGGACTAGTTGGTAAGGGAGAAAAAAGGGTGAAAATAGAGGTTGGTGCTTTGCATAAGGAGGCCTAACGCCGGAAAATACCAAGTTAATGCTCGGATTTCATTTAAGATTCTAGTCAACAACCTATATGTGATTTAAGGACTCAATTTACCGCCCTTTTAGTATTAAACTCTGTAGCTTTTTTAAGGTAAGATAGTAAGGTAACCACTTTAGTAGTCGTGATTGTTTCGACTCTTTTCCTAACCCTTTATCTTCTCATTTTGATTCGTTCGTCTATTCTAATTTTGAATAATTAATTAAGTTTGAAGTTTTTTTCTCATCTTTAATTTCCGACCTATATACTTCAATTCATATAGAACAAGGGAATTGACAATAACAAATTACAACGACCAGTCTAGCTAGCTACCGGTAATATCATGGTTGTAGCTTACAAGTGGTCGCTATTAACGTTCTTTGATGGCCTGTTTTTTTTTTGGTTTTTTTTTTTGGTGTTAGGCTGTTAGCCACCCGGTTCACCTTTGGGGTTAATCTGAATTCGGGGCGAGTTCTGGGTGGATAGGATCCAGTCCCCTTCCAATTGTTGTTGCGAGGATCGAACACGAGTTCTCCCTACCAAGTTCAGCCCCAATCACCACTGAATCAACAAACAATTGGTGTTCTCCGATGGCCTGTGTGGCTGTGTGTAAGTGATTGGTCCTTGCAGTGAACAAGATTTTGCACTTTTAATTATGTGCACGGATTACAGTACATTGCTTGTTCATTGCCAACGTTGTACTCCATGTGTACGTTTAAGGAAAGCAATCAAGCATACACACACTTTTGCCGCGCCTCAATAAGATGTATGGTGATTAATGCCAAAGATTGCACGCCAACGAGTTTTTTGCCTAGTGGTTAAGATTGATAGTTTGTATACGATTAGTCACAGATTTATATTTCACTTCTCTATTTGTACATGGTATTGGTCTTATGACTTATTCTACTGTACCGGCGTACCGGAAAAAATGTGTCTCCGTGATCGATATATTAAAATTAATTACCAAAAAGTAGAAAGTAGAGAATCAAGCTAGGCTTTAAGAATTTCATGCATTTTGGAATTAATACCATACATTTTAAATCTTAACTTGGGGAGTGTACAAAACGCAAGAAGTCCAACTACTCAACAAGCTAGCTAGCTACTTATACGTAGTACGTAATATACAATTTTCCCATCAATATATAATTGTTCCAATTGCATATTTGCATGAGCAAGAATCTTTTCACATGAATTTCATTAGATAAACATCTCGATCTGTGCATCAATACTCTAGTACTTCTACTCTATACTCTGGTACTTGAGATTACTTATAATAATCTTGCCGATTAAACTAGCTAAGCATCTACGTACGTGTTCGTGCACGCAATGCCCTCAAAGCAATTGGTGATTATGTACATAACGTTGACCTCACAAAAATGAAATTAAACCTACATCACGAAATGGAATAATAACTAAACGAATGATAGTGAACTCTATTAGTGACAATTAAAATATTACAATGAGTTATAAAATAATGTGACAACGCGTAACCTCGTATATCACTAGGGCCGGAAAACTTAATTAAATAAAACGATATTAAGAGGCTTTTATCAAGAGCTACTAATTGCATGTTGGTTCAGTAGTGATTGAGGCTGAACTTAGTAGAGCAGACCCGTGTTCGATCCCCCAGCAACAATTAGGAGGAGACTGAAACCTATCCACTCCGAACTCGCCCCAAAACCGGATTAACCTTAAGGGTGAACCAGATGGTAGTATATATGGTACACACAAACAAAAAATCAAGAGCTTATGGTATCAAATTAATTAATAACATTACATATATATAGAAGGTTTTTTTTTTTTTTTTGTTAAGAAAATCAAATTATTATTACTCAAATAATAATAATGATAATTAAGAAAAACAAGAACATTAATTGATGAACTAGCTTAATTGGGTTTGAGGAAAAGCTGCTTCCATCTTTGTAGCCATGCCATGAGCAATACCTTTAAAAAGCTCACAAAGACCTTCAAGGGTAAACCCTTCAACTGGATCAGCCACAAACGTCCACACAAACTTACACCCAACACACTTTCCGTCATCCTCCCCTCCGCCTCCTCCGCCGCCTACGCCGCCACCTTCAATAGGAAACAACCTCATGGTTGCAACATAAGACTTAAAACCAACGTCGTTATCGACTATATCATAAGATAGGCACATCTGTACAGGATCAATGGTTAGGAGCCTCTCCTTAGCGAACCGGACCGAACCATCTCCTCCGAACTGTGTGGACTCACAACAACGAACCATGCCCGGTTCACCTTGTACACCTTGTACTAAGTAACAGTTTTCAAGATGAGGGAACCATTTTTGTAAGGAGCAGAAGTCGTCTGCTATGAGTGGCCATACTTGTTGTGGTGTGAGCTTTAGCTCTACTATGGTTTCTCCTTCCCATTTGCTTGATTCTTGTTCTCCCATTTTTAGTGATCCACAGATCGAATCAATTTTTGATGGAGAAGATCGAATTGAATGGGTAGAGGATGAGCTTTTTATAGACCAAAATAGAGTGAATAATTAATATGAGTGGACCAAGAAAGAAATGAGGGTTTGTGGAGTATATATGTTACCTAAATTTATTATATGCTTCTTTCAGAATTTATGTTTCTTTGTATATTAGCCTGTCTATTAGGGAATATGTAATACCCTCTCGTTATGTTGTCACTCTATCTGTAATTTGTTGTCACACTATTGATTCATATTAGATGTAAATACCTCCAGGAAGAATGTACGAGTATATTATTATTATTATTATTATTATTATTATTGGAGTAGAAGATTTAGATGATCACTTTGATTTGTAACAAGCGTTAAAAGCCTTGGCAGAACTGTAACAAGCGTTAAAAGCCTTGACGGAACTGGATTTGTAACAAGCGTAGTAATATCTCTACCTATTCTTCCCTTAAAAAAAGTATGATTTGTAACATTGTTTGACAGTGCCTTGGCTATTTACGTGTTTAATTAGCAGTTAATGATAAGGACTAATTCTTCGTGTACAGGAGCTACCGAAGAATCAAAGATGCGCAAATATGATAATATAGTGACTTTAGCGGTGGCTTAGTTTATAGAAGCCACGCATATATTTCTAAGAAAAGTGTATATATACATTCAAAAAGGCAATGCATTGGAATTCTGGGAACTCATCTTCATCAACCATAAACGAATTAGATCCCCCATTACAATTAACATATCATTATCAAAACGCATCACTTTATCCGCACTTTTATTGATTTATTATGTGGACGCCATGTTGTTGCGAATGTAACTGGAATTAAATAACTGCTACATGTGGGTCTAATTATTTAAGGCTCTGCAGAAATGCGCACAATGTCTGTGGAAAATCCACTGCTTGTGGATGATATCAAATACCAAGTAAACATATTTTGATAATTATATGCATGTTATTTATCGAGAAGTTGACTATACAGGGTAGTAATATCAATGATTTCTTGTATTAATGATTAAGATTGAGGGTCTGTGTATAATAAGTGAATAATAATTATCTTATTATTTCTTTAAATAAATTAGGATAAGACTATCCTAAATTTTGTGTGTTTTTTCTTTTTTAAAAAAATATTAACGAACTCATTACATTAATAGAAGTTATTGCTTGATATGTTGGGGTAGAATTGCATTCTTTTTTCACCGGATGAACTTAATTGTGCACAACATATGGTCAGGCCCGGCCCTGAATCGGCTCAAAATGGGACACGGAACAGGGCCTCGAGATGTAAGGGGCCCCAAAAATCCAAAATTGGGTTAGAAATTTTAATGAAAGCCCAAAAAGTTGAAATAAAAAATATTATACTGCTCCATTTTTTGTCTCTTTCTTTAGTTTACCCTCCCACTTTCCCATGCTTTCTGGACTTCACTTGTTGGTGTAGGCAGTAGGCGGGGCGGAACTAAGGGGGGCTGGTGGGGGCCATGGCCCCCCCTATGATTTAGGATAAATATAAATTTTGCAGTTTTAGACTACATGTTATAAGTAGCGTAGCTGGTAAATATGTGTTGGGACTTTTCTTTTCTCATTTTTTTAATTCTTTTTCACTTGTACTTTTTATATTTGAGGGGTTATAACTTATAATAGTGCTATTACCTTACTTATACAACCGTATTATAGCTTCTTTGGAAAATATACGTACATCTTAGTTAAATTTATTGGGTAAAAGTTCATAAATTCAATACCTCTTATCTAAAATTCACAAATATGTTATACTTAAATGTACAATATGTTTAAAGTATTTAGAACAATTTTTGTGTTTCTCTATATTGTGGAACTCTATGATATTTTATAAATCTATTAATTTCTATCTCTATTCTCTTATCAGTAAACAAATTCATATCCGTAATTTATTTTCTACTGCTTTGAATAAAATTTAAGGAAATCGAAGGAATATTACTTCAACCTTTGAAATATTATGTGCAATAAAATTTATCATTCGTATTATTTTTTAGACAAAGATAATATATTCGATCGTACGTTAACCTTTGGCCCCCCAAACTTCAATTTCTGGTTCCGCCACTGAGTAGGCCCTACCATTTTCTTAATTTTTTTTGGGGCTTACTAAACCCCGCCCTAGTATTACTCACATCTCTATATTACCGCCCTATTAAATGACCCAACTACCCTTTTTATATTTCTTCCATCTTTTACACTCTGTACCCCATTTTCATTAACACATAATCAATAATTAATAGACTAATCAAATAAATAATTATTACTCACATTTTTCCGAATCAACATTAAATTACAAAACACTAATTAAAATCACAAATAAAAATTGATATTTTTTTTTAACATGGAGACTTCCACAGTATGAGATTCTACCGTGGTAGAGACTTCTTTTGTTTGAGCTCCTACCATGGTATGAGCTCAAACAGCAGAAGTCTCAACCATGGTAGAAGCTCAAATCGTGGAAGTCTTCGTAAGTTTTTTTATGCAAAAGAACAAACTTTTTAACATGGAGGCTTCTACAATTTGAGCTTCCACATGGTGGACATGGCGAAAACTTCTTCTGTTTGAGTTTCAACCATGGTGGAGACTTCTTCTGTTTGAGCTTCAACCATGGTGGAGACTTCTTCTGTTTAAGATTTCACCATGGTGCAAGCTCAAACTGAAAAAACCTATGTGAAGTACCATTTTTTTACAAAAAAATATTAATTAGATTTTTATTATTGAGGGAACCAAATTAATTTCTATTATTGTTATTATTATTATTTATTATTAACCGGATTGATATTTATTATTATCATTAATTAAAATTCGATTATTTTGTTTGAACACGTGGACTTCTTCATTTTGAGCTTGGTCCATGGTTGAGACTTCTGCGCTTTAAGCTTTTACCGTGGACGGAGCTTAAAACGCATAAGCCTCTACCATGGACCAAGCTTAAAACGAAGAAGTCTAAATTTCTTTAAATTATTGTTTTAATTTTTGGATTTTTATTAAATTTATGAAACAAATTCATTAAATTTTAAATACATTAACTAAATTTATTAACAAGTTTGATGGAGAGATTAAGAGTGAGGTGGGGGTAAAATGGGGGAGAAAGAAAGCTAAAATAATCAAGGGTATTTTAGTAACTATATAGGGCGGGTGAGTAATAATGGGGCGGGGTTTAGCGCTCCATTTTTTTTCAACAAAATTGTACTTTGTAGTTTGTACTGTCTATAACTATCACCTGCATATGGAGTACTCGGTAGAAAATTTTCTTTTTTCATTATTGTTGTCTTTAAAGTTTATAAAGTAATTTTTTCCTAGGCCTATTTTTTAACTCTAGCACAGCGCCCCCATATCGTTTGGGCCGGCCCTGCATATGGTGCGCGTAATGTGCTATGCGCATTGGACTGGAGCACCTTATTTTATTTTATTTTATTTTTGATGTTGAGAGAGCCACGTACAAAGGGGAAAAAAACAAATAGTATAGGCATGATTCGATCTAAGGTCTTGGGTATCGACTTTTTAAGACTTTACCATAAAAATGCGTTAACCTACAAGATCAGTTTTACTGTAAATCTTATTTTACATGTACCCTCGGTTTTAACCACTATATCAAGACATCGTTAAGTTGTCGATAAGAAGGCCGAGTATATGATTTCACCAAAATAATAAAATAAGGAAACAAATGAAAAGATATTGACTCCAATACAATTATTGACAAAGATTTCACAAAAATAAAAGATAATGTGCATAATTTTCTTAAGGATTTTCAAGAGAATCTTCCATTGTCTTAGCCATCCGGTGCAAACCCGATTCATATTTCTTCACCAAATCCTCAAATCTCAGCCCTTGAACTGGATCAACGGTGAATGACCACTCAATCACACACCCTTCGTCACCTCCTTGGATAATCTTGACCGTTGATACATATGAAGTGAATCCAATGTTTGAGTCCACAATCTCATAGCTTAATCTCATGTTGACTTCATCAACGGCTATTAGTCTCTCCTTTGACCAGCTAACCACCTCTCCACCGTTGATCTTTGGATCACAACCCTTTGTTGGTGGGATAGAAGAGCCAATGCATAATCTGATACAACCAACCTCACCATTAGTGCCATGGATGCCATTTGAGTTGGAAAGGCTACTGAAATATTTGTGGATGTTGAAGAAATCCTTCAAAAGTGGCCAAATTTGGTGTGATTTACTGCTTAGTAAGGTTGTGGACACTTTGGCTTCCCACTTTTTCTTCATTATTGTTTGAGGGAAATACATTAATAAACTACTTTCTAACTCCTACCCCGTATTATATATAACTGGATCATTTCTGAGTCATGCTCCTTTTTATATAATATATAACTAGAGTAATTCTCGTGTACGTACGGATATTCAAAATATATTATTTAACCATCTTTTTTATAAAATATTTAACTGTAGTAGTTATCCCCAAAAACTAATCGTAATTAATAAATCTTAAATGACTTATGACACATTTAATATATGACGATTTTACTAAAATATTACCAAAATCGTCTAATGTTGAACATTATAACTTTTACCACTAAGTCATTTAGAAAATCTTACCTTATTTGATACGTAAATCAATTGATAAGGCTCCAAAATAAAAGGGAAAAAACCAGAAACATATAGTACGAAGTATATAAAAAAAATTAATTATAAGCAAAAATCAATATTCACCTAAGATAATTTAGGTAAGTATTCTGTGCATATAAAACTAGTAGTATATACATAATACATAGTACTCCATAAATAGGAACTCGGTCATGAAAAGGTAAACTGAATGTCAAAAAAAAATACTCTACTTTTTACTAAACCTGATTACCTGAATGTCAATGTAGCTAACGTTAACTTAATCTTAAATGATCCATCTGCACGAAATTAATAGCCAAGTTGATAATAGATTTGGACAAAGGTTCACTCCATCCGACAAAAAATAATTAGTCACGTTTATTATCACTGCCAGTTTCAATTTTGATTTTATGACTTTAAAAGTCATATGAAGTACAATGATTTAACTCGAATCTTAGAATTTTAAACTAGTCATGCGTATAATAATCATGTTAATTTTTGGAAACTAACAAGTAATATCAACCAAAATAAAATCTATTTTTGATTTTCTAAAACCCAAAAACTTGAAATAAATTATGCTTATGTTTTTTAGTCTAGAGACTCGGCTTGGATTATTGGCCAATTCCAAATTTGCAATTGGTAACCACCTCAATTTTAGTTAATTAGTTGGGCTCAAATTTGAAAATGAACGATTAGCTTATTAGTTAGGTATGTATGGCCCATCAAACTGGATCCTACTGAGCCCAATTTCTTGAAGCCCTTTGAAGACCATGACCCCTCAATCCTCATGTCAGCAATAAACATTAAACAAGCAACAACAACAAAATGCATGGAAATTCTATTGGATGAATCAGACTTCGTTCGATAGGGTGTAAAATGTTTTCACGGAAAATGATTTTCTTATGTTTTAATCATTTTATGTTGTTTGGATTTGGCAAGGGATGGTTTTTTTTTTTTTTTCCATAACTCCCTCAAAGTTGGAAAATTCTTTTCCATTTTGAAAGAAAGAGAAACCAATTTTCCACCTTTCCTCCTTACCTCCTTCTCCCTTCTTCCTCTCAATATTCACCATCTTCTCCCATTTTCTTTTAAGGAATCAAACAAAGGAAAATTAGTTGAAATTGTGTTTTCCCTTGGAAAATGTTTTACATGAAAAATCATTTTGGACTGAAAACGTTTTACACCAAAACAAACGGAGCCTCAAAGATGATTATCACTTACAACCTAAAGATTAGCTTTGTCAAATTTTCGTTACGTTCTCATGCAAAAGATATACTCGTATCTAACTTAAGTAACACATATCGGAAGTTTAAAACTGAGAAATTATCTTATCAAGATTTCGAGCTTAACAACTTTTTATGGTTTCTATTTGGTTCCAGCCGATTTATTAAATTCAGCCCTTTTAAACATCTCTTGTTTACATTTTGAGTTTAACAACTTATCAGTTATGTTTATAGATATAATGGATTGACGTGAAAGTGGTTCATTGGTAGAGAATTATGCGGGATCACAAAAGTTATCAATTTGTCGAATGCAATCAGATGAATCAAATGAAAACCACCATCGTGAATACAACAAATCGTTAGAACGTCCCCCTGAAAAAGTTGTATATTCCAGCGATATGTGCGAGAGATGTCCCACAATGCAAGATCTATTCAACGACCGTAGTTTTGATGAAGAAAACCTTTATTTAATTCAATTTGTTATGTATTTGTTAGATTCATATTTCTTTTGTACATGTCGTATGACTTTTTATTTACACATTACTTTTACTATATAAAAAAAGTTTACATATCCCTAACTCTTATTGTAATCTTTTTATTTACTTTGTTTACGAATTATCCTTAGCGGTAATTACAAGTAATCTTAAAGCTAATGCAATCTTAACAACTCGGTCAATATATTTGAACTAAAAGCAAGATCATTATTCCAGTAATTTGCGCATAAACAATACTTGCAAAATCACTGAAAGAAAAATCTACTCCTACAAGGCATGTTTTTTTTACAAAACAAAAGCAATGAAAAGGTGAACACACAATTGTCTAATTCGAAGGTCATATTTGGTGGTTATAAAATATAATATCACAATTGAATATACATCAAATAACTTGATTTGCATGTAAAAAGACAAAGTTTAGAGATATATAAACTTTATAAACAACTTTTATTGCTCACATATTTATATCGTGATTCAGAAAATCTCTACATGTATTATTTAATGAAGAAAGCAAACAAAGATCTTAATTCATGTCTTATAATCTTTCTAATGCAAAGCATGCGACTTATTTCACATATAATTCTTTCTTAACATACCAAACACATGTTTTGATTTTTTAAACATACATACTAATCAGGGGAAAAAACAATCTACAAACAAATCTAGAGGTGCATCTGGTCAATCTTCATCACTGAAGTAACTAATAAGAAAATATTTTGAAATAATACAAAATCATGCTAAACAAAGAGATTAATTAATACTCCAAGTGGGGTTAAAGGATGCAAATCGTGCAACACATTTCGAAATTCGAAATGCACATGTCTATCTGCCCACCTTCCACAGTCCACAGTTTCACACCCACACGAAGCCATGAAGCCCACGATTCAAGATCTACAGGGTCCAAATTGCAAACTCACAGGGATCAAATTGCAAATATACATGGACCAAATTGCAAAACAAAATTTATTGCGAATTTATACACCGTCACAAATAATAAAATATAAAAAAATTCATGAAAAAACCTTGACAAACATCTTTACTTTCTCTCTCCTGTTTTCTTCCGCCCCCCCTCCCCATTCTTCATACTCTCACGATTCACGAATAAACTAATTAAAATTAAAGGGAAAAACATCTTTTTATTCACCTCTCGTTTTTCCCTCTTTCAGATCTTCAAATTCGTTTATTTCAATCCAAGAGTTTCGCTTGGAAACCTAATTTTTACCTCCGATTATCGCCGATTCATCGGAGAACACCTCGATTTGCTGGAAATTTATCAGAAGTTTGGAGGATTTAGCATAATTGAATTTTCTAGGGTTTGAATTAGAGGAGAGAGAGAGGGAGAGTGTGATTGAAGAGATTGATATGAGATTTGATGGATGAAGAACGATGCCGGAGCTGCGTAGTGGAGCGCGCAGAGGCCGAGCGTCGACAAATCCTAGAACAAACAACAACAACCAGGAGGAGATTGGCGGCCAGAAAGCGACGGTAGGGAGGACACGTGGACGGCGTGGAGGAGCTGTAGCAGGAGGTAGGGGAAACAAAGGAGGGAGTCGAGGTAGGGGGAGGAGGAATAATCAGCAACCGGCGGCGGCGGTTGGTGGTGGCGGTGACGGTTGTGAAGGTGAGGCTGATGAGAAGGTTGTAGGACAAGTTAAGGAATCAAGCCGTAAAACAGCGTCGTTGAAGGCTAAAGAAGCTGCCGCAGAAGAAGTTGGTGTGAGAAAAGAGATAGGAGAGGAAGAGATGGATGAGTATGATAGTGGCGGCAATGCTGCCGGAAGAAGCGGTGATAAAGGTTTGAATGACGATGATGGTTCCACTCCCCTTCCTGAGAAGGTTTACTTCCTTTTCTTGATAAATTCGTCTGTGTTTGCTTTAATACAATGTTATAATGTCATTTTTATTAAGTTTGGTGTAGGAGAAAGTTTTGAGCTTGATAATTAATTTTTGAGTTTAGCAGTTTGGGGATGGTATTACTATTTAGCAGGTCAAATCTTGGGGGTGGTGTGAAGACGTGTAATGATATCCAAATTTTGTTATTCTATCTATGTCGCTTCCCTTCGTGGCTCGTAAGAAATTTGATTCTTGAGGAGTTTCAGGATTACATAGGTCTGCCATGTAGCTAATTGTATCTGGTTTGATTGTTTTCTTTTTATGGATGATTGCCATTTTCTTTATTAGAGGTTCTGAGAGGGATAGAATATCTCTTTTTCTTGGTTAAGTTATTATAATGTTACATTTTGGGGGGATGGTGTTGTGAGAGTGATCAGCGTATAGATGGTTTAAGTTTAATTGGGGTTAATAGATATTACTCTGTTAGGAGTTAAAAGTTGACTGAAGAACATGTTCAATTCCTCTCTTCTCAAATTCCGATCATATCATGTGTGAATTTCAAAATGTATACCGCTGGTTAGTAGTTTAAGGGGTTCTTGGTAAATTTGTTGTATTCTCGTTTGATTTCTGATATTTTGGTGATGTTGTTGAGAATGGTTTGGGTTAATTTGCCATATTTGGAGCTGCAGCTGACTGGTTTTTCTGGGATTTAAATAGGTTCAAGTGGGGGGTTCTCCTGCTTACAAAGTCGATAGAAAGCTAGGGAAAGGTGGTTTTGGACAAGTTTATGTTGGTAGACGTTCTGGCGGTAACACAAGTGAAAGAAATGGACCTGGGGCTTATGAGGTATGCTGTTTACAATTCAAAACACGCATTGGCTTAGTATGCAGATGATGGTTTCTTTTTTCATGACTTGCAATTTTGGCTTATATACTTCAGGTAGCTCTGAAGTTTGAGCACAGGAGTAGCAAAGGTTGTAATTATGGACCTCCATATGAGTGGCAAGTTTACAAGTGAGTTATTTTTCTTGGTCTGAATTCCCGACATACGTTGCATGTTTCTTGGACTAATTTTTTCTTCTCTTTCTCAGCGCTCTTGGTGGTAGTCATGGAGTTCCACGAGTGCATTACAAGGGTCGGCAAGGGGACTACTATGTCATGGTTTGTATGTTTGTTTGTACGATCATTGTATTTTTTTCCCTTGATAAGGAATGCTGACATTGATTTTGTTGCAGGTCATGGATATTCTAGGACCTAGCCTTTGGGATGTCTGGAATAACAATTCTCATTCGTAAGTAGTTTGAATTGGCATCTTCTTTTTATTTTCTATTTTGCTATGACTTTGCCTCTACACAGGTCTTATGTTTCTGAATTTTTTAATTGCAGGATGTCAATTGAAATGGTTGCGTGCATTGCAATTGAAGCAATCTCGATTTTAGAGAAAATGCACTCCAGGGGGTAATATTACTGTTTCTCATTCCTCATTTATTTCTCAGAATAGAGATCTTACGTATTCTTAACATATGTTGTACTTGTATGTTGAAAGCAAGATTTGTTTCAACTTTTCACAATGAGCTGCTTTGAATCTTACTGGCATTTACTTCAAGAAACTAATTTTTTTTCACCTTTTTATTGGCATGCTCCTATTCGCTAATCTATTCAAAGTTCATTTGTATTGGACTAGAAGAAGAAAGTTATGTTGCTAGATATATTTATATATATACTAGTATATGTTTGCAATGTGCTATGAAGTTTGTTTATGTTGCTATGATGTTTAATTAAAGCTTCCATTAGGAGGTGGAATCAATTTATTTTTTTGCTAAATGTAACGGATGGTAGATCAATGCTATATGTTGAAATGGGTTTTTCCAAATGCTTTGTGAATAGTAGTCGTGATATATATTGAGGCTGGGTGAAGGTTTCTCTGGAATTCAAGCAATGTATGTCTGTTGAGCATCTCCCATCACGAAGCCATTACTATTTTCATTATTTTCAGCTCTGTTTGTCAAATTAGCTTTTTTGAAAGGTGGATTTTATGTCAGTTTATGATAAGACCTGAATAATTCGTGTTGTCTATTCATTTTCTGAAATATTTTCACAAACACTGGCAGTTATGTGCATGGAGATGTAAAACCTGAGAATTTTTTGCTTGGCCCCCCTGGAACTCCTGAAGAGAAAAAATTGTTTCTTGTTGATCTTGGATTAGGTGAGTTGACTATCTTCTATGTTCATTTTTCTTCTTTGAAATTTTCTTTGTTTTATCTTGTTAGATCACATTTTTTTCCGTTCCCGCAGCTACTAAATGGAGAGATAGTACAACTGGGTTGCATGTTGAATATGATCAACGACCTGATGTTTTCAGGTTTGATTTGAGATTGTGCTCACTGATTTGTTTTGTGGTTACTGTTTATCTAAATAATTAAAACGAGATAGTTTGTTCTTATGATAATTGTCTCTGGTTATGGATTACTTTCGTTGGCTACAGGGGGACAGTTCGATATGCTAGTGTTCATGCTCATCTTGGAAGGACAGGAAGCAGGAGGGATGACTTGGAGTCACTGGCATACACGCTTGTTTTTCTTCTGCGTGGTCGGCTTCCTTGGCAGGGATATCAGGTCATTCCAACCCTTCTATGTTTGTGTATTTGAAATGCTCCAGGAAGGTGTATTATATTTTGTTTTTGTTCTAATGGGAATTCACATTACAGGGGGAGAACAAGGGCTTCCTTGTGTGCAAGAAGAAGATGGCAACGTCTCCAGAAACGTTATGCTGTTTCTGTCCCCAACCTTTCCGGCATTTCGTGGATTATGTTGTGAACTTAAAGTTTGATGAAGAGCCAAACTACGCAAAGTATGTTTCTCTATTTGATGGGATTGTTGGGCCAAATCCTGACATCAGACCCATTAATACTGATGGTGCTCAGAAGGTATTGCATATGATCTTTGAGTATTATTTTCTTGATAAGCTGGAAGTTTCATGAAATGCGATAATGTATAAATCATGTCCATATATTTTTGAAGTTGATATTCCAAGTGGGGCATAAGAGAGGACGTTTGACAATGGAGGAGGATGACGATGAGCAACCAAAGAAGAAGATTCGAATGGGTATGCCTGCTACTCAATGGATTAGTGTTTACAATGCCCGTAGGCCAATGAAGCAAAGGTAAAATTGCAGAAACCTACAGAAAACAGTGATGTTTAGCTTTAAATCTTTGAATGGAATTCTGACAGTTTCTCCCCCCCCCCCCCCCCCCCCCCCTCTTTTTTCTGCTCAGGTATCACTACAACGTTGCAGATATCAGGCTTTCTCAGCATATTGACAAAGGAAATGAAGATGGCTTGTTTATAAGCAGTGTTGCATCTTGTTCAAGTCTCTGGGCGTTAATAATGGATGCTGGCACTGGCTTTTCTGCACAAGTTTATGAACTTTCCCCACATTTCCTTCACAAGGTTTCTTTCTTATCTTAGAAAAGTGATATTTCTGTAGGTTATTTTTTAAAATATGCAAGCAACTGTTCTGGGTTTATATTTAATCTTTTATATGCTTGTTTGTCCTCTTGCCTTGGATGTAGGAATGGATAATGGAACAGTGGGAGAAGAACTTCTACATTAGTTCGATAGCAGGAGCAGCGAATGGGAGCTCCTTAGTAGTCATGTCTAAGGGTAAGCCTAAAATAATACTCCCTCCGTTCCTAAATAAGTTCCACTTTGGACATTTACGCGGGATTTAATAAAACTGAATTGTGTGTAAGATGTAATGATTGAGAATGTTTTATTTGGGAAAAGGAAAAAGTATATAATTGTTTAATGTTAAAGTACAAATAAAAAGGGATGTGGGTATTGAAAAGTGGGGATTGTGTAGAATGTGTAAGAAAAAGTAATAATGATTTATAGAAAAGTGTGTGGAAAAGTGGGAAAAGTGTATAGAAAAGTGGGAAAGGTGTATGTCCAAAAATGGAAACTGGACACTTATAAGGGAACGCTATTTATGGGAACTGGACACTTATTTAGGAACGGAGGGAGTACATAGTTGTGGGTTTGCAATATGTCTTGACAAAGGTTTCACATGCCCTTATATATGCTTTTGTTTGAACTTGATCTAGGTACTCAGTACTTACAGCAGTCTTATAAAGTTAGTGATGCATTCCCTTTCAAGTGGATAAACAAAAAGTGGCGAGAGGGTTTCTATGTCACCTCCATGGCTACTGCTGGAAGTAGATGGGCAGTTGTGATGTCCCGTGGTGCAGGGTATTCTGATCAGGTATGTTATTAGTATCTAATTGTATTTGTTGCAAGTTACATCTGTCAAATGTGTGTTGATCTTTAGTTGTTCGTGATTTTAGGTTGTAGAGCTCGATTTTCTATACCCTAGTGAGGGTGTTCACCGAAGATGGGATGGTGGTTATCGCATCACCTCAACAGCAGCAACTTTTGACCAGTCTGCTTTAGTTCTTAGTATCCCGAGAAGAAAGCCTAATGATGAAACCCAAGAAACTCTTCGGACTTCAGCGTTTCCTAGTACACATGTCAAGGTAAATTATTCACGAAATTTATTGGGATGGCTATTTCCACTCTCTGCTTTAATAATCTTGCTGATGTTTTTCTTTGTTGCTTATGCAGGAGAAATGGGCCAAAAATCTGTACATTGCCTCAATCTGTTATGGAAGAACCGTCTCTTGAGCTGCTAACAATTTGTCGAATACATAACCTAGTAGGTGCTGTTTGAAGGATGCTGTGCACTAGCTCTTTCTAGTGTCCTCCAGCATGGAAAAGCAAAAAGCACATTTTGAGGTTGCTGTGGCAGTTGGCGTCTCTATGTTTGCGAAACTAAATCGTCATGTTTTCATCGAGTCTGCTATTGATACCTGTGCACTTCATGTGCTGCAATTTATTGTTGGGATTATGTCTATGAAATTTCATATGCGGTGGGATAGAGGCATTCTGAAGAGTTTGTATAGTCTTTGATCTTTAGTACTGAGTTAGTGTAGTGTGTGCACAGGTCATATTTTGATTGTTAAAACTTTATGGGCATTGTGCAATTAAAGATTATACAAGAGCCTGTACTGTTTTATCCATTCGCAGTGTCTTGAACCTGAGATTAGTCTTGTACTGTTCAGTTGTGGCTCACAAGAAGACTGACTATTGATTGTGTTATCAACTAGATGAGTAGATATTTTTTTTGCTCCTATTCTTAACTTGCATCTGTTTTACCATGGCTAACTGATTTTATTTATTTTATTTGTAACGTCTACTTCTTTAACGTCTCACAATTTCAAGATTTTAGCAGTTTGCCTTGGCTTTAGAGAATTACCACATGTTGCCACTTTCAAAAGGTAATTGGATTTTCATCTTAAAAGAGTTTCCCATTTTCTTTTTCTTCTTTCTGTTTGTGGTTGTTGATACCAATTGTATACTGCTTGGATCATTTCTCAGTGTAATTGTAGGTTTAGGCATTACTGCAGGTGCAAGATGTCGAAGATACCAATATGAGATTTTAGGTTATTTTTAAAGATCTTGTGTTTGTATTTCATTTGCGTTTGTTAAGTATAGTGGCATGCTGAAACATCTCACTGAAATGGGTAAAGGTGCAGTGATGGCCTTTAAAATGGGTTGTGAGGTGTGTGTTGGCTGGCTGGCTTGAATTATGTTACTCTTTTGGGGATGTAGGAAAAGAAAGTACCTAAGGATGGCATTGTAGAATTCCCTGTTTTTGTTATTAACATGTTAATTCAGACAAAACTGATGGTTCTAATTTCTTGTCAATCGAGATGTAAACCTTGACTGAATGTTTATATGTGACTATGTTTACTTCCACATATGTTATTGTCACATGGTGTAAGCATTAAGTCGTTGGTAACATATTTGTTAAATTACTCTTTAGTCATCTCCTTAACCCAGCTATATTTTTAATTACCCAAGTTGTTTGATTTCAGGGCCACTGACATTATTTGGCATTTTTGTTTCCTTGAGCATCTATAGCACTGGTGAGAAGTCCGTGTATTTCAGAAAAGCTTCACCAATTGAAACTTTTGCTCTTCTGCATCCTTTATATTCATTAAGTTGGGTAATGTGAAGCTCTTGGGATAAATTTCCACTTGATTTTATACCAAATTTTATGCATGTATGACTGAGATTTTGTTGCTTCCTGTTATCATCCTACCTTCAGAAATCAGACTTTGTTTTCGTGTTTTAACAGAGTATTGCATCTTTATTTTCTATAGAGAACTTATTCAAATCATTTGCTTTTGCGTATGGTCTTGTAGATTTAACATTTTATGCTGCTGCATGTTGATTTGGGTGAGTTTGTGTTGCAATCCTTGTGATTTGTGATTTACATCCAACATTCATCTATCACCTTTCAGAAAATACTGCTATTTCTTTAGTCACGTTGTTTGTTTGTCTATGTCTATTTTGCATAATCTAGGTTCACATTTTGTAAATGCTGTGATTTCTTTGCTCACATTATCACATTTGTGATTTAATAATTCAGCATAAGATGCTGTCGTATGATGTGATCGTAGTTCTCTTGCTTCTGTTTCTTGAACTAGCTGTTATATAGGGGTATTCAGTTTGTAATTGCAAAATCATTTCAACTAGGAATGCAGATTAGGTTATGTGCCTGATGTCTGGTTTGCATATTTGAGATTCACATTATGGAGTTTTTGAAGATTTATGCAAGAACTGAACAGCTTATGATCTGTTATTATGGTGATATCCTCATCTCACTAGGATATAATTTGTTATGGTGATATCTCTGTGTAGGTTGTGTAAAGGATTAATATTGACATCTTTATTTGCCAAAAAATAAAAAAAATAAAAAAATATTGACATCTTTCAGTGATATTTGTTGCTACAACGGCACTAATAGTTTTATTCACGCAGATCCCTTTTCTGCAGGCTGTGCATTCTGGCACAAGTTCTTCTCTTTTGCTTCTTCCCTTGGCTTGTGCAGTGTAACTCGCTAATCCAAGATGCTGCTTTATGAGCATTTGAATAGCATTTTTACTTTTTTTTTTTCTTGGGTTTTGTTCTTTCTGCCTTTTGCAAAACGATATTTGGTCTGCCTTGATTGGTTCTTTGAGCTTGCTATTTTTCTGGATGACTTTTCTGGTTCGATGGTAATGATAATTTTTTTTGTCGTTTGATGGTAATGATCATCTAGAATTTGTCAAACTCAGATGGCAGGGGAAGTTTAAGTTACTGCAAAATTGACTTCATAAAAGTGATGCTCATATGAATCCATGATCTGAGCAGCTAAAATGGCGGAATCAACATAATTACTAATCAAAGAAAAAGGGTTGGAGAAGAATCAACATAATTATTAATCAAAGAAAAAAGGGTTGCAGAAGTTATTTTCCTCAAGACTACACCCTAAAGGCCTTTGTTTTTTTTTTTTTTGTTTTTTTTTTTTTTTTTTTTTCATTTTCTTCTAGGCGCCGGCAATGATCTTTATGCAGGAAACCATCATGTAATTTCATTTACTTTATGATAAAACAGAGGAAATCCAAAAATACCGGTTCTTAAGTGGACTTGGTCCACACTAAATTTATTATATGCCTTAAAGTAAAGTTAATAACTTATTCTTAATTTATTTTGGCATTTTATTAAGATTATTATGGGAAAAAATATCAAATTAGTGTTGTCGATATACGTTATGCTTGAATAATGTGATTTTAAGTCATAATTCGCTTTTAAAAACATAGGGATACTATGCTTCAAAAAATGCTTACTATGTCTGAGAATTTTGGTGTTTAATTTATTATAGTTACTATATGAATAATAAAGGTCACTATAAGTGTAAAAAATGTGCTACAGAAGGGTCCACACTAAGATTATTGTGGACCAGGTTCACGCAAGAATAATCCAATCTAAAAATACTGTCAACTTCAATTTCTTTTTACTTCAACATTACATCAATTTTGCAAAATCACAGGTAGAATCTGATAATTTCGTGCCGATTACATAAAATCTGTTTGTAGAACTTTTGGCTGATTGAGTAAGGCTCAATATTGAGAACCCAATTAAAAGTATTTTGCATATTGAGATATTCGCTTCAAGGAATAGAGGATATAAAAATGAAGCCATGTAAAAATATACAAGATTGAGTTGTAGCTGTTGACTCCCGTCTCCCTAGCTTAAACAGGGCAACCAAAATAATGAGACGATTGAATCTCCACAAAACTTCATGACTTCATTTACTATCTAACAGCGTTTAACAACAATAATAACCTAATCATCATTCTTAATCACTACAAAGATCATTTCCTTGTCTCTCTTGTTATGCTCTGCGGCATAATCTCCTCAAACGAACCTTTTCCTGTTTTAGAGCCAACAGTAAGAAACATGCCCAAAATTTATACACGCGTGTAAAAGAAGATTCATAAATTTACGAGTCTGGAATTAACAACAGATAATATTACTTGCCTCACTCTTATCATGGTCATACTGAATAAGGAAGATGCACCTGCAACCCCTTATATCGTGCATTTTTCGTTCAACATCCAAAATAAGTGCATCATAATATATAGCTTGATCTTTTCGTTCCTGCATCAAAACGTATAACCTATGAAACATGTGCCCATAAATAGTAAACAACATCTGAATATAATTAAACTTACTTGAAGGCAAAGCATCATTTCCCCAGCGTTGACTTTGAGACATTCCCAGTTCTCTAAGGGGATTGAACGCTCTCGCACATCATTTTTCACATTCACCCATTCATCTTCTTCAGCCCCAAACCCCACAAATCTTACGCGAACTTCCTGAATTATAAGATAATAGGTAAATACTTGGATTCTGCCTCAAATGCTAAGGAAAAATAATGCAATTAAAATATCCTTGCTAACAGTAACCGTCCTGTAAGAGCATCTAATATTTACTTCTACTATGTGAAGTAGCAAAACGAAGGAGAAATTCATACATGAGTATTTTATCCCAGAAAAAAGAATCAAACGGCAATAACACTGGATTTTGAGGGGTAACACTCAGATATTTAAAATAGGCAGGTCTAAAGACCACAGAACATAATCAAACAGTTGGACTTTGTTTTGGACATAATGTGAAGACACTGGAAAAAAAGAGGAAGAAAAGGATAGGATTTTATTTCTAGACCAAAAATCTGATTGATAAAATGGAAATTCAATCTCACATCAGGAATACAGGGTCCTATGGTTTAGACCCAAAGACATCTTCCGACTAAGTGATAGGCTAATGGTTGCAAAACCTATACGGCCTCCTCAACATTTCATTAATCTTTCTATTTCAGAGAAAGTATTACAAAAGACTTTTAGATCCATTATGTTTACTTCTCTTGTTATAACCTTGACAGAAGAGTCATCTTTTCATCTCCAAAATCGCTTCATTATAGTTGATTGGCAATTCTCAAGCTGAACGCCTGATTGCCTGAACCTTGTGATAATTATTTGAGAGAAGTAAAAGTGACGATGAGCACCATCCAGTTACATAGTATGTTAGAAGAATTCCCCATGGTGGCTCTAACCCCTACTTCTGGGTCACCATTGTGTAATCAAATATAACATGTATAGCACACAAACTCTGGTCGTTTCTTCACCAATCTCCCTTATTCTTTGTTTTATTTTTTGGTTGGGGGATGTCTTTGTTCCATCTATTAAGTGAAAGAGCATATCATGGCTAAAGCAATGGATTTCAATCTTTCAGAAATGACGGAACTTACAGTTTCACCAGAGCTGACAAATCTGTGGGAGAGGAATCTCTCAACATCATACCTGCACAACAAAAGCATAAGTGAAAATGGGAAGGTTGCAACAAGAGCACATAACTAGGGAGTAGATGCATACAATAGGAAAGTTTGGTTCAACCCCCGCCTTTTTTCTTTACTTTGGGGGTTTGGTCAAAGAATCCACTCGAGAACTATTTTGCCGCCAAAAAAAAGAGAGAGAATGGAACTTGAAACAAGCAAAAGAGTTCCACCAACCCAATGTTTTTGTGCTAAGCATCAACATGTATGCGGGGTAGGTGTACTTTAGGGAGGTAGAATTATCATTAGGTTGAGTAGCTTGAAGGAGAAGATAGTTAGCTAGGGTAGAAGCTCTATAAATGCAGAGCATATTGTGGAAAGTGGTTAGTAATCTGTAGCCTGGGAAAGTGCCAATCCTCTTGAAAGATTGGCAAGGCCGTAACGAGTGATTAGTCATCTTGAATATCATTAATTCAGTCATATCTCTGCTTGTTCTTTCTTAATCCTTCTTCTTCTTCCCTTAATCTGTCTGTTTTGGTAACTAATCTAATTGGTTTCAAAGCATCCTGACAACGTGCAAGCAGACACCATAAAGTGTCAAAAGTCATAGCACACCACCCTTAGGGAATAACATTTTAAACACAATTAATGACAAAAAGTTTCTACATCCAAGCATGAATAATTATCTTCTTTACCACCATAAATTCCACTCTATGCACTTGCATTACAAGTTCCCAGAGGAAAATTAACCCATGGAGTCAGAATATAATGGAAAATTTGGACTGCGTAAAACATAATGAATGTATAAAGAAATCAGTACTGTTTCTGCTTTCAAGGTTAGTAAATGATTACACCATAAGCCCGAATCAAGTTTGTTGATGCTTTTCACGTTTATTTTCGCATGACATATATCCATAAAAGTCAACTACTGGATATAAATTGAATAATGAAGAATTGAATGGACTCAGAAGAGAGAAAACTGAATAACTTAGTGTAAATTACAGACTACACCATGTTCATCCTTTAACATATGCACTTACCATGCTCCATCCCTTGACCTTGCCTCAAACTCTAGCTCTGATAAATCTGGTAACTTCTCCGCTGCTGCGCACAAAAACAACAAGAGATTTCAGTTGAGGAAGTTGCATCAAAAGAGTAACTTGGACCTTCTATAAAAGAGGTGACTGTTCTAATCTAAAGTGATGTGCTTCTCAGAAGTGACGATGAATCAAAAGAGCAAGAAACCTAAAAGGTTTAAGCACTCGTAGTCGACTACATATTTGAAAATGAGGCAACCAATCATAGGACTGTGCAGTCAAAACAACAACGTACTACGTAGCACTTATGGTCATGTCTGGATCTGAAAGCAACAAGTTCCTAAATAACTGCAAGTTGTAGAAGATACCTCTTCTTGACAATCAAAGAAAACCAAACAAATTCAAATTGGAGGCCATCAGTTACTTCCATTGATACAAAAACAACAAGGCGGTATAGGATATTAATTGACTTGCCAACAGGAAAAAATAACTTCTATTAGCCATATAGCCAAACAATGGGCACATCAGTAACAAGTTGGAGCTTTCTTCTTTCTCGGTCAAGTTGATATTTAAAAAAAAAAGCCTCACTGACAAACAGAAATACAGAATTACAGATATACATGCTAGATCGACTAGCAGCAAGCTCCAATCTGTCCGAAAATTCATCAGACTCCATATTGAAAAATATATACCTTTAGGCAGCTGGTTGGTTTCATTAGCCTTCTTTAGGTCAGAAGCATCAGGACGAGCAGCCACATTCTTAGAGATATCAGGTGAAGGAGTAACTGTTTTTTGATTGATAGACGGAGGAGTTGCTTTAACTGGACTCTTTTTCTGCCTGTTGTCGAACCAATTTTGCACCTAAAAGATAAATGAAGCAGTGAGACAAAGACATAAAACAAAAGTGCCAAGGAATATATGAGAAGGAAAGGTATAAATGTATGGGAATGGACGTACCTCATCCCACTTTACAACGGGTTTCCCAGCCCGCCCAGCAGAGCGACTGCATATATACAAGTTCTGTTTGAGATGTCTAAGTCAAAGTATGCAAATCCTCAAAGCTACCTACAATGTATGCCAAAAAAGTAGACATTGCACAGCTGCAAAAATTTACCTAATACCCTTTGCAACTTTCACGCAAAAGTGCCGGTTAATTGACAATCCTCCATATTCTGTAAAGAAGCATTCCAGCTTTTCAATCTGTCAGCAAGGAGCAAGAGATTTAAACTACTTTCACAGCTCCCTCTAAAATACTACAGCAGAGAACATTTGATTTTCTTGTTCATACAAGAGTTCGAAGAGATGTGCATTGTTGTTAAAGCTTAAAAGTTTATCGATGGGAGGGCGGATTAGATAAAGTTCAGGGAGGAAAAAAAACTGTACATGCAGAACTTACTATAACCCCCTGCCAATATTCCCAAGATGTGGAAATCTGTGGTACAAATATGTGCTAAATGCTAATAAATCCTTCTTAAAGTTTTTTTCCCATCCACAAAAAGTAAAATGTGATTGTAATAAGTGAAAAGATAAAGATGCGTTCTCATTTCTGTAGTTGAAGGTCCACATAATTTGATATTGTCAAACGCGGAAAAAATGGGAAGAACCAAACATGAACTCAGAAAATGTTGGATGATTCAATAACGATCACTCAGAGTACGTGCTATCACATTCATGCATAGATTCTTGATGTATTTTATTTTGTATAAAATCGAAACTTCTAATTCAACCATTGCAAAAGAAAAGTTCATGTAATAAATTCAGTACACTTTCATCATTCAAGTAATTCACAATAGAGGCTTGACTAAGGTAGAAGCATAGACAAATCTTCGCTTTTCCATGAATTTCCAAAGCGTGAACTCCGTAATTGAGTAAGGATGGTAGGTGAATCAATCTAGTCCAAAGAGTTCAACTCCGTTAGATATTCTAGAAACATTACCAAACTAAAACAATCCACTTACACAACACAACTCCATAATAAGCAAAGTGTTAGGATTCACTTCCCAGACATGGAATTCCATTAATTGACATAACAAATGTACACAATATCAAAAAGAGAAAGTAAGAGAAATGCATATAAAAAACATGGAAAACAAAAAACTACACTCCAAAACATTTCGTCCTCTCCCTCTTCTGAACAACCATCTGAAAGAGCCAGCATGTCTTACAAATGTAGGGTTACACACTTTTCCCGTGACATTAATTCTCCCAATTTAGTACAATAAGTACAATAATAGAGCCACGATTCAAAATCTACGACTGATACAAATTCAAACTTTCTATGACATTAATATGAAATTTATGCACTAAATAAATTCAGCTAAACCAAGGATCAAATTCTATGTCAAATAAAATTCTCTATCTAATACAAAGTTGCATGAATATTCTAATAAACCCGGAATTAATTTCACAGAAATATGTACCAAATTGAAGAAACCTCCAAATACAATACAATTGGTGACACATTATACCACACAATTAAGCAATGCATACATAGCCAATTTAGATAATAAATTCTGAAATGCGAAATTTGGAGAATTCAAAAAATTCATAGAAATGCGAAATTCGCACATTAATCAAAACCCAGAAAAAGATTCACAAAAATAAGAATACCCGGATAACAAAGATCTTACTTCGGTATCTGTGAAGCCAGAAAACACCTTTCTTTCTCTGTCTCTGGGTCGAAGACGATCCATGGAAGAAAAAGCTCAACAAAAACCCTACCTTTTTTGGGGTAATTTAGAATTGCAAGAATTGTATGAAGTAACTGCGAACTGTGGTACAGAGACAGGCAGAAAGAATTAAAGAACAATCCTCCTCCCTAATTTTTGAGGAGGGGTGTTTGTGAGAAATTCTTATGACCTTTTTTTAGTATGAATGTTTGAGGGCGGGTTTCATTTATTTGACCAAAATGAAGCCAAAAAGCAGGGAGTTTCAGTTACGGAGTACCGTCCCGGAATACTCGATCCGGTTTGACCGGCACAGAGTTTAAGGGACTTGAATTGACTTATTTAATTTAATAGGTAGTAGTTGATAGTGGGGTATTATTTTAATATAGTTAGTGGGAGGTGGGTTAAGAGGTGGGGTTGGGGGAGAGTAGGGGTTGAATTTTTAATTATTTTTTGTATGGAGTAGGGGTAGGTGGGTTAATAGGGGTAGAGTGAGAAATAATATAAAATTGTTAGAATATTTCCATTTTTAGAAACAGGTCAAGTATTAAGGGACGACCCGATAAGGAAAACAGGTCAAGTATTCCGGGACGGAGGGAGTATCATGTTTATTTGATGGGAATGGAAAATTGTGGCTCCGTACAGTTTTGTTATCACAAGAACAACTCCAATGGTTATAAAATGGAACTGCTCACAAAAAAAGATAAACATGTGAGCAGGTAACCCAATATTGGTACAATAATGACATACGTAGCTGTTAAAACTTTGTACCTATTTTGGGCTACGTAGCTCAAATAAATAGATTATTTAAATTACATATTATAGGGAGTTACAAAGTATTGTAGCCCACCAATGTGATAATTTAATCAATTGCAGTTAAAATTTGATGTGGCAAACTTAGCCACAACATCGTGTAACTCACTATTGGAGTTGCTCTAAGTATTCCGTTTAAGTTCTATTTTATATAGCAATATCATTTACTATTTGTTAGATCACGTGTATTACACCAAATGTAAAGAATAAAAAGGGATGCAGAGAGTAGTATAAGTTTTGATCTGGACAGATCGGTTGTCATTTTGACATATAGGTGATGTTCAGAACATAGTATGAACATATTAGTTTTGATTTGGACATGGTCTTGACATATATAATAGTAATAATAACAATAATAATAATTATTATTATCATTTTTTCTGATCTGATCATAACTTACTTTTCTAATCTGATCCGAAATACTCCGTAAGAAATAAGGTCTTGAAACTAGATGAATTTAACAGGGGTGTATGCTAAAGCTTGAATAAAAACCATGGGGAATATCAAATTGATTATTGAATAACTTTGTAAATGTTTGGTAAGATAGCAGTAGAGATAACGATTGAGTAGTTTTTCTCAAACGTAAAAAATAATACTTCGTAGTGTTTAAAGGTAGCGGGTAGCGCTTGATAAATTGTGGTTTTAAAACAATATATACTTAGTTTTTTATTCATTTTACAATCTCTACCGTTAATTTTACTGAATACTCATACAGTTCTACGAGTTACCCGCTACTATTCACCCCTACCCACTATTCTCACATTTTTTTTGATAATTTAATCATTTATGATATATATCGAATAAATAGTCATGTAAGTTGTTATAGTTTTGTCGTATAAATATTACTCCCTCCGTTCCTAAATAAGTGTCCACTTTGGACATTTACGCGGGATTTAATAAAACTGAATTGTGTGTAAGAGGTAATGATTGAGAATGTTATTTTTTGGGAATGGAAAAATTAGATAATTGTTTATTGATAAAGTATAAATAAAAGTGGATGTGGTGATTGAAAAGTGGGAAAAGTGTAGAATGTGTAAGAAAAAGTAATAATGATTTATAGAAAAATGGAAAAAGTGTGTGGAAAAGTGGGAAAAGTGTATAGAAAAGTGGGAAAGTTGTATGTCCAAAAATGAAAAATGGACACTTATAAGAGAACGTTATTTATAGGAACTGGACACTTATTTAGGAACGGAGGGAGTATTAGCAACTTATTTTGAAATTAGTTTGACGTATAAACAATTCAAGAAAAATCGGATACTCAAGTGTTTGTATTCTGATGCAAAAGGAATTAAAAGTTTTCTAGTTCGTTTGAGTTGCTTTCATGGATAATTGGTCACATCAAATCTAGCAGACAAGGGTGCATCCTACTATCAATTGATCATGAAACACTTGAATATTAAACAAGTACAAAATCCCATCAACAACAAAACTCACTAAAAATACGACAATCTTTTAAGGCCTTGTGACTAATAAGTAATAACTCTATGCATAAACATACCGATAATAACTCTATACACGCTGAAACCGATTCTAAAATTGGGAACTGAGTTGAGTTCTACCACTCATGTAGTTTAACTC
Organism: Spinacia oleracea; assembly: GCF_020520425.1. Classification (NCBI taxonomy): domain Eukaryota; kingdom Viridiplantae; phylum Streptophyta; class Magnoliopsida; order Caryophyllales; family Amaranthaceae; genus Spinacia; species Spinacia oleracea. The sequence continues at coordinate 122,058,815 of NC_079487.1, read as the reverse complement.
TGCTATTCCTTTTCTAGTACAGCCATTACAAACAATGCAAGAAGTTGCTCATATTAGTTCCCCAAAACATCTTGTTTTAGAAGCCAAACAATCAAATGACCCTTGATCATCATCAACCGGTGCACAGAAAAGCGACAATCACGCCGGAAAGCAACAAGTAGCTAATAGGAATCAATAAAGAAAAGATCAATCCACAAGCTGTTCATGCATCATCCATATCGGAGTCCAGCTTTGGCCCGGCCCGGCCCTAACTCGGCCCGTCAAAAACAGGTCTACACTTCACCTTCCATCTGTTGAGGTAAATGATTCAGCAAAACCAGAGGGCCTAGTAGGTATGCTAGTCTGGGTATTATCCCTACTTGCAAGGAACGATGATGATGAAGAATCGTCGATGTTGGACTCTCCATAAGCCTGCCACTTCTTGAGAGCTTGTGGTAAGGTCATGTCAAGATCAATTCCATAAATGTCCTCTGAGTTATCTTCCGAAGGCTTCCATACTTGGGTGAGGGTAGATAGGACATTCACTACATGACCCATTTCAGGCCTTTGGTATGGCTCCCTACCACAACAGTGCCCAGCAAGCTCGGCCACTTTGTGGATACTAGCTAGGGTCTCCTCGTCGAGCTCAATTGTAGGGTCGATGGCTTTTTCGATAGAGTCCTTGTTAATATACATCCTCCTGAACCATGTCACCAGGTGAATACTGTCCTCTGGTTGGGTCTCGTCCAGCGCCCTCCGTCCCGTTATTATTTCCATTAATATAACACCGAAGCTGAATACATCAACCTTTGTAGTTATGCGGCCCATCACTGTGAAAACAAAGCACAAACCCGAGAAATTAGGAATTTTAATACATAACATCACGGACTCATATCGTCAAGAACAAGCATTAGCAGCAAACAAGTTAGAAATATTTATCAGGGCATAATCTCACCTTTTTGTTCTTGCCAAGAGAGAGAGAGAAAGAGAAAAAGAGAGAGAGAGAGAGAGAGAGAGAGAGAGAGAGAGAGAGAGAGAGAGAGAGAAATTCCCATTTCCCCTTCGCTTAAGCAAGAGAAGATTACAGAAAAGATGTGTGATTAAAGATAGTATTTGGCTCCAATTTCTTATTAATTCAAAGACAAAAATCTGCACCATCTTGTATGACAGGTACTAATTCCACATAAACTAAAGGGTAGTAGAAACTAGGAGGAGGAAAAAAAAAAGACAGAAGGTAGAAACTATTGGTGTCCTTCAAAACCCGAACAAATGGGGAAATTGGAAATCGGAAATTGGTGGGTGATAAACTGATAAGTGGTTCACATAATAGATCTTTATCGACAAAGGAAGCCAGCCTCTCACTTGAGAAGGGTAACAATATTTAAAGTTATCCTCGCTCTAAGATAAATCACTGAAAAATGTCAACCCAGTGAATGCTTGGTTTTTATCTGAGAAGTTAAAGCAAGCTTATATGAAGTCCAAACACACGCATTACCGATATACCCACATACCCATACAAAGACAGTTCATCATTTGACCGAGCATATAAGCATAGCAGTAAGCAAAACATTATGGAACAGATTGCAACATAGTTAAACAAATTATTCCCACTGTCACTAAAGAATACACCACATACGAAACAAGGTTATTTTAAAGAATGTTAGGATAAAAAAACAATTGTAGTAGAACTTCACTAATTTGAAACTTTACATCTCCGCCATTCCCCTATTGTCTTGTGTTGATTCTTAGTTAAGGATATCATTAAGGTTAGTATGTGAAACTTCAAAACTTAAGGCCCTGTTCCTTGTCCTTCCTTGTTTTTCATTCAATTTCTGTTTTTCAGAAAACTAAAATAAAAAATATGGAAACCACGAAAGGTAATTTCCTATTTATTGTCAGTTTTCAAACTTTACATGCTTATTAGTGTATGACTAATTTTAAGTTCATGATTAACTTTAAGTCACACGTGACACGTCTTTCCAATTTATGAACCAAAAACTGAAAAATTACCGAGCGCGGCCTACTAAACCTAGAAAGTGTCCTCTCATTTTGCAATGACCTAAATAACAATGTGTTTAATTTAGGGACACGAGAAGTAAAACATATTAAGAAATATACCTAAATACAAAAGGAAATAACAATTTTACCTGCATATTCAGGTGCCAAATAACCAAAAGTTCCTGCAAGCCTGGTTTCTATTGAGGTTTTTCCACCATCAGGTGCAAGACGAACAAGTCCAAAATCTGCAACTTTTGCATGCATATCATCTCCCAAAAGAATATTCGACGGTTTAAGATCTCTATGAATGAAACTTTGATGTGCCAAACTGTGTAAATATTCAACGCCTCTGGCCACATCTAATGCAATAGTTAACCTTTGATTCCATTTAAGGGGTTTCAATTCCTCCTCCTTCCAATGAAACAGATACCTACTTAAATCCCCTTGTGGCAAGTACTCATACACAAGAAGTTTCTCGTTTCCATCCAGACAGAATCCCAGAAGTGCAACCAAATGTCTATGGCGAACTTTTGTAAGAACAGCAATCTCAGACTTAAATTCTGCCAAACCTTTATCTCCTAGAACTCCAGAATTCATCCGTTTGACTGCAATCTTGGTCCCATCAGGCAACTCCCCTTTATAAACTGTACCAAAACCCCCCTTTCCCAAAACATTGTCATCACTGAAGTTGTTAGTCACATTCCTCAACACTTGAATAGAGATAACCATGTTGTTAGTCTCAATTACATGGATATCACTAGGGCCACTACTACCCTGACTTTGGTCTTCACTCATCGCCTTACCATTCACTCCAGCACCAGTGACTGTTATTTTAACAGCATCATCAGACCCTGAATGATTTGGATGGATCACCACCGTATTCGACTGCTGGACCCTCCCGTAAAGCTTTTTCCTTCTCAAGAAACAAAATAACAGCAAACCAGCGAAAGAGACAAAAACCACACCGCCTATAACTGATCCAACCACCACTCCAACTTTGGAACTTTTTCCAGACGTTCCTCTAGGTGCACCAGAAGAGCCACCTGACCCACTTGGAGTTGGTGTGCTAGGATGATCTTTGAACATATCAGCATTGCCAACATGATTAACAGAAGTGTGTGCAAAAGCTGGGATTTTACCATATAGATTATTAAAAGACACATCAAGTGTCCTGAGGTTAGGCATTTTTGTAAATGCATCAGGTATGGTACCTGTGATACTATTATGTGAGAATATCAATGTCTGAACAGATGTAAGAGCAGCAAATTTAGGTGAAAGAGTTCCAGAAAGACCCCTACTCTGCAAATTTATAATCGTAATGTTATCTTGAGAACAAGTTATCCCCAACCAATTTGCACATGGATTATTGCCTTTCCACTCCCGGGCAATTTGAAGAGGGTACCCGAATGTTTCCATAACTGATACCAATGCATTAACACGGCTATCACAGTCTACACCAGGATCAGGTAAACAAAAGCTGTTTTGTCCAGGCAACATGTCTGCATCTACTGCATCGGGAAACTTAGGAGTAGGTCCTTGAAGAACATTATTTGTCAAATTAACCGTCTTAAGGGAAGACAGCTTTGTCAAAGAAACAGGAACCGGACCAGTGAGGCTATTATCTCTCAAATTAAGTTCCTCTAAACTGGGCAATTTAGACAAATCTGGTATGGGGCCAGTAAAGGCATTCATATTCAACCATACTTGTACCAACTGGGTCATATTCTGTAATACATCAATTGTCCCATTAAGACTTCGACCACCACGGGAATCCATTTGCCCATTTAACCAAAGGGACTGAAGCGCAAGACCCGAAAAGTTTGAGGGTAAACCACCAGTCAAATTATTGCTAGACAAACGCAAATGGGTCAAACCTGGGAAATTATCTGAGCTGAAAATACCAGGTATCTCACCACCAACATTGGCTGAATTAGCAGAGAAATTTTTCAAAGAAGATGAATCCTTGAGCCCCTCCGGTATAGACCAAGTACTAAACGGGTTATTATCCAAATAGACTTCCTGGAGAGAAATCAACCCATCAAAGAAATCCGCAGGGATAGAACTAAACTGGTTGGTATGGAGATTCAACGTTTGGAGCGAGCTCAGCCCCTTAAGACTCGGTAGTGGGCCTGATAATGCATTGCTCATCAGCTCAAGAACTTCAAGGTTTGTGAGGTTGCCTACAAACGGGGATAAAGTGCCAGAAACTCCTTGGCTTCTCAATTGTATCCGTGTGACCTGATTATTCGAGTCACATCCCACACCCTGCCATTTGCATGGGTCTGAGTTAGACCAATCAGTTTTCGAAGTGAGCTTTAAACCCAGTTTCAGTTGCTGCATTGTAGCAGCATCTGAAGAGGCAGACTGCGGAGTGGTGGGCACTGCAAGCAGAGACAGTACAAGAACAATCATCTGCAGAGAACCCATCCCCAGGGTCGAAACCCTTGGATGATCAATTGACATCTTCCCAACAATCACCCAACCTAAAAAAAATCATCAAATTAAAATCATATCCATCAGCCACCTCAGAGAAACCAAAACTCAAAATTTCATTTCAGAAACTTCAATCCCAAACTCGAAAATCTTCTGATTTCACAAAATCAACTAGAAACCGAAAACAGATGTGCGTCTGTAATTAAGAACTACATCCTGCATCTAAATACAATTCACAACACCTAATTCAGATAAAACCCTAAATCACGCAAAACATTGGTAAAATTAGTACAATGAAAAATCAAATCTACAGCTAAGCGAATCAGTCCAAATTAACAAGTGAAAACAATCATAAAACCCAGAAATCACAACCCCACAGAAATAACAACAACAAAAAAAATCCACAAACCCAACATGCAAAAACACTAAATAAACAAAAACAATCAACTCAAATTCACAAACAAATTAATCCCAATTTCATAAATTCCAAAAATAGAATTAAAACCCAGAAAGCCTAACCTGAAGATGAGCAGAACAAGTGTACAGCAGTGCAGAGAGAAAGAGTTCAAAGGTTGAAGGTGAGAGAATGAGAGACGTTACAGAGAGAGTTCAGCATCTAGCGGCGTGTTTGGCTAAAGGGTCTTTTTGTTGGGTGGGTGGGAATAAATGCGAAAGAGAAAGAGAAAGAGAAAGAGAAAGCTCGGTAAGAGTAAAATTTGTGAAGCTAAAAAGAAGAAGATTTGTTGGGAGATTCTTAGAATTATGAAATCAAAATCAATCTCCGTTGATTATGGTTTGATGGTGATAATGGAGGACAGGAGGAGAGAGATAATGGCGGGGTAACTGGTAATGTGTAGTATTTTCATGGAGTAGTAACATAAACCTATGTAATAAAGTCAACAAATTAGCTAAATATTCTATGCGTTACATTTACAATTTTTTTATTTATTTTTTTTTTAGGAAAAATGATACTGTTCCATGTGAGCAGCGCCGTTCTAAGGTAGAGTGAATACTGATCGACGCGTGAATATAGCGTGATATTTTCTTACTCCCTCCGCCTCTTTTTGTTCTTTACGTTTTGTATTTTTCACGCGTTTTAACGATTAATTAATTTGCATCGAGATTCCTCAATTTTTTTATTTAAACAAGGTAAATTACGTTTATTTATAATGTTTTCACTTTTATCAAAATTCTGATATTGGAAAATGAGAAAAATTTAATGTACCAATGGAAAAGTGTGAGAGATTAAATGACCCAATGAATTTAATTGGTTAAAATAATAATTGGGCACAAAGTTTGAAAGAATACTAAGTCATTTATGTGATAATATAAAAGGAAATGTAAAAAACATTTTGAAATACCTAAAAAGGAAAACGTTAAAAACAAAAAGAGACGGAGGGAGTACATTCTTATTACGAATTTTTTTGTTATTTACTGCAATATTTAAAAAATACTTTTATTATAGAATACTTTAGTATCAAATTTTATTATAGTATAATACTTTTGTATCAAATTTTATTATAGAATTGTGTAGATACCGTACTTTTAAAATTTTGTAAAAGATCAAACGAATTGAATAATATTCTTGGAGTATTTGTAAAGTATCAAACGAGTTATGTTGAAATACCCTTGTTTATGAAATCCATACGGAAAAACGAGAAGAATGTACTTTAAATCATTTAAAACTATTGAAAAATGAAAAAGATATTTTAATTTTAAAGAGAAAACCATAAAATGGTACTGATTTCAAAATAAAAACATGATCTAAGGTAGTAATTATAATAAACTTTTCATGAAGTTGTTAATATAAAAGTGATTATTTTTAAAGTAAAACCAAAATTTCCTTCTATATGGAATATTTTGTATCCTTTTATGAATTATTTTATTCTACGATCTTTTAGATGCAGTTTTCATATACGATTTTATTTTTTCTAAAATATATTTTTGCCAAATATGAAACAAGTCTAAAAATTAAAGTGTTGCATCTAAAAGACGGACAAATTACGTAGTTTCAATTAAGGAAATATACATTTGATGATTATTATGTTTATATATCTGATTTTAATTTAATAAATCAAACTTATCTTTTTGACACCTTGGCTTGTTTGTTACATCAACCATGACCAAACAACTTAATGAATGAGGTCAAATAAAAAATAATATTAATCACTTGATTGGTTGGTTTATTTAAGGAAGTAAATTATGGGGAGTTTGGTGATGGTGATGTTATTTTAAGCAAATAGAAAACGTCTTGTTTTGGAAGATTTTGGACTTGTATAGTTGCATGTTCAAATCATCTCTTTCAATAATTATTTGAGGAAACATATTAAATTATTAATCTACGAAGTAGTTTTATTCTTTGTAGTTGTGTGTTGCTTTGTGTCATTGTTCCCTCCATGACTTATAGATCTATATTAAATATTTATATATGTGTAATTATAAATTTTAATAAAATTGAACAATGAGTACAATAAAATTTGCCAACTCGATACATCATTAAGCTAGTTGGCATCTTATTATTGTATGATTGAAAATAACGTAGCATTACTCCGCATTATTATAACTAGCTCTTGAGCCCGTTTAAAAAACGGATAATTATATAGTCTGTAGTAGTTGTTAAACGGTCTTTTAAAGTAGATGGTTGAATAAAAATATATGAATTAAATGGTAAGTGAATGTAGAATGAGGAAGATAAAATTGGAAAGACGTTAGAGCTGTACATTATAGCAAATATCAAATGAAATTGAAAAAATAAATAAAAAATTGATGAATGAAACATACGAAATATCATCTAAGGTTTTTCATTTTACATACTAGGTATAGATATGATTTCAACCTTTTAAATACTGGATACAGATATGGTTTCGCTTTTTAAATACTAAGTATAGACTAGGTATATATTACTACTACTTCCTCCGTCCCTTTTCGTTTGCCCCAATTTTCATTGTGGTGTGTCTCTCTGAGATTGTCTCATACTTGAAATGATAAGTTTTGCCACTTGTTTTCTCTCCATCCATCTCTTCATAGGCCCACTTTATCAAGCTATGTACACGTTTTATACTCAATTCTAAATAAAGTGAATTTTAGCTATCGAGCAATAAAAGAGGGTCAGAAAGAGTATAAGAGGGGAAATATACTATATACAATGGAGTACCATAGTTTTTATAATTTTTTCCCCCCTTCCGCAGTTACCGAGTGTTTTATTCACCTCATTTTCCCTTATTTTTTATGAATTTATCTTATTTCAATTTTATTGAACTTATCGAAACTTATTTTAGTATAAATTGTACTTTATCAACCCTTATTTTTCCTGAAATAACATTGTCTCACATGCCTATATTACTAATTAACTAACTTATGTAGACTTTATACAATTCCAGACCTACACGTAAATCATATGGGGAGCAAGAAACAAGCATGACTTGTGAGACATTTGTGACTGTCATTATCAATTTTGGACATTGATTCCCAATTATTTGATAGATGTTCTAATGGATAGAACTAAACTAGTTGTTATTATGTATTCCGTACTACGTTGAATTTAGCGTGATGAACGTTAGCAATCGCCGAGGTCCCGGACTCACCGGATACTATTAGCTTCGTACTAGATTCTGACAAGTTTGATCACAGATGCAGTCTGACTTTATAAAACCAAAATTACTTCATTGACAAATTTAGAGTTCAATCTGATGGATACAATACTCTGTCAAAAACACAGCTAATGAATATTGATTTGTAGACATACAAAAAACTAGTAAATGTGGAAAATAAGCCGAACAGTGGAATGTAAAATTATACAAAAGGATAACAATTAAGACTAAGAAGCTCAAGTAACTGTAAGATGCAAAACTGCAGGAGATTTCATCTTCTTCAATCTTCAACGGTAACTTCTGTAAATTGGGCTGTACATGCAGCTCTCAGCAAATTTTACCAGATTTTCTGGTTGCGGAAGCCGGCTAGCCAAACCTATACCAGATGGATAGCAACATGAAATCAGTGGACTGCAAGTATTTCTGCATATACTATAAAACAGCAGTAAAAGGATGAACAACTCACCGAGTTCATAAGCTTTTTCTGCTACTTTGGCAGCAATATTAGCAGATATATTTCTGATGTCTTTGTATGGCGGATAGATTAGTCCATTTGCTAAGTGTTCCTCTGTAACTTGTGAAGCCAACGCCTCAGCTGTTAACAAATTGATACGAGTTAAATAGGCTACTAAGTAGTATATTACTTACTTCAACAGAGATTATAAGAAAGGTAAAATTTGGTGTAATTAAAATTTTAACAGATTCAATGACACTTACAGGCGGCCAAAAGCATGTCATCGTGAACACGAATTGCACCACACATAATCAGACCCAAACCAAAACCAGGGAATATGTATGCATTATTTGCCTGCAACATGACATGGACAATCAAAGGTCAATTCTCCATCCAGATTAAGTGTTTCCCCTAGAAAAAAATATGGTAGTGCATGCAGACTTGCACCTGTCCAGGGACAAAAGTATGCCCTTCGTATTCGACTGGATCAAATGGGCTTCCACTAGCAAATGTTGCTCGGCCCTAATCATTTGAAAGTACAAAAGCCAAATATATGTCAGTTTCTTCTTGTAGAAAATAATGAATCAAAGTCTGAAATTTGAAAAGGCGTACTAGAATGGTACTTTACCTGGCTCCAAGTGTAGGCCTCCTCAGCAGTACATTCTGACTGCGAGGTAGGATTTGATAGAGCAAGAATGAGAGGTTTCTGCATAGAAAAACACATGAATGCACCAACATATTAAACCGACAGTTAGATCAATCAAAACATACCTGCACCAAATTACCCAACCGAAACCCAGAACTACATGACCCAACTTTGACCCAGCTGAAAATTTCCCAACCTCCTGACCCGAAAATTAATTTCACCACAGACTGGGAAATTCTGATCCGAAATATTTAAGTGACTCATCACCCGAATATGACTCAAACAAAATAGCCTAAAACCCATAATACTGTGTTTGTCGCCTCTACGTACCGTCAATACAAACTTCAATAAGAAAAACAAGAGGCACAAAATTAATATTATATCTTACCGAATTGATAGATGACATGGCTTCAACAACCTCCTTAGTGAATGTCTTTCCCTTTCCAGAAGTACCTATCAGCACTGTGGGTCTGATTGTCTGAGAAAAAGGGCAAGAAAGTAAGAACACAACTTTGTTCACAAGAAAATCTCTTAATGGATAAAATGCACTTTCAAATAGCTATTCTCATTCACCTGTACTGCTTCTATAAGAGTTGTAACAGGTTCAGATTCATGTGCCCAAGGCAGTTTGAACGACTGAAGCGACTTCTTCCTAGAGCTAACAACGAGTCCCTGTCACGAAAATTGTCGGAAACTATTGTAAGTAGAAGGAAAAAGAAATGACCTTTATTAGGAGTTCAATCAACATCAGGATAAGTGGATAATACCTTGGAGTCTACAAGCCAGATCTTTTTCCTCATTTCTTCAACTGGAGCATTTGTCTGTGCCAAAAACAAATAGTATTAATCATAAATCACCGAAGAAGAATAAAAAATGTGGTAAAAAAGAGAGCATGGTAGTAACGATTTTCCAGAAGAAAATAAAGAACAAAGAGATAGGACCAGTTTGCTACCTTCTTTGACATCTCACGAGCTATAAGCTCCGCGATACCTGTTCCAGCCTTCAGATAACAAAAGTTTCAAGTGTCAGATAACACAGCACATAAAAAGGAAATGGACTATCTTCAGTAAAATTCAGAACGAAATGAACATATATCAAGTTAAACCAAGGGGGCGGGGGTGCAAAAGGCAAGATAGCTGCAACTCTGATGTTCCAATCGTTTTAGCTATTTTGGCAACTATAAAGACTAATAAAATTGGCTCAAAATAAGCTTATTTAAAACGCTTACTTCTCCGGCGCCCAGAAACAGGAATGTATGGTCAGCCAAGTTTCCTCCCAGTAGTTTCAAAGAAGCAATGAGCCCTGCGAGGACAACAGAGGCAGTACCCTGCACTCAAAAGGGCGTTATATATCAGTTGAAATTTCTAAAAGCAATCAGATTATGTTTTCTAGGCACAAGGATGTACATTACCTGTATGTCATCATTGAAGACAAGGTGAGTTTTGCGGTATTTCTCCAGTAGTTCAAATGCATTATGGTTGGCAAAATCTTCAAACTGTATGAATACCATAATAACAAAAGAGATTTAGTTTATCTTCGGAAGAAATGTATATTACTATAACAAGATCAATTTTTGTGACTGACCTGTATGAGGATTTTCTCGCCATAGTTCTGCTTAACTGCGGACATAAATTCATGAACAAACTCAGCATATTCCTCCCCTGTAGCCCGATTTTGCTTCAATCCAATATAAAATTCATCATTCAATAACGCCTCATTGTTTGTGCCAACGTCGAGGGTTATAGGCAAGCACTGCAAAAGAAGAGGATAATAAATTATATGCTTTGAGGTTATAAGTGGCATAGAGAATACTCTGTGCCTGGATCGAAACCAAGTTGACCTTGAATTAAGCAGCATTACTATTGTTTAAGGGAGTCATGTGCATAGGTTTATAAATTACAAGCTTATTATACTTCTTGGGTATTTATTGAATGAAAATAGTTGATAGCATGTCTTTATAATTCCAGATAAGCTTATGGTTAATATAGTTTCGGATTCAGAACCCATAAAGAAAATATAAAACAAGAACTCAATCAGAATCAGGTGCTTACTGCTGAAGGGCGAACTCCACCAAGTGCTGTGTACAACGAAAGCTTTCCAACAGGTATGCCCATTCCCTACACATCCTCAAGTAAGTTTTTCTTATCAACAATGAATTTTTAAACAGAGAAACAAAGGTCAAGTAGATAGACTCATAGAGGTTAAAAAGGAATCCCAGAGACTTAAAAGGGAAGCAGAATAAACATGCTCAAATACCTGGCAACCGAGGTCTCCTAGTCCAAGGATACGCTCACCATCAGTAACCACTATAACTTGAATGTTCCTTTCAGGCCAGTTCTTCAAAATCTCAAGAATTTTTCCCCTGAAACACCAAAACACATCAAAGTCTGACATCCTAAAAGCATAAACACAAGTCGAATTTTCATTTCCTACCCAGCTAAGAAAAATGATGAGAATGCACCAGAAAACTTACTTATCCTTCAAACTGATGAAAAGACCTTGGGGCCGTTTAAAGATACTTCCATACTTTTGACAAGCCTCACCAACAGTTGGAGTGTACACAAGTGGTAGCATTTCTTCAACATGGTCAATGAGAAGCTTATAAAACAGTTTCTCATTCCTCTCCTGTAAAAATAGAGGCATCAGCAGTTTAGAATCTGATGGAAACCATGCGTCACGTGAGTACATGACAGATAAATCCTACTATAATATGAACTAGCAATTTGCAAACTAATGCCTATCAAGTATTTAATAATGAAATTTAATCATACTTTCCATCAAAATCTGTAGCTGCAACTCTGTAAAATGATGTCCTGGTAGCTATTACCATTACAAAGGTACCTCCAGACAGTACTTAAATAACTACCAAATCCAATGGGACTGTTACAGTATTAGGGGTAAGTGTAAAATAATCAGAACGGAATAGACAGAATTGTGCCAAACAGTAACAACTTTTGTAATTACCAAGCACACATATATACCTGAAGATCCATCATAGCCATGTATTTCTGCAAGGGAACTTGATATTGACGCAGAGTCGCCAAAAACTTCTTTTCCTGATGTTCATAAGAATTATTAGTAAGAACTACTCCAAAGAGAAAAGGCTAAACAATTTCAATATCCAATCAGGGTTCAGTTATTCAACCTGGAGCTCTTGGGACAGAACTGCAGGTGGTAATAAACCACGCAAGTAGTGAGCATCTCTCTCTTTCTCTGTAAAAGCAAGCCCTTTGTTGTGATGGGGATCTCTCAGCAAGGTATACCCACTGCAATAAGAGTAATTGATACCGAAAATTCAATACCATTTTTGCAAGTGAAAGCATCCAAAAAGTTCTAAGACATGCTTTGGCAAAACTTCAAGTGCATTATTTACATGGTTATAGTTTGACTACCAAAATTTCTGGATCTAATGCTGATAAAAGTTCAGAGGCCTTTAGATTTAAGAACTTCCTAAGATGAGTGGATACAAGAATCTATAATCCAAGCAATGATTTCTCAGCCCAAATTTCCTTTAGATTATGAACAAATTCTTCATAAATTATGATAAAGCAATAATACCCATCAAATCTTTTGCCAAAGAAATGGATGATTAAATAACCAATATCATATTTATCATCAACCACAGAGTCATTAGAAATCACAAAATTGACGACACCCAAGACTCGTGTTCGAATCCCATCTACATCAAAAAGCACACAACTAAATTACAACAATAAAACAGTAAATCAAGAAAACCCATTACATGAATTCATATCACTTTTTGAAATTAGGCCATCCTATATTCCATAACAAAGAACCCCCACATTATGAAATGCATTGAAACAAACAAGTAAAACATCAAAATCAAGAACACCCATCAAACTTTTTGCTATAACGATATGGATGATGATTAATTAACAACCATAATATATTACCATATTTACTATTAACCAGAAAATCACTACAATACTACAATGACAATACCCAAAACCAGGGATCAAACACTGTCTATATCAAATAAAAAAGGATAAGGTTATAACAATCACCTAGCAACAGAGACGGTCCAAGGGGTGATATGTTGAGCCTCGGTGGCAGAATCCTCACCATACACATCCTGAACTCCTCCAGCAACACCTTTGGATCCTTGAGTCATCTCATCCAATGCATTACCATTACCCATAATTCCTCTAATCAAACCTTTCTGTCTCCCTCCTTTGGCCTTTAAACTCACGAATAATCTCTGCAACAACAAAGAAAATGGCAGAAAAACCTAACAAACAAACCCCAGAATATGCAATCAAAGACAATAGACAATCCAGAAAGCTACAAATTGTTCCTTTTTTCACTGAATTATTACAATGAAAACGTGGGTCATTTTTATAAGCAGATTTTGTAATGGGAAAAACGGATTAATTATTTATTATTTTTCCAAAATTGAAAATTAAAAAGAATGTTTGGTTTGTCAGAGCACCAAGATGTGGAATCAAGAAAAAGCTACTCCGTAAAAAACAAAAGGGAGTATGAATTACCAGGAAATGAAGTCTGTTGAATGACATCATTATTACGAGTAATTACAATTTAAGGTGTTAATTAGACTAATTGGTCGAGTCAACTTTCGTTTGTAGAGAGGTCAGAAGAGAGAGAAAATAAGTCTGTAGAAACACGCGTTGAATATTACTCGTATACAATGGTGTGCTTATTCTAGAAATGGTAGAATATTAGAATGTCAGAAAATTCAAATGTGTTCACAATTGTGTCCAAATATTTGCTTTGTTTACTGTCGTCGTAATGATAGTCGGAGTATGACAAACTATGCTCAATCCGTTTTTTTAGATGAAACAAACAAACAAAAACAGAGAAAATAAACTTAAAAAAACGTCCGATGAAGAAACCGCCAGACGAATACCAAGCTGAGCTTTTCAATGTGCAACTGCAATAACATGTTCGTCTCAGAGCAACTGCAATGGTTGGAAAATTGACCTGCTCACAAAAAAAAAAATGAAGTAGCCCACCATTGGTACAACAATGATATAAGCAGTTGTTAACACGTATAACTATTTTGGGCAAGTAACTCAAAAAATAAATAAATTGTTTAAATTAAATATTACAGAGAGCTACGCCCACCAATGTGAAAATGTGTAGCTTAAATTAATTGTAGCAAAAAATCTGATATGGCAGACTTAGCCACAACACCTTATAGCTCATCATTGGAGTTGCTCTTATAGATCACACATGACTTGAACCTTGAACCTTGAACATTGAACCTTGATGCAAAAGTTGTTGAATTGTCCATTTTATGCCTATATACCCTTGCAATTATAGGAATCTGTAAAAATAACAATGTTAGTAAAATCTCTCGTCATAACCCGGGAAAGACATTTTAGGTCATGCCAAAGTCTCTCCATGAATTGCAGATTCCGCCATTCCGATAAAGTTAATGTTTACTTTTACTTAATATTTTTTTTAGTTTCTACGGAGTAATAAGTTTTTTATTTTTATTTTACAAATGTTAATCAAATGACGAATTAAAATGTAATTAGACTATGTATTTTAACAAATGATTAAATAAAATATTTTAGTTGGATCAATTTTTTTAGTTTTGTCAGATCTATTTTTTGTTTAACTTTTTTATACAGAGTACTTGGTCGGACAGTTAAGATGCACTAGATTAACTTTTGAAGACATTGGTATAATTTAAACTTTATACGAGAATAATGATGATACTTACGTGAGAGAGTTGTTAACTTATTAGGGAGTTAATTAGAAACTTTAAATAAGGGAGTTAATCCACATTCAAGGTTTTTTGGGCACATTTAGATCATATTCAATGGGGGGCTTAAAATCTTAAATAGGTCTCAATGAGAAAAATTATTGCTAAAGAAGAGCCTCGGTTGGACGAGTTATCAAAAATGACAATTGTTCTTATAATGTTTTTTCCCTTTAGAAAGGACAGCTTCTGGAAGAAGAAAAATAATTCTTCATCAATAAATAAAAAATCACTTCGAAAGAGCCTCTATATAGGATGTTAATTTAAAAATAAGGAATCACCATTGTAGTAAAAAAAAAACACAATTATAAAAGATTTTTGAGCCTTAAGTGAAAGCTCGCCAATAGAAACGCTTTTAAGGTAATTTTTTTAATTACTTCGTAGACGTTAATCGATGTTCCAGGGTGTAAAGAAACAAAAGTTGATAGAAAAGTATAGAGTATCTTTAAGAGAACGGTTTAGTTCCAAAATTTATCTTTTACCCAAGTACATCTAAAGTTAATTGTTCTTACGAGTATTTTTTGCCCATCTAAAAATCTAAAATCAATAAATCAGTAAAATAAAATGACATAGGTGTACTCGAGTTCAAAAAGAAAAAAAAAAAATCACCCTAGCACCAAAAGGTGTTTATGACATTTACTTTTATTTGGGTATGGTTTTATAATCTACAGACTACATTATTTTACTATTCTCTTTCTAAAAGGAAAACGAGGGCAAATGATGAAATGAATACAAAAACACGAGGAACTCCAATCCCTCGAGCCGCCCGTGGGCCGCACCATGCAACCAACAACCAGCAACAGCGCCAGTTTTCCGCGGTTTTGCCTTTGATTGCACGCTGCAGCAACCTGTAAAACAACTACTCCGGTCTGCTATTTTTCGCACCAAAACATCAAAAAAGTATGAACATATAAGCAAACATCCCTAAATTAATGATATACGAAGTATTCATTATAATTTGCCAAAAAAGAATGATTGAATTTCACCAAGAGTTTTCCCCCAAAAAATAGTAATGGTTATACCTACTACATTGTTATTGCCTGAATATATGGGGTCACTCATCATCATAGTCGTACAAAAGGCGATGAAATCACTATGGTAATCCCTAATGATATCAGATTCTAGGACAGCTTCTTGGGTGGAAAGTGTAATCATCAAAAACTTTGGACACCCGCCTAAAGGTTTTCTAGCTGAAGCACATTCAACATAATTAAACCTACTTGCGCACATACAAGATAAGATACATCGTTGAATTTGTACTAACATACATTGTAAACAAAACTACAAGAACCGGACTATTCTATACAATCTCATATGTTCTTCTACAAGCCTGCTCTTCATGGAAATCTACTCTCATCGAGAAGACTGATATCGATATGAGAGCATTTTACAAACACAAGTGTGTAAAAGAGATCAAAAGTCAGCTACAGAAATCTTATCGCATGTCATCTGCAACCTGAGAACTACGTACTCCCCAGAAATATTTGGGCTTCAACTTCTTATTAATGGCAGTAAACAGCCAACCCATGTGCCTTTCACAGGTAGCACAGTTGGAAATAGTCCATGCGTATCTGCCAAACATATACAAAAACCAGTTATATACTTAGTACAGGGATACACTTGCCTTTTCCGACCGTATTTATTTAAGAGATACACTTGTCATTTTTAGTAACTTATAAACCCCACCATCTAATTAAATAATCTATCTACACCCCACTCCCACTCCCACCCCCGACCCACTAAAATGAAATGGGTCTCACTTGTTTTACTTATTAAAATATCTACCCAACCCCACTTGTTTTATTACTTTATTTCATTTAATTCTTCTTTTTAATACCCGTGTCCGGCCAAGTGTATCTCTTAAATAAATACGGGGGGAGTAACAAATACTTCGACAGCAATTATGATCTAACGAGTGTGAAAAGTGATTAGATGAGAGCATACCCTGGAAACCAGCTGTATTCTTCTCTCGGTCGGCCAATCAGTGCTAAACCATTGGCTTTGTAAAAAGTCATTATCTCATGAACAAAACCATTTGGGTTTACATATGCACCAAGAGGGCCTTCATTAGACATCACCAGCATATCACTTCGCCTTGCTATTACAGTCTGTAACAAGGCAAGAGGAAAAATCACATTAGTCAAGCTATTAAGTTAACACATTTACAAATAAATTTTTCAGCACAATAGATAAAGAACACCAAATAGTAGGGTGCAGGCCGTTGTAATAACACCAACAATAGTGGAGGATCTATTAGCTGAATTTGGAACCTTCGGTACCCAGTGCCAATCCTACCACAAACTAAAGGCTCTGAGGACACAACCCCCTCCCCCATCCTTTCTTCCCCTCGAAACAAAAGAGAAAAGGATGAAAAGGGGAAAGAGGTGGGAAATTTTAGAAGTACCTGACAGTTCTTACACCTTACACGATCAAACCCTTCAAGCAGTTCAATTTCCCGGCGTAGTCTATAGGAGACTCCATTAATTTCCAGGAGCTCCTGTCTTGTAGACTCGGAAATAGGAATTTTACTGGCAATGGAGAAGGACAAGATATCAGGCTTTCTCACAAAACCTTCCATACTTGGTGCTCCAACTACCTGTTTCCACATATCTGCAAAACAAGCCGAAACCACCCTAGTAAGAAACTGCAAAATCTCAATACACCTTTAACACAGCCTTATTTAGATGTAGGAAATTTTCAAAAAGAATGACCCATATCATGCTTCCATAAGAACAGTGGATAGGCCACAGAAGCTTGCAACATTACAAAAAGATTCATTTTTTAACCTTTTAGTTGGAATATGGTGATCGACTCAACCTAATAGTCTGCACAATGTTCTATGTCTATCTACATAATTATTTGATGCTTTGGCTACATTGTTGATGCCAGAAGTCACAACTCACAAACATCCATCAATGGAAGAGTGGAAGACCATAGAGTTGCTGCAACACCGTAGGAAAACGTTTCACAGGACTGTAGGATCATTTGGTATAGGGGAATCAAATTGAAAAAGCAAGCAAAAAGTTCAGACCTTCACGGGAATAAAACAAGGAATGGAAATCTATGGAAGTTCATTCCTTTGCTCCTCTTTTTAATGCTTGATAGAACTTTTTCCCATACCCATTCCAAGGTACTAGCTTTCCCACCCCAGTCCCAGCTTATAGGGTTTGAACCTCTTGTTGTCCATCCCCCACAAATTTCACCATCCACAATCATATATAAAGACTTGCATGAGATTGTCATACCCATTCCAGGATCATTTCAGTTGTCTTCACTACACAATGACCCTTTGTCTGGTTTCTATGGTGGTAACCAGTGTTACCTGGTTCGCTAGTATGAGATTGGGTACGGGTTCTCAATTCGCTACCTAATTTGCTAAATTAGACCAAAATTATACCATTTTGATGTTGTAATTCGCTTTTTCGGTTCGCGGTTCGTGGGCTGATTAGAGGATTAGGTAACACTGGTGGTAACACATGTGATTTACATTTTCAAAGGCCACCACATGAAAGGGAGTTAGAGGAGCTTGCTTCTTTACTAGGGGCTCTGGATCTTCAACTATCTAGAGTGGAGGATGCTGGAGTGTGGACTGGGGATTCATCAGAGAGTGGAGGATGCTAGAGTGTGGACTGCGGATTCATCAGGGTCATTGTCAATCCGAATGGAAAGAACCATCCTTTCCACGGAGGTAAATCTTTGCCCCAAATGAATTCCTAATTGGAATTAGGGGATCTTTTTTAATTAATTCTTTGGGATATTTGACACCCTTGAATGGGGCAAGGAAAAGGTAATAAAGTCAATGCTTTACCCAACTATCTTTCTTGTAAATCTTTTCTGCTTAAATCGACCCCTTAAGTTTCCATCTTTTCCAGTAGCGAATTTCAATTGGAAGGCTTAGGTACTTCTTAAGGTGAGGGCTTTGGTATGGACATTAGCGTACGGAGGATTAACATTAATGACATGCTCCAAAAGCAAAGGCCAGGTTTAGTTATTTCACCAGGTATTTTCTTGCTTTGCCACACTAATAGTGAGTCATGCTCACATGTTTTCTTACACTGTAAATTTCTTACCTTTAGAGAAGATTGTTTGTGATTCATGAAGAATCATGGGTTTGGCCCTCCGAGATAATGGATTGGCAATGGCTGCAACCTGCAAATTTTCTTTAGGGGGTTTGGTAAGAGTAAGGAGAAGAGATTGTTATGGCGCAACGCTTTCATGGCAATTATGTGGTTTGTGTGGTTGGAGAGAAACTCGAGGGTCAATTCAGGACTTTCATTACCTTCTGATTCATTGTGGGGCAAGGTCACATTTTTAGCATCATTATGGGTTGCTGGTGGGGATTTCAAGAGTTACTCGGTCAGGGAGGTGCAAAAAGTTGGGGCATCTGTAATTTTATTTCTAGATCCGCTGACAGCTTGTCCTCATTGTTTGTTCTCCTTTTTTCCTACTGCTAATATAATATATTTTTTTATCACCAGAAAAAAAGACTCGCAATTGCTTAAGGCATTGCTGAGGTAAACTCACAACAACTAGGAAACAAAAGCTAGTTTAAGCTTTGGCAAACCTACTAAGGGCATGATCCTAAGATGCAACCATAACAAAAACACGATGCCAATAAAGAGACATCAAAGCAGAACTAAGATGCAATCATAATTTTCTCTAAACTCGTCACTTGTACGGAGGCTATGCAGATTACCATTTGTTACTGGGGAACTCTTTCAAAGCACACACAAATAGAGGCTATGCAGATTACAGACACCAGAATTTTGACTGAACAAGAGATAGAGATGATTGGAAGAGAGGGGGAGGGGGGAGAAGAGGAACAGTACCTGCTGCCTTTTGAGCAAGAGAAAAAGAGTCATACATCTGATAAACCCAGTGTGGCCAGAATGCTCTGGGAACTGCACGGAACTGATTTAACCTGGAAGGCATACCTCTCTTCCCCCATGCATCTTCTTTCTGAGGCGATTGGTTTATTGCACCTTTTCTCCCAACTCCTGAGGCAGCATCTATTCTCCTTCGATACTTTGACCGTGATGAACCATCACTTGATTGAGATTTTCCAGAGCAAAGTTCTGATTCACAAACATACTTCTCATCGTCACTGCTTGTTGACTCATCAATCATATCATAAGCAGAACAGGACTGAATAGCAGTTTGATGCAATCTCATCTCAGATAAGGTAAGCTCAGTCAGAAAACTCTCTTCTGACTCTGCATCAGAATCATTGTTTTCATCTGCATCCCTATGTCTCTTAGCTTTATGATGGGATTTTGCAGCGTCAGGAAAGTTTCGGCTACTAAGGTTTCTTAATGGCGGTAATCTTCCAAATGCGTCACGTGGCATCCTCAAAGGCAAATCTTCTTCAATGATTTCAATCTCTCCACATTGCTAAGGACACAAATTATTTACCAAATAAATCCCTTATAGCGAGATTAAATAGAAATGTAGTAGTGGCAAACAGTAATTCAACATTAAGTTTGTTCTTACAGCTCCATCAGCTTCAATCCAATGGCGTCTAACATGAAATCGCTGCTTTCCACGAGTAACCACGTTAACAGATCCATCCTCCAAACGACGATATTGTCGAATCTGAATCAGTGACAACAGATTTAGAACAAAGTATTTATGATCAAGTTAAGCAACCAGATGATTCCTAATTTTTTCTCTGTTCCTGAACATGGTCTCAGATTGACGACTATTTTCATGTATCTCTCTACAATCATGCTAGGATAAAGTAACGTGTAGAGGCATACTTATTTTCTAGTGATAGTGTGTAGAGGCATACTTAAACTCGGAAAACAACAGGACAAAATTGCATCTATTTCTATCATGTAATCTTCTGATAGTGTAAAACACGGAAATAGATTATAGTTATGTGAATCTGAGAGCAATATAAGAAGAGATTAACAGACACATGCAGATCAGCTCAAGTTTATCATGACTGGGGACACGTTCAACTGCAAATAACTGCTTTCAGGCTCACAAACTTTACGTTTCTTATAATTCTTAAGCATATGGCAACTTTTTCCTTGGCAAAACATGTGATTCTCAAACTTAATAACATACTACACTTTGTTAGACTAGCATTTGCGGAGGGAGAGGAGGACGAGGGGGAAGAGTGAGCTTACATTTTCCTTCCAAATCTTTCCAACAATTAAGGGACTTAATTAATTATAAGAGGAAGGAAATTGGATCCTTCCCTTCCTCTATGTCTTATCCAAATAAGGGAAAATGTATCCCTCACTTTCCCTTCCCTCCCTTTCTCTCCAAATTTTGTACCAAAACTGTGTGATCGCATCATCATGGAAACAGGAAAAATATCTCATTGCAACAAAACCTCAGTTATCTAATTGAACCCTGCAACGCTGCAAAGCTTCAATATGATATTCCCCAAACTAAATATGAAACAATTCACATGGGACCACATCCGGTCAAGGAGGAACTTTAACTAACCAACTAACAAATTGATACCATTGTTTCTCTTGTTTGGGAACATTAATCATACACAGACAACAATATTGTCTATGACATAAAACGTTACTCCCTCCGTCTCTAAATACTAGGCCACATTTTCAATGTAGACATTTAGTTCATCCCAAAATTATTAGCCACTTTCTATATTAAGTACATTAAAATTTGTAACATTCCCATACTACCCTTAGAAATACAACTACAGTAAAGAATTCCAAAGGAGGACAATCTTGTTGTGGTGAAGATGTAAATAATACTACTAGTAAAAGATAGTTATATTATCATAGATAAATTGCTTTTAAATAATCCTATATCATATGTGTTCCATTATTTAGGAGGGAAGGAGTAGCAATTTCATAAAGTTTGTTCTGTGAAATAAGGAGTAGCATAACGGGACTGTAAAGCCCAAGGATGATAGGAAGTTGGCAATAGTTTAAAATCTCCAAATAAACAGTAACAAATTTGTTTTGCAACGAAGGATAAGAAGCTAACAACTCATAACTGAACTAATGAAGTGCTAAAATCCTAATTAAATTTCCTCAAAACGAAAAGGTGCTATAAGCCTAAAACTGTACATTCACTAAGAAATCAATGTACATATTTATTGCAGGTTTCAGACTATGAATAATAACAGCCATGACAATATTCATGATATAAGTATCCCTGTGAAATTGAAAACTATACCTCTGCAGTGGTCCCAACAGCTGCAGACCTTAGACTTCCGCTGTTTGGATCTCTATAAACACGAACCTGAGCAACACAGCAAAAATTGTTCAAGATTTCTCAAGGACAGGATGAAAAATTTCTGACAAAGATGGCGAATAGTTTACGTACCACACCTATGGTAAAGGACGAATCAACTTGGCCCATTGCTCTTTCTACAGCTGCTATAAATTTAGGCTGTATAATTCTTAAAGGAAGAGTTGCCTCCGGGAACAGTACCACACCTAGATAACATTCAAGGAAAAATAAATTTCTTGAATAAAAAATTAAACAAAAAGGATTTGACAAGATAAAGCAAGACAACTGTTTTCGACTGGGATATATTGGCACATAATCAAAGTATACTTGATACAAGAACCTTCAAGATAAAAAAGAGGGAGAGTCAAAATGGCGCCAGTATCAACAAAAGATGTTCTGTGATGAGTGTCTTCCACCTCTGCAATAATAATGCAGAATCGGTAAAGTGTTGTGAGGTAAATAAGAATTTATATAAGAGTATAAATGCTACTCATGCCTACCACCCAAATAGGTATGCAATGGAGCCAAACAGGTATCGAATGTGAAGTCACCCGGCCTGCCATGAACATGCCCACTAGAATAAGAAAAAGAACATGCAAAACAAGAAGAGTCAGAGGCTATAAATTGATGATAAAAAAATGTTTTTAGCTATATATGCTAAGCAACATATCAGATCTTTTCCTTGTTTTTCATTCTGAGATAGACAAGTCATCATTTCAGCAATCAGTACCACTAGGAGGGAGAGTCCCTTTGATAGCCATTATTGCCCCTTTGACCCAGTACGATCAGCATACCAACACACACGTACGCAAAGAAAAAGTGAAACAAATCTGCAACTATTTTTAAAAAATATTTATATCAAACTCAAATGAGAACTCTGTGGAGTAGCATGGCAAAGTAAAATTGTATCAAAACAAGTAATACAGGTCAGTGGTCAGTCACTCACTCTATTCAAGTGCCATTGACTCATAAGGTATTATGATTATCCATAACACTTTGTTTGGATAAGAGGAAATGGAGAGAAAGAGAGGGGAGCAAGCTCCCTTGTTTGGATAAAAGGTTGGACGAAGGAAGGAAGGGGAGGGAGAGGAATGGATCCATTTCCCCTCCCTCTTAAACACATTCTCTTTAAAGTTGGAGAGATTTGGAGGGGAAATGGAGCTCACTTTCCCCCTCCTTATCTTTCCCCTCCCCTTCCTCCTCTTTCTCTCCCCTTCCTTTCCCTTTTATCTCGCTATCCAAACACGAGAGATTCAACAAATTTGACATTTTTCACAGGGGTGTTGAAACATAAATGGTCTAGGGAAGCCATAATAATTATAACATACTTAACTGCTGAAATAAAAAGGAATGTGCCACAAACCATTTCTCAAATATAACTATTCTGGTCATTGATTATGGTGTAAGTGTCAAAATAACAACTCGACTTATTCCATCTATATTTAATAGAAGTAAAAATAATCCAATCAGTACACGGGAAATGAGAAGGGCTCAGAAGAAGTCAAAAGATGTTTGAAGTTAAAAAGCTCCACGGAAGACCTCTTCTCTAAGGAAATTAGGGGGCGGCTGGGGGGGGGGGGGTATCAGAAGGAACAGTGCGTCCTGGAGACTGTATAAACAACTATCAAGCAAACACCAAAATTATGCACTACAGAAAAAGGCAGCAAGAGAGATAACTCCCCCAATTTGAGGGGAATATCACACAACTCTGTTTGCAATTCACAATCAAGCAAAAGCTTCAATGATAATATTCTTGATATAGCAGGTTTCTCTTTTAATCGGAAGATCTAAGGTTATACAACTCTAACCCGATATCCGGGAAATAAAAAACACTTGATTTGCCTCTCACGGCTATCTTGGAACTGTAAGGCCAGAAGGACTCATGCGTGTTTCTCTAGGACAGCTCCCAAGTCAGATGAGCTAAGTTGAGTTTTGAAGCAATTCGGTCATGAATGGCCTACAATTTAGACTGTCCGACCCAGTTAGCTGTACAGCCAAATGGTGATCATGGCAATGCTGTTATCACTGTTCAACCACCGGATCAAGGAGCCTTTGCAAAAAAAATTATGCACCTAATGGGGTCCCAAAGTATGTATTACTAAGAAGATGCAAAACCAGAAAACCAACTAGGGAAGAGAAAAAACCATATATTGAAGGCTGGATGTTGATCTACAAAATGCAGGACTTACTCAAACTAACTACAGATCAGAAACCAGTTCAAAGACATAAATAAATTGTTCATGACAATGACGCTTAATATGTAACTCAATAGCAAAGATAAGGATGGTGCCCACATTCACCCGCACACTGCTAATAAGTAACCCAAACCTCCTCGTCCCCATCCCATTACCTTCAAAGCAATTACAAATCCTCTGCGATGGAATACTAGGACCAAGCAAATCAAAACCAAGGCGTAAAGAGTGATAGTCAATTAGTCACCCTATTGAAGGAAACCAACTTCTAGATTACCCATCGACTGTAATGAAGGAATAACAAGTCAAAGAGATACAATATGAGGCCAATGATTTTCAGAACTTGTCAAACAGCTGGTATTATTCTCCCTCCTCACCTAGCATCCTCTGCCCCCACATTAGAAACTAGAGCCACAATCAAAATGGTCGATTTTCTCCAATGTTTCTTCACTTTGAGGAAAGTATACTAGAGAAGAACGTTCCTAATCTAGTAGCAAGCACTTTTCCTGGACTATATGTAAAGAGGTTTAGTGGTCTAAACTCCACTAGCTTAAAGTAGTGACCTACGCCTATGGGTTATATTAATGGAATTCGCAATCTTAAAAACCACCTAGTTTTCAGAAATTCCTGGAAAACCAATAGAGGATAATTTCTAACTGTCTCCCAGCATTCCACAGGTAGTTAATGACAATCAACCAAAAGTACCACCTTCTTAACTCAATGTGTTCCCAAATCCAATCCTAATAATCAGTGATCCTCAGAAATAGGGCATCAGTCTGTACTTTAAAGTCCAAACCTTCTACTGTAAGATGATTATACATCTCCTCTGAGAATGGTTCCTATAGAAGTGGAAAAGTCACTCTCTAACTCTATACTTTTTCAACACCTTTTATCATCAAGCATCAACTACCTTGAAGAACATTTTATAATTAATGTCACATCCATGGGCCAATCAGACTTCATCTTCTGTCTCGTAATTATTCTCTCCTTCGTGACCAAGAGTAAATTCTTCAGTTTGACCATTTTCCTCATAAGCTTTTCATCCACCAAAGCCTAACTCTAGCTTATTAATGTCACAACTCTCCTTCATAACAACTCTTTCTTAATCCCAATATTATCAAACAGATATGAAAATATTTGTCATTTCACAAAAGCAAAAGGCATCCCAATTTTCTACACGAGTTCCAACACACAACTCAAAACAATAGCTTTTTCATCACTGCCATGTAAGTATCATCATGTTCTATCATCTCCAAACATGTGGCAAATACCAACACCATGTGGACGGTTGGACACATTCATAGAAAACTAAAATTTTGATTTTTCTCCATTCACTTTATACGTTGTAGTAATTTCTTTCAAGAAACTATTACATTTAACTATTTAAGCAAGAAATATATCTAACTCAAGTGTTCAGCAGTATCATGTTCTACCATTTATTTAAAATGCAACTTCGAAATGTAAAAATTTTAGCTAATTGGGCAAGTACACATACTCCTCTTATGATTAAGCTAATTGGCATGTATACTTTAATTTCAATAAAGTTGATTTCTTCTCACTTACAGGTATATAGAGTTCAGATTTTTCGAGAATTGCTTACTACAAACAATTAACTTCAGCAACAACTATCCAAAAATATACACCACAAAAGCCCTAAATGCGGCGAAATCACCAAAGACAAATTCAGAAAAATCAAGAACTAATAATTCAATTGAAACATTGAACCAAAAGCAGAAATCAAAATCAACAACAGAAAAATATATAATCAAAGTGAAAATGCAATTTACCTGGCCTGATCGTCATCGGAATCGTCAGGAAGACCTTCAACTTCTTCAATCTGCAATACCTCGTCATCGAGCTCTCGAATTTGCTCAATTTGGTACCTTTCTCTCGCCAAAATGCGGTCTTCGTCCATTACAAATGAGTGAATAGAATCTGGAGCTTGGATTTGTGATTCAGGATCTCATCAAACGGAGGGGCATCTGGGAGGTGGGAAGTGTTTCTGGAGGTGTGGGTGTTTTGAGACAGTGAGGAAGTAACAAATAAATCTTTCGGTCTAATGGAACCGGCGGTCACCGGTGGCGTGTTCACTATACACCCGGATTTGATCGGCCTAGACGTGAGCATAGGGTTAGGCTAAACCGGTTCGAATTTTAAGGTTTTTTCCCTCATGCGAATGAATTAGAAATGCATTACAAATAGCACAAGAAAAAAATATGATTTTACCATGCGGTGTATAGGTTACGTGTTTTTACAATTATGTTCATATGGATTTGATATTCAAAAATCAATTTATTCAACACTTATTAATAAAATGTCCGTCTTATCTTCCCCTGCAAAAATTTGAAAAGAGTAACAAAATTGTAGATAAAAGGTCAAAAGTGATGGAGGGAGGTTATGAATGCAAAGAGTTTTTTAATTAAAATTTAAGGAAAGATTATTAATATCTTTATTTTAAAAAATGAAAATAAATAGAGTTAAAGATGACAAGTGGAATTATTAGTTTTGGTGTTTTAAAATATTAGTATAGATAGATTTGGTCGAAAGATAGGGATGAGACGCAGTTGGTATCCGGTCAATAATTTGAATTTTCTGGATTAGGTTCGAACCAAAATTAGGCCCGGTTTTTATTTTTATTAACTCTAGGTTAGTCGCGTAACCATAACATTATTAAGTTAAGGTTATGTTTTATTCACATGACTTTCACTTATCTAAATGGTATTTTTGTCGGATACTCTAAGGTTTTAAAATAGCATATCAAATGCCCTCGTGTTTTCAAGAAACTTATGATGTGATTATTCACCATATACTTCCTCTTTTTTTTTTACTTGCATTATTTTTCTTTTATGGAAGTTGCATATTAGTTGCATCATTCTCTCTATGGTATATTTTTACATGCTTTTTGGTGTATTTACACGCTAAATACCCACTTTACCCTTGCTCACATTTCATGGTTGTCATTGTTACCTAACATTTTCCCTCCCTTTCAATTGTTATCATATTGCCAATTTTGACATTTACAGCTTTCTTAATCTTTATGTCCAACCCAAATAGTGCAAGTAAAAAAAAAAAAAACAAAGGAATCACCATAATTCCAAGAATATGCAATAATTATTAGCTTATTTTATAAATATTGATTCCCGTTACATATGTTCTCCTTGTTCCAAAAAAAAGTTTCATATTATGTGAAAGACACGGATATTAAGAAATTACATGCGTGTGAAGAAAAAAACTATCATTGATATGTGTTTTTATTGGGGATGTACAAAATTTAATGATTGTTTAACGAAAAGGACTGGGAAAAAACGGATGTGGCGGGGGTAGCCGGTTGGGTGAGAACAAGTAAGTGTGTGTAAGAAAAAACAATCATGTTTTATTTTTTATTGTTTTTTTGACACAAATTTTTGGAAAAATGGAAAAAGTAACTTAAAATGGAAACAATGAACGTTTTTTTTTAAAACGTCTAATTAGGAAAATAGGAAACGTTTTAAGGAACGCAATGACTGCATTTTAATATAAAGTACTTGTAAATTTCTATTATTAACTTAAAATGCATCCTACTTTGGTCATGTCCACATCGGGATTTAATTTTACCAAATGCAGCCTAGTATGTTTATATTGGTATTGTACACTTTTCCATTCCATAATGATTTATGACTATCACTAGAGTCAAGGTTCAAGTGTTTTGACTCTGAATCGTGCAATGCCCTCTTACCTACTTGGTAGCAAGGGCACAAGCCTTGTGTTGAAAGGGGCATTTTGGAGCTAGCCTTTGATTCAAAAAGGATACTGTTACCTATTGACGACAATAACGAGGATTGAAGGTCGATCAGACGCTTGTGCATGCAACAAGTACAATCAGGACCGACGACAAGAAAGTATATATTTCACATAGCTTTGTGGAATTTGGGTTCTTTAGAGATAGCGACTGCACAATATTTATAAAGGTGTACAACAAAATACTACTCATAGAGTAACAAAAAACACAAATGCAATAATTGGTGAAGAGTAAGAATTTCATTTATAGAGGTTTACTCATATTTTGAACAAGCTAAAAACTAATAACATTGGATTGATAACAACATAATAATTCTATCTAAAGTCTATAAACCTATTAGAAAAGTCATATAGATCATTAGATAAGAAAAATACTAAGTAAATGAAGATTGAATTTTAACAACTAGTAGTTAATAGATCGAACCAAGAGATCAAGTTGGATTGAGTCGAACCTAAAGTTTTAGGGCTATGCTATCCGCCCAAACTTCAAAAAAATCGAACAAGCTAGATTGATTCAAAGTTTACGGGATTAAGTTATTTCTTGTAACTTACTCATTCACAAGCCATATTCAACAACATTTTAGTTAACAACTAGCGTTTTGACTAAAATTAACAACTAGGGCTATACAAATTATTTTATGTATAACCGATTTACCACTTGTATGGTAAATATTTTTGAGTCGGATCGAACTTGCAAGGTCTAATACCGGTGGTACAGGTCACAAACTCCGTTACCGTGGACATTTGCCACCCTACAGTGCGATCATATGCCGGTGAAGTAGAGCTATTTCGTCGTCAATTGTTCTGAAACCACCAACCCCATAAGGTATTCCATTTTTTGATGAATTTCTTAATGTTTTCCATTTTTTGATGAATTTCTTAATGTTGGTTTTATTTTCTACTATATATTGATAATGATAAAGATTTTGCTGCACTGATCGCAATGCAATGATGATTCGCCCTAAATTTATTAACTTGTATCACAATGCAATGATGATTCGCCCTAAATTATTAACTTGTTGATGAGATTTGTGAATTTGGTTGTGAATTTATGACCCATTAAATTAACTTGTTGTTGATGTTGGCTGACTTAGTTGGTAAAGTATTACTCCTGTGAATCCACCATATTTGCCTGAAGTGCTACTCTTGACCTTACAATGTTGCGAGTCATGAATTGGGACGTAGGCAAGTATTTTGGGACAGAGAGAGTATTGTTTTCAGAGGTAAGTTTTAATAAATTTACAATGTTAGACTATTCAATCGTTTTACTGCAATTTGAAGTTGATTGAAAGGGTCTAGAGACCATATTACTGTAAATTTAGGGAAGAAGTGCTATCAAATCATTCCGCTTCCAATCAATTAATTAATTTTTCCTTCACACTATTTATTGAGTAGAATGAACTAATGGATCCAACAAAACTCAGGGTCTCAATCTGGGGGCAACAATGGATCCACCAAAACTTAGGGTCTCAATTTGGATAAATAATGTTGTGTTGCAAAATGATGAATGGACTTGCGTTTGATGCTTGAACTTATTAGTTGAATGTGCCATCAGTTTGATAGGACGAGTGGGAACCGGCATCGTTTTCAGATGAATACCATAGTTTTGAAATGAAGAATGGATTTGTAGTTTGATGCTTGAACTTATTTGTAGAACGTGACCTTTTAGTTGAGTACTGTGGTTTCAGAATTCAGATAGAACAAGTAGGAATCAGCATCGTGTTTAAACGAGTACCATATTTTTGAAATGATGAATGGATTGTTGTTGTTTGATGCTGGAACTTATTTGTAGAATGTGACTTTTAGATGAGTACCATAGTTTTGGATAGAACAAGTGGAACCAGCATCGTTTTCAGATGAATACCATGGTTTTGAAATGATGAATGAATTTGCGTTCAATGCTTGAACTTATTGAGTACCATGGGATAGAGCAAGTTGGGACCAGCTGTTAAAGCTATCAGGAAAATGCATGTATTCTAGAGATTTATTCCATGGAAAAAAGTGGGGCAGGGGGCTACTGGAATCTTCTTTGGTAGTTACACTGGATTTAGATAATTCTTACGCAAATGCAGAACTTTTCTGCTGCTGTCTTTATACCAGTTCAGATCTGAAACCAGTACCTGCATTCGAGCTCACTTGATGCCACATAGTTCAATTAATTGTATGGAAAGTCGGTAACAAATAGTGAAGAAAGTACAAGGATATGAACTTGCCCTCGGAAACCTTGTTCATATGAATTTGATACTACAAAGTTCAATTAACTTCTGGATTGCTCTTTATTCTTCTTTCCCTTTAGCACGTGAAGCCCACTTTGATGGGAGAACAGGACGCGGAGCTTGCTTTATTTTATCTCATGGAATTGTTGGACTTTAGATGATTTTTATGATCTAAGGAAGTTCTAAGATGGAAATTCAGGGCAGTTTGCGTTCTTCCGCATATGACTTTGAATATGGATTCCGCTCCTTTTTCTTGGCTGTTTTAGATTTTGAGGGTATCTATATTGTCTGTGCCAGGACATTACCATGGGGAAAAAAGAGAAAGGAACAAGGTCATTTGGTTAAGTCGGATTAACTGTTATCCTTTCATTTCTTTTATACTTTATTAATTAAGGGTAAAATTATCATTTAATTAGATTTTAGATGCCAAAAGTTTTAACTATTCAAATTTTTTCTGGGGGAAAGTTTTTATCAGATACTTCATATATGCTGGGTGGGGTGTATGTTTGGTGTTGTTTTCTTTAAATGCAGCATGGGATTATTATGACAAGATATTAGATATTTGTGTTAATCATGGAACTACAAGCTATCAACTGATTTATCCTCCGTTAGTGTATATAAGTGTCATATAGAAGTTGATGATTTGACAATATTGGAAAGTGCTTGATGATTTAACTGTGTTTTACTGGCAGAGTCATACTGATATTCCATCGAATATCGTTTGGGGATTATGTATGGAACTTTGAATCAGCTTCAAAACTTCAAATTTGAATGCATATTTTATGTTTTGGCATATGTGATAAAAAGGTATTTTTACTCAAATTTACTTGGTAGAAATTTTAAATTGATTGTGTTGATTACTTCTAGAGATTTGTAATTATGCTAGTCATTCTCACTGTTTGTTCTGTTCTGGCTTTTCAAGTCTGGACCTTCTGATCAGTCTTGAAGTTGATATGGTAGATGAAGGTAGAAATTGCCTGGCTATGTATAACTAGAGAAAGCTAAAACATAGTTGTTAAGTTGATGCATATGAACCCTCAAAGTCTAAGTAGATGTTTTTTTTTTCCGATGCCAAGCAGGGAAACATTAAATTAAATCGTCAAAGAAGCCACAAAAGTTTAAGCAGGCATTTCCTCCATAATAACATCCCTAACTAAACCGGATGGGTTAGCTAAAATAATTCCTACAGAGTCTGCATAAGTGTTACAATCATATTTTCTACAAAGTTTTGCTAGAATATCCGCTGCTCTTGTTTCTCGCCCTGCATGCTCCAGCTTGGATGATTTAATCCCACCTCTAAGCGCCTTGCATTGTATGATATTTTTATGATTAACATCATAAATATCATCAAGTGCTAAAATCCTATTTACAGCAGCCTTTGAGTCTGAATGAGCTAGGATTTTGCTCCACCTTGTTGTATTGCAATTCTCAATCCTTCTACAATTGCTAGATTTTCACCCAAGAGAACCGAGCGGACTCTGCACTTTCTTTGGAAGCCTAGGACTCCGTGTCCACAGCTATTCCTTAAGACACCTGCAATATTTAATATTTCAACCAGTCCAAAGGGGGGGGGGGGGGATCCAGTTCTGAGTAGTAGTGAGATGCTGAGGAATAAGCTGAGGTTTGGAAGCATAGAACTCCCAGATTTTCAATGGCTCCTCATTTGTTCTTCGCATAAGTTTTGCTGGTCCGTACTGGTCAAATATTAGTTAATAGGAGACTCAAGACTGTGATAGTTGGAGCAACATAAAATGGTTGCATCTTTAAGAAGTGCTTATGAAAGAAGTTTTGGAGCACAAAGGTTAATGAATGGATTTTACTTTTGTTTACTTTTTTATTTTACTTTTTTATTTTACTTTTATATATATTTTATGATACAAGGAGGTAACGCCGTGGTTTAGTGCTAAACTGCTAACCACTAGTTATGTAACCTTTAGTTGTAGCTAAATTGACTTGTGCACTCAAATTATTATGAATCTCAATGAAGGTGCTTCATGTATGATAGTTTTGGAGGTCTTCAGTGGTTAGCGATGGATATCTTTGTATTGTTCTATACTTGTGTAGTTATTCTGTTTTAGTGTTTTTAGTCCAAAGAAGAGCTCCTACTGGTTTGGTAAATTATTTGATAGGTAAGATATTTGTCATCATATGTCTAGAACTCTAGATGTACTAATATCAGCGGTGTGGTTCAGTGGTTGTACATTTTATTGACATAAATAGCCCTTGTCTAGCAAACAACATTTTGCCTGGGATATTTAGTTTTCACTTAGTTAAGGTGTTATTTTTCATGTTTAGGGGATAACATTTTCCATTGGCATTTTGGCCTAGTATTTAGAATCTCTGGTATCTGGGAGCAAATTAAGCCTATCAGGCTGTTGCCATAATTTGCTGATTGCCGTACAGGCCCACAGATGTGATATTTTATTATTATTGCTCTATCTCAAGTTGTGTGATGAAGAAATCAGACCAAGTTTTGTGTCTGATGATATAGATATGATGACTACTGAGTCACTAGCTTGATGCTGTGAAAGACACTTGTGAATTGGAGTAAGAAAGCAACTTTATATCTAGCTTTGATTGATTCCTCGTCGCCCACTAGATTTTGTATTGTAGCTACACAAGAATATTCTTGAGATGGGAAAGTTATCAACAAGGCATAGCGAATGCTTATATCGACCTCTCCATTTTTGACACGTGTGTGCTCTTATATTCTCCTTCAGGTCTCTTTACCATCTCTTTCTTTTTGTCTTAGGGATTCTGTTTAGTACTAGCTATTTCGCTATGTCTCTTTTTCTTTCACATTCCTCCTACATTATTTCAGGCACGACTCTTTCAATAGTTTTGATTTTGACTATTTATTTTTTGTTAATGCAGTCATCTATGCTTATAAATCATTCGTTTTCCCTCTT
Organism: Spinacia oleracea; assembly: GCF_020520425.1. Classification (NCBI taxonomy): domain Eukaryota; kingdom Viridiplantae; phylum Streptophyta; class Magnoliopsida; order Caryophyllales; family Amaranthaceae; genus Spinacia; species Spinacia oleracea. The sequence continues at coordinate 122,025,660 of NC_079487.1, read as the reverse complement.
TAATTTTCACAAGTGTACTGCATATAAATATCACTTACTTACACTCACTTAAAATGCTTCTCAAAATGAACTACTAAAAATCGTATGGAAAAGACTTCGAAGTTTAAATTTCTAATTATGACGAAGAAGAAATAAGTGTAATTAGAGATGTTAAAGCCACAACTGCATGCTTCTGTTGCAAAACTTTAGCTCAGGGTTCCTGATTCCCAACCGACTCTTTCAATGACTAATTTCTTTGAAGGCAAGTGTTCTGCATGAATAATTGATTGACAAAAAGGATGATGTAACTCTTTCAGATGAAATTTCTATTTAGGATTTCATGATACATAGAATGTCGAAAATTTTAATGCTGTATACAGAATATTTCATTTATGCTTATTTCAGTTCATTGTGCTTACAAAATGGAGGATTTTCTTCGTTTTAATCAAAATTTCAGTCATAAATGTAGTGATCTTTCATTGCAAGTAGAATGCAATCCTTTTACATGAAATATGTCAAGTTGGCCGTATTGCAACATCTTTTCCACGGCATTTTTAGGGCTGGACCTCATTGTACGATTTTATCATGTCCAAGATGGAATTCTTATCAACATCAGAGTCCAGAGACATTGAAAGAAAGGTAGAATATCTTGTGTGGCATGTCTCAGAAATTAAAAGGGTGGAAAAAGAAAGTTAAGAATAAATGATTAGAAGATTCAGGTCACCAACCAATAGCTTTTGTTTATTTATCTGGTCCACACCCATTTGCAGAAATCACAGCAAAGAAGGAACAAAGGGTGCTCTTTTATCAAATGTGAATGAGATGTAGACTTCTTGGCTTGCCACGAGTCCTTTGGTTGAGGTACTCAGTGAGCTAACCTGAGAACGACTTGATGGACCGACCTGAGAACGACTTGATGGACCGACGTGCTGATTAAAGGTATGGGTAATGATTTGTTTTAGGTTTTCGTTAGCAATTTTTTTTTAGCTCTATGACATTTGGCTCCTTTCACGCGCTGTTTTTAGTACTGTACGTGTTTTAACGAGATCATAATTTTTTCTTCTAATGGCAAATACTTTGTGGAGATGAACTGTTAGAGGATCACACTGTCATCATTTATTGTGTTTATATTCTATCAGATTGTCATTGATGTGCATCTATGTTTGTGAACTCTGCTATGTGAAGGTTTTAAAAAAGTTTCTGCAAGCTCAAGGGTAGCTATTCTATTTCTAATGTATCTTGGAATACATAAGGTTTATGAAATTCCATCAAACATATTATAATTTTTAAGATTTTTGGCCCCCCTTTATTTTTGTTTTTGCGGCAATGGTCCTGCTTTATTTTAACATGGAAAAAAAAACCTCTTTTTTAATATCTTACGGTGATTATCTTTAGTGCAACGATGTAAGTTGCTTGATAAACTTCTCCACAAAAGCAAGGAGGAATACGGAAGTATAAACTTGATGATTTTCCTTTCTCCATGTTTTCTGGTTAAGGTGGCATTAGAAGGTATAACTGAGGGGAAATGATACATAAATTTGAATAATTTTCTTCGAAGTTGCTACTCATCTGTTATTTGGAGAAAATTGATGAGAGAACATGATATCCCTAGGGTTTGGTTTGATGATGCTATATATTTTTTCCACCGTTTCTATGATCATATCTACTGTTGGTTACATAGGTAGTACTAATAATTCTTTACATGATTACATAATTATGTGTTTTAGGAATTATTCTAAGATAAATGAAAATTTGTGAACATCGACCTAATATAACATGTTTTTTTTTAAGACAAATACGACTTTTTGAGTTTTATTTACTGAATTTAACTATGTAGATTTTTTTTCTTTTTTTGGCACTATCAGAGAGGGAATTTGTTCCGTCACAGGGGCCACACCTAATGTTTTTGGAACACAATCACCTCCTTTTTTAAACAACTGCCACTTTTGCATTTGCGCAATAATTTAGGAGGAGGAAAATGAGATGTTTTCTTTATCCTATAAGTCTATAACTAAAATCCTTTGAAATATTGTAACTCTAAATTCCTCTACAGGCATGTCTTTATACCAGTATTTCTGTGCAATAATTTAACTTATCAAAGTGGAAGCTACAGTGATATTCTAAAAATGATACTTATTTAGGAAAATGGAGGAAGTTAGTTAAAACGACAATTATTTAGGAACGGAAGGAGTATTTGTTTAAAAGTGTGTTACATAAGGTGTTGTTCACAAAATATCTTATGAATGTTTACCAAGAGAGAGAACTCCTGGTTGAATATGTTGAAGTACTGCTGCATCATTCTTTTTTGACTGAAGTGAAACTCCTTTTGTATCTAAAACAACTCCATGCTGCTAAATGATGCACAACTGTAGCAATTTTCTCTTGGCAGTTCAATTATCAGGAAGCTTGACATTTTCTCTTAGCTGATGGCACATTCAGCTGGATGATTAACCTGTGTATTCATGTTGTGAACTTGCATTGTTATGTAGATATTGTAGTAAACCTGAACAACTACAATATGTCGCGGTTAGGAAGATCAACCCTGGCACTTTTGGTTAATTGTTTATGATGTTTGTTTATGGACATTTTATGAATGAGTTTAAGACCCTTGTGAATGGAACTTCGCTTAGGCATTTGGAGACTGTGCATATAGAACTGACTCGTGGTGGAGGTTTTTTTATCCTTCTAGGCCCTGCTAAACAGGGGACATGTCCTTTAGAGATGATCAAAAGCTGTGATACTATAACTTACCATTACAAACATCAAAATGACAAGCCACTGTTTTGTATTGGATCTTATTCTTTGATAGTAACATTTCAGTTGGAGTTGGGTGCATTTTCTTTTCCTGGTTCCCAGAGGAATAAGGTAAGCTTAAAAAAAAAATTAAGAAAAAAAGTATTGTAGTAATTTAAAGAAGAATCGTGTCAATTACAATCCTCAAAACTGCAGATTATTGTCAAGAATGATTTTAGTCCTTATTATTCCCTTTGCTTCACAATGATTATCATCATTTTCCTTTTGCTTTGTTTCAAATTGGTTGTTCTTATTGTTCATTATCTATGCATTTTGTATACTGCTTCACCTTTTTTTATAGGTTCTTTCCACGTTACGTAAATCCTTGTGTTAACCCTCACTGTATGATAGGATTTTGCTGAGCATAATTTGGTGCCCACATGGCTGCACAATGCAGATGCGTTTTCAGTCATTCAACTTATGAAGTTCTGTCAATGAATCGATAGAGATTTATATGTTCAATAGGGATATTAGGGATAGAGCAGATTTAACTTTTAAGTATTGTGGATTATCTAGACATAGCCATACAGGTAAGACAAAAAGGATCAGACTTGAGTCCACGCCTAATTGATTTAACAGTTTAGAGCATGTTTGATATAGTGTTTTAAGTTCTGGAAATGAAATCAATTAACTGTTTCCACTGCCTAATGTTTGGTATTAGAGGTGGGGTAACAGTGTAACACAGTCCATTTCGCAAGGGTAAACGTTACCACTCATTTATTAGCCTTTCCAACTTGATGGTAACAAAACATGTTACCCTCAATTCCAAGGGATTCCTTTCTTAGTTATGTCAAACAACTAATAAATCGTAATACTCCCTCTGTCCCTTAATACTCGACCTGTTTTGACCGGACACGCTTGCCAATGTACAACTTTGACCACCAATTTCTTTAACTACATATTATAAAAACTTATAAAATATTAATATTTTGAAAATATATATTAAGATGAATCCAACAATATATTATATACAAACATTTGTTTTCATATACTAGAAATAAAATAGGGTCAAAGTGATTTATGTGAATAATGCAAAAAGTCTAAACAGGTCGAGTATTAAAGGACGGAGGGAGTAGTAAAGTTATCCTTTCTCCTTATTTGTTTCTATTCCATTTTCTTTCCTAGATTCATACCAAACATGTTCTAGATGGTTTCTCATTTTGTTCTTCTAATTTGCCTGGTCACTTCTATTTTTTCAGTTTGGAGTTGTCATTTGCTATTTGTTGTGTTTCTTTAGGCCGGGTGAAAGGCTGCTAGATGAAATCACATAAAGATTTTTACTCTATGCTTACCTCATATTTTACAGTTTTAATACAAAAGGTTAAGAAAAGGAAATGCCTAATCGTGTCCTCTAATTTTGACAGCATGACAATGGCGTCCAAACCCACAGTTTAAGCTGATATTTATGTAAAAATATCTCATGAAAGAATAATGCAACTCTTTAGCCATGTTAGATAGGTTCCCTATCCTCTTTTAATGAGAAAGAACTGTCCTAACATTCCCCTAAGTCAATTTTACAGCAAGATGATGGTGTCCAAACCCACCCTAAGATGATATTTATGTAAAAATATCTCATAAAGTATTATGCAACTCTCTAGCTATGTTAGATAGGTTCCTATCCTCTTTTAATGAGAAAGAACTTCCCAACATTCACCTAAGTCAATTTCGCAGCATGATGATTGCGTCCGAACCCATCCTAAGATGGTATTTATGTAAAAATATCTCGTGAAAGAATAATGCAACTCTCTAGCCACGTTAGATAGGCTCCCATCCTGTTTTAAGGAGAAAGAACTGTCCTAACATTCACCCAAGTCTTTCAAATCTTGCTTTTAATTTCTCCTTTTCATCTTCCTTATACTTGAATCAGTTTAATGTACTTATCCGTCTATAGGTGCAAGGAAATGATTGCATTGCAAAAGAAGATTCCAATTTCCAGGTTATTTTAACGTGGGTACAAAAGAATCTGCCTGGTTGTTCAGAAGGATAAGGATTTTGACTGCTGTCTATTTATATTCTCAGTCAACATGAAACCAAAATCTTGTATCTCTGTCTGCATGTTGAGAAATTTCAGAAATCATAACTATATAAATAGCACTTTGAGGCATTTAGACAATCAGTGACTAGTATCTATTGGTTTCTAAGGCATGCCTGTTAAGACCTGTATTCCACTAAATATTTCAAGAATGGATACTTGGTCTTTGAAAGAGAAAATTGTGCAACAAAGGAGGTCTCTATTTGACCAGGTTTTGTGCTTCTGTTCATTTGTGGATCTGAAATGTTAAAGCTGTTGCGTTTTTTTTTTTTTTTTTTTCACTTATAGTTTTGTTTTCTGCATTATTTCAAAGTTAATGAATGTTGTGAAAGAACTTCAAGATGGATTCATTGTACATGTGACTATTCTAGGAGGAAGTTTTAGTGATCGTGTGTGTATAGCTTGTGGGTGAGACACCTCAAACATAAAAAGTTTCCTGTTCCAAACTGCCAAAATTTCTTAATTTGCTCTGCATATTTATCTTTATTCTTACTGTTGGTCCCATTGTTGAGAGGCCATAGTGCCTGAGGAGGTCAGATATATGTAGCCTTCCCCTTAACTAGTTGTGATTAGTAGATTGATGTAATTTACATGCTGCAGGGATATCTTGATGAGCAATTTATTCAGCTAGAGGAATTACAGGACGGTGCTAACCCTAATTTTGTTGAGGAGATTGTAACCTCATATTATGCTGATTCGGTTAGACTAATCCAAAATATTGACCAGGCACTGTGAGTATACTCTTATCTGATCAATACTATAATATTGGCTTAATTCTCTCCGCAGCATATTGATTAATAACTTCATACAGAGCAAAACATCCATTTGACTTTGAGAAGCTGGACAACTACATGCACCAGTTCAAGGGCAGTAGCTCAAGGTATGGCTTGTTTAGCTAAACTAATGACTTTATGAGTCATGGCTTTGTTGTTTTTTTTTTTTTTTTTTTTGAGACGTCTAGGCGAAATGTATAGAAGTATTGGAGATCCATACATTTAGCTCAGCCATATTTTTAATTTTGTCTCTATTCACTAGTATTTTTCTGCTGATTTTACATGTTATGGATAATCACTAAATGAAATTGCTGAGCTTACCATATTTTGTTTCCTCAAATTGCAAAAATTGCAGTATTGGAGCTAAGAAAGTAGTACTCGAATGCTCACAGTTCAGGAAATATTGTGCAGCAGGAATAGCAGAAGGGTAAGTTTGATTTTAAATAACAATAGAGTCGCTTATTCTTTTACTTAGAAGAGTTACTACTTCAGTACAGTAGATCCCAACAGCAAGGGTTTAATATTTGAGCTGATCGAATTGGTTCCATGTGTTTCTAGGTGTGTCAAGACATTTCAGTTGATAAAGCAAGAACATGCGATGTTGAGAGTAAAACTTGAAGCTTATTTACATTTGTTGAGCTCAACTGGAAGGACTTAGAGAAAATACTTGGGCTGCTATCGTGTAACATTCAGTAATAATGTTGTGCTAAATTTAGTTGTAGAAGGTTGTATGTAGATGAAATGTTTGTAGTAGTCTCCTATGACTAATCAGAGCATTATATACCAATACAGCAGGATAAAAGCAGATTTGTTTCAGCTGATTTGAGTGCTAAATAAGGGGTAGTCATCCATGCCTTTGCTGGAAGTGTGGCGTGATTCCTTCAAAAAGTGCATACGTGTGAATGTACTTTGAGTCCTCTGCAATGGGGTTATGTACACCAGATTTCATTATGATGCATTACAATAACACTAGCCATACTAAGAAAAAAAGGTCTTCTTATGCTAGCATGTACCATACACGTGCACAAGGCACGGCGTGTTTGAGTCATGTGTTGACCACAGGCATAACACACGGTGCGTATCACATGACCCGACATATCGGTCTATGGGGTGGCCTTAAGTTATGAACTACAGTATTCAACAAATATTATGATTACCCATATTTACTCTCCAAACATGTCCAGCTTCATTTTTAGCAGCATTTAGTGAATCTATATGTTATGGTGTTTAAGTTGAAATAAAAAAACCTTTTCAAATGAAGATTTTTCTTTTGTTTTATTTAGTCCTCTCTTTTATTGAATTTTGCAACTGAAGATAGAAAAATAGACAATGCAATTATGTAAGAACTCTTAACAAGAAGCAAGAGAAGTTAGTTAAAAAAAAACATGTTATTGAGATCTAAATAATATGGTATGAGCTTCGCATCGTTGCGACACTCTAAAATTCTCTCTTAAATGGTACTCCACATGAACTTTGACATAGAGATGTATCACCAATTTCTAATCCCCATAACCGGTTTTAAAATAATCATCCAAGTAAGCCACTCAAAGAGCCAAAGTTAGATGACATAAAATCTACTTGGATTTTGAGTTTTGGGTCACTAGAGTTCGACTCAAGATTTTAACGAGTAAAATGTTTGGTACTTGGTACTCGGGGTGGGCATTTTGCGATCCGAAATTTCATATCGGAAAATTTTAATCCACTCGGACTGTAATGTCAATCGTCGCACCGTAAAAAGAGACAATAACGGCAACGTTCGGGTAATTACCTATCAAACGAAATCTAACCTCAAGATCGCAAGATTGGGATTGTCCTTCAACAAATTGGGATGAGATGCCAAAAGTTGTACAAAACCACTCGGAAAGCTAGAAACTGTAAAATGGATGGTCGTGCTAAGATAAATCATAAGCTATGATTATCTGTTTATTTGATCAGTTGAACTCTGACATCGAGAAATAACTCTGAACGTAATAAGGATGACCAGTCTTACCTTATGTTCATGAGCAGACATCAAGCGACAAATGAATTAGGAAATGCACACTAAAGACAAGTGGATACTGAAGAAAATATGTCCTTGGTTCAAATTTGCATTTAATGAATTTAATGCGAAATCTAATAAATGCGGTTCAGAACTAATTAAACAAGTTAATTATTCAGTGAGATCAAGTAAATAGAATGTCTAGCTAGAGACCGCTTCAGTTCAAGTGGAATTAAGACTGAACTCGTAGGGTCACACAAATAGTACGTGAACAGATCTACTCCCTCCGTCTCTTTTTGTTTTTTACGTTTACCATTTTGCACGATTATTAACGACTAATTAACGTGCATTGAGATTCTTCTATTTTTTTTTATTTAAACAAGAAAAATTACGTTTATTTATAATGTTTTCACTTTTATCAAAATTATGATATTGGGAATATGAGAAAAAATTTAATGTCCTAATAGAAATGTGTGAGAAATTAAATAACCAATGAATTTAATTGGTTAAAAAATCATTTGACACAAATTTTGATAGAATATTAAATCATTAATGTGATGATATAAAAGGAAATGTACAGAACATTTTGAGACACCCAAAAAGGAAAACGTAAAAAACAAAAAGAGACGGAGGGAGTAGTATTTAAGTGAACATAATATTTAGTAAATACTATGTATAAGTGAAGAACAAAAGTTGAATTTTATACAAATCAAGTAAACTACTCAAAAAGTTTGTTAACTAGTTTTAGTTCTTAAACAATATACCACATACGTAATCATTTGAAATTTACGTATACGTCAATGAAGGTTTTTTGTAAAATAATTTCAACATCATGTAAATCCCGGGACATCCCCGGGCCAATAGCACTAATTGACTTTAAAATTTACATGTGAAGAGACTGTAAAGTGTGTTTCGTGTCGAACCATGTACCTTAAGCCAATATAGGCCTAATCATCACTTGTTTCTTATCAGGCCAAAAATTTCAACAAGGCTGCAAGACATGACCCTAGCCCACGTGTCATGTTGTGCCTAAAAATTTCCCTCGATCGAACATAGCTTGTCATGATTTTAAAAGAAAAATAAAAAATCCTACCGGCAAGCCCATCCCACGATCAACAGTGTGCCTTTGTCGGCCGTTGTTTTTTGATGATAAGCAATGTCGTGCCTCAGGCCAGCCAGCCCAGTGCCATCTTTAAATATATTGAGCATGAATTGGCAAAGCAGTCTGGAACACTTGATGATTTGATGTTAAAGTCCTTGTAACAAAACTTGAATGGTGTATGTATATGAGGTGATTTGCGCATCCTTTTAAATTCTGCATTGAATTCGCTGAAGGCACAATACTTAACCCTAAAAGTCCAAAACTTAACGTTCTAATCTTATGATTGCTAAAACCATATCAAACTATTCTACCATCCATCCCCTGCTCTTGTAATTATTCAAACAGAGATGAAAACGGGAACATTTTGAGTCGGAAATTCAGTAATCCGAATTCAAACATAGTGCAAATGTGCAATACAACACCACAGAAGGGCTCCAAGTATTCGTGTAAACCTGATCAAAAGGCAGGCAGGACCGGGTTCTAAAAAATCAGCTCACGCTCAAGTTGATCAGGTCTACTTCCATCAACCTAGCAAATTTATCTCCAATAATTTTCCTAGATAGTATAAACTGACTCATTTAACCTTGTTTAGCCGAATGTAACTTTTATTTATTACAGTCAGGCCTAGCACTTCTTTCTTGACAACACATTTGACTCAACAAAGTTCTCGCTCGACAAAAAACTTGGGTAGTGACTAGTGAGGAACAACTGAAAGAAATAAACCGGAGTGTGGACTTTGCCACCCTTGCACAAAACTGAACAAAAATCATATTAGTATCACAATTGCTTACTACTACAGTTCCACCTCTCTTTGTTTGCAATGCAAGTATTACGTTACATAACCTAACCTAGTTTACAAAATTGAACGTAACTCTCAGTGAGTTGCTGCCTGTCTTTCTCCACCATCTTCATGTTCAACCTGCAAAACAGAACATGAATTCTGTAAAATGTCTACATCAACATATGTGAGAAAACACAAAACTTAGGGAAACAACAAACAACGATACGGGTCAACAAAAAGTTCTCGAGTTGCCTATTAGAGAGAAGGACGGACAGTTGGTATTGTTAGCAGACGGTTCCATGCAATATTACCAATAAGAAACATGTACCTCACAACGGAACAAAATGAACAAAAAAACACAACGGAACTGGAGGCCAGAAGAAAAACAAAGCTGCAATGAATTCAGCTCGTATCCACAAGGATGAAGGTTTTGAATTTTGAAGAAGAGGTGTGTCAAAGTGATGACATGCCAATACACTTCCCTACTTATAATCTAGCAAATATATCTAAACTCTCTCTTTCCCCTTCTTGATTTCTCCCTAATGGAGTGCTTATCAGAGAAGATGTAGGAAAACTTTCAGATTTATGATTTCACCCATGGAACATATAGAGAAAATGGATTAGTTAAGCAAGCTAGAAGTTTAGAACAATACCATTAAATAAACAAGGATACATTTAAAAACTTAGCTTAATATTCGCAATGAACAATTTGAATCCAAATAATCAATTGATTCTCTTGTCAGTACCGATAGGGCAACAATGATACTTATACAAGTCTAAAAGCACAAAATATAAAGGTTGCAAATATATACCTCAACAAGAACCCTTGCTTTCTTCTTTGACTTGGAAGGCTCATCTTTATCAACAATCTCTGAAGAGAATTTGGATTCTTTTCTGCCCCTCGTTCTAGTTGAACCTTCAGCATCTTCATCATCCGCATCCATGTCATCTGTTCCACGTATGGAATATATAAGTCAATAAAGAATTAAAGATCAAACAAAACAAATGGTAGAATTTACCAATAGCAGATTGATTATTCATGAACAGAAATCAAAATGCAGCCAGTAGATTTGAAAGGCTACCTTCGTCATCATCACCAAGGGGACCATTCTTTGCAAAAGCACCAAAATCTTCCATATCATCTTCCTCTTCTAGTTCTTCAAAGCCTTCCACATATTCAATCTCAGGTTCCTGATTAATCCAAAAGGTCAATATAGGGTCATTGAGCAATAAATTACCAAAAAAATCATCAATTAGCAATAGAAACATAGAATTGTACAAAAAGCATCCCAAACATCAATACAAATTTAAATATTGGACTTCCCTTCATTATTATCGTACTTCATTAAGTAAAGGGAGGGCCAACAAATTTATCGAAATCCTGATAGAGCCGCACTTTAACACATACCTCTTCAAGTTCCTGTTCAATCTCGTTTTCCTCCAGAATCTTTTTCCATATTTTCGTATCTAAGTTGCCAATGTCATCATAGACACCTCTGTTAAGACGTTCAAGCAATTCCTCCTCAATTTTCTGCAGCAAACACCAATTAATTATATAACTTTAAAGACCATTACAACAATCCCCTTCTGCATCAAGCTGTCAACACACTGTTACCTTCTCTATTACTGCCGCTATCTCAGCTTTCTCCAATCTTCTAGCATCCCTTTTCATCTCCTTTCTAGGAGTTGTCATAATCTTTTCCCTGCAACACATAAAACCAACAAATAGTTATAAGTTATTAAAGAATTTTGCATGGCTCCATTCCACACACACAAAGGGTAACAACAAGCTGTAGATATAAGAGGAAAGAAGATTATCAGTTTATCATGCAAAGCACTGCCAAATAATGCACCAAACTCAAAACATAGTTTATCAGAAGCATGCTTCTGAGATAACCCCAATCCAGTATGCATACTGACAAGCATATATCAGAGACGAGCAAAGTCTTAATTTTTGACAAATACTCCCTCTGTTCCTAAATGTTTTTCCCATTTCACTTTGGCACATTTACTAATGCGCGTTTTACATCATTAATATCTCTAATTACATGTTATTAAAAATATAAAATTCTCATATTGTCAAAGTACTCATTGAGACGAATCAAACAAGACCCTACATGACTATATTTTTTTTCTTATACTTCATATATTGGTTGTAATTCAAGAGATTTTTTTCCATTGTGAATATTGTCAAGATTCCAAATGGGAAGAACATTTAGGAACGGAGGGAGTACTATAATTTAAATCCAAAGAATTTAGGAAATCTGAGCATACAGACAATGAGACAATGGAAAGTGGAAATAACAAATAAGAGAAATGCAGTAAAAGCTAAAAAGAGCTCAGCTGCAAACAAATATCACAAATACTTTGTAGATGAAATGTTACAAGAGCCTTCTATTTCCCAGTTAGCTAAAAATCAACTACAGAACACAAGGAGAACATCATGTCCTGCTTTCATATTTACATTACTAGAAAGCTATGCAATGGCTAAGAGACGTATTGGACAGAAGTACTTGTCATTCTACAAACATTGGGGAAAAAACAACCATCTAATGTCTATACAAAATAAATACATTGTCATGCAGATGCAGGAAAGAAGATAGTACTAGAGCTCTTGTCTTTCTAATATTCTTTTTTAGATAAAAAAAAATTCCTCAATTTAGAATGCAAGCTAATACTTCTTTTTAATGGCTAGCAAATCTTTAATCATCTTTAGTAAGAATTATAAAAATTATGATATTTTGGAACTATAAATCGAGACGAATGTCACGTCTAACAAAATCCCACATGACTATATGTTTGATGTTTCGTTCCGTATAAAACGCAAAAGATGGTCAAAGAAGAATGTGTGAATACTGAAAAAGTCCAAATGGTGCCATTAAAAAACGGGAGAAGAATTTTAAAATACCATTCTTTGGATTCCATTTGCTCACCCTGGTATTAAGGTAACCTACATCCCCGTTTGTGCTTGTAATCGCTTTGGGATTTGGGGTAGGGTGGGGTGGGGTGGGAGGGGGACTCTCCTGTTCTTGTGTGACCTTTTTCTTAAAAATTACCATCTATCTTCATTTTCTGTTACCAGTTTCTTGTACTAATAATAATACATCAAAGCTCCACCTATCAGCTCCCACAAATCATGTTGATTTTTTCCAACAACCTAGGAACTACTACTCCATTACTTCCATGAATTATGAAAGATTTTTAATGAATTTCTTGGAACAGCCTCTCACCAAGGCCCATGCACCATGATTCTCAAATTTCTCATAGGTTGTATAGTTATTGTAAAGTTTTGGAGAAGTTCAAGTCATAAAACAAACTCCGGGTCAAAACAAGCCCATAGGCCCAATACCACTTCTGAGAAACTTGAACAAACGAGAAAAACATTACCCAAATGCCTCCTCTTCAGAAAGTGATTATAAAGCACATAGAACTCAGTGAATAGGAAAAAGAAGCACCTAGTTTTTAAAGCGAGCTTCCTCATCCGTATGCGCATTTGAGTCATCTTGGTCAGCCGCTGCTTTATCTTGTGCACGAGAAATTTCGGCCAATACATCTGAAAGTTTCAACGACACATCAGTGACAAACACCAACAAATCGATATTCAACTCAGAATTCAAACCATTCAAAATGAATGAACAGGAAAAAAAATCCAGTACCAAATGCTTATCGATGATTCCGAGCGCCTGCAAGTAATTTCTCGGCAACTTAACCCTTTCCCACAACTTGTTAGGCATATGAGCTCTCTCAATAGTTTTCATGTACAAGTAAAGTACCCCTGCATTTCCAAACCATAGCACATAGTTTCATTAAAACAAAAACTAAACCACCAATAAAAATTCAAAAGTTCACAACAACATTTATCATACAAAAAGAAAAGAACAGTACCGTCATGGTCTCGGATTGTAGCATATCGACTATTAGCAAGAGGGCAAGAGCTTCGGTTGCAAATCCCAGTCACATTATATGGATTTCGGCAAAATTTCCCCGTTTCAATTCTAATGAATTAATCAACAACACATAAAAGTTAACAAATCATTTAGACAGTTAGACAAACAAAAATCACTAAAAAAGGGGAAAATCAGATAAATGAGGGGATTGATAAAAAAAAAAGGGTTCATACTTGGACATGAAACTGCAGTGATTGTGGCGAATAACTTGCCAAATGACTTCATCGTGCTGCATCTTCGATCAAAAAGTTCTTCCAACAAGTAATAACTCAACAAAGAACGGGAATTTGAAAGTTTTGATTTTTAAGGAAAAATAATTAGGGTTTAGGGTTTTGTGAAGACAATCAAAACACCTTAGAGGCGGCGCCACCAGAGGATGAAGTTGAGGAGGTGGTTACAACTCAGATATTATTTTGCACCATTCCAACAACGGTAGCAACGACCGTCACGGCGGCAAATGCAGCAAACGGCAAGTTGAGTGACAAGGGAAGCAATGGGGAAGACGGATCAGGTTAGGTGTTGAGGGCTGGCAGTATCTTCTGGTTTGTTTGTCAAATATTGGGTGGTGAAATGAGGGCTACAACATTATTTTGGGTTTATTTTGGTTTGGTTTGGTTGGGTTAATGTATGTCTAGTTGAAATTGGGCCGGAAGTTTTTGGTAATAGTACCACTTTTGTAAAGAATAAGTATTTGGCATAAGCCACTACTCACTAGTAATATGGTTTAGTCTTTTATGCGTTTAAAAAAAAAATCTCTCTTAAATATTTTTTTGGCTTTTTTTATTTGTGTTTATAGGAAAAACTGGCAGTATCGTTAAGTATTATTATTAATCATGTAAAAATCCGAAGCAATTACATCCTCTAATATACTCGGGCATCCCCCAATCCAAACTCTTGTAGAGAATTCTTGTAGAGAATTTTTTTGGCTTTTAACCTAAGTAAGAAGGGGTTGCACCTTGATACTATCAGGGATAAAATGGTTACAAAGAGAGGTTTGATAGATGATAGCAAATAAAAAATGTACTCCGTAAAATTCGAGAAGAGAATAGAGAGATTACAAATGTAAGGGAAATTTTCATAAATTATGAAGGAGATAATTTAAAGATTTAATTTTATGATGGTTGAACATTATTTTAAATTTACAGTTAACTTTTGGCCGTCAAATTGCATATATTTTTTAAGATGAATCTAATAACACCCTCACGTAACTGTGTTTTTTAGTCATGTAAATAGAAATAGTGGAAATATAAAAGATTATTTCCTTAATATTAGCTATTAAAATGATATTTATAGTTCGAAAGGAAGTCTACCAATCCTGAATATTATAGTTTCAACAAAACAACATCGGGTCATCATCGTCCGAGACCACTTCTTCCATTTCGCGGTCATTCTCATATAGGGGGTTTCGCATTCCTCCAATTCCCTTTGCAAAAGGTGTTGCGCGCATAATGTGTACAATAAATTTATTGTACACCAAGATAACTTTAACCCTTTTTTTTTGTAACTTTAACCTAATTTTGATTAACTTTTATATTAGTAAAAAAAAATTGATAGATAAATATTTTAAAGGGTTAAATGATTAATTTTATACATTACTAGTTATTTTGAAGAAATAAATTTTACTAAAATGAAAAAAATTTATCACTGAAAAATAGATAACTTTTACTCCCTCCGAACCTAAATGTTATTCCCGTTTGTCATTTTACACGGTTATTAAGGAAAAAGAAACATTATAAGATTAACTATTATTAATGTAGTTTTATGGGGAATTGTTGCTTTTTGATTCCATTTTTACAAGAAAACAAAATAGTTGAACCAATAGAATTTAAGGAATAAAAATGGCAACTCATTAATCCATCCAAACTTAAACCAACCAATGAGAGTACAAGGTTTTTTATTGATAAACCAATAGAATTACAAAGTTAAAATTACAAGGAAGAGATTAAAAATGAAATAAAAAGAAATGGGAAGATTATTTTGGGACACTAAAAAAAGGAAACGGGAATAACATTTAAATTCGGAGGGAGTACATATATATATATACACATAACTTTTAAGCATTTAAAATTAACTTTTACTCCGATGTACAATATTATTGTACACCCATTGTAAATAAGAATTTGTGTTCCCTTAGTTGTTTGCACATACGAGGCATGCTTTTGGGCTCCTTGCATCTTACCCTGATATTGGTCCTGTTCCATCATCACCACATCTCTCCGCTCCTCACCATCCATCTCCTCGATCGGGTGGATTTCGTTAGCATTTCTCTTGAATTTCTTCGGAGATCATTTTCCTCACTTCAGAGACCGTGTTCCCTTCTCTCTCCATTTTCTCTCTCTACTTCCATTTTCCTCCCAAAAATTACTTCTACCAAAAAAAAAAAGTGTTCACTGTTCTATACTGGTACTCGCTTGTGTCTATCTGTCATAGTTCGAATACAGTCCATAATCATAGATCGAATAGAGGGGTTAGATTTGCAATTAGGCCACCAAATATGAAATTGTTCACTCAAAATTCTTTAGCTTTCTGCCATTCTCAATTTCTTTGAATAGACACCGAATTCCATAGCGCTTGTATTCAGAACTCAATTCTTTTGATCTTCTCTTCGAACTAGTAAGTATCCCATTGTTGTTTCCAGATTTTAATTACCACTATATGCGATTTCTTTTGTTTGATTTTGATGCTATGTAATCAGGATTCTTCAAAAAAAAAAGTCATGCGTTTATTTGAATCTTGATTATGCATTTGACAATTTAGTTTCCCGGTTTCTTTTTCATGCAATTTCCAGTTAATTTTCTCAAATTTAGCATTCTTCTCCTCGGAAAATCGTGGCATTGAATTTATTTTTTCTCAAACTGGGTAATTGTGATCAACACGACTTTCCAGAATAGGGTTCTTAGTTTCGTTCTAATTTGATTGAAGTTTCACTTAATTGATAAATGAAGTAGCTATTAATTTTGGTCTATGAGTTCAATTTTCATATTTTGAAATGGGTAACTGAATGAATGCGGATTTTGGAATGTTGATGGAAGAGGAGAACGGTGTCTTAGTTTTATAGTTTGATTAAATTACAATTGCAACTCAAGAGCATCTGATTCGATTTTCGTAGTCGATTTCAATGCTTCAATTATTGTAGAGAAATTCAGAAAGTAGTATGTTTCTCACATCTTGTTAACTTGAATTGCAGACTTCTCAATGAGTGAAAAGAAGAGGTATAGGATATTGATGGTGTCAGATTTTTTTTACCCAAATTTTGGGGGAGTAGAAAGTCACATTTATTATCTATCCCAGTGTTTGCTAAAACTCGGTCACAAGGTAAGTGATTCATCATTGTTCCACTTTGTTATTTAGTCTTTGTTTGTGACTTTGGTAATGTTTGGAGAAGTCGTATGTAAGTTAGGATATCATGTTTGATTGCGTAATTTCTGCAAGACTGTTGGTACGCACTATGCAGTATTGGTATCGAGTAGAGCTTATGGTGTATGTGCGTGATTCTACTGATTTAGTGATTTATGGATGTTTACTTTTATGTTGGTCCAAGTTTTATTCTAAATGGTGATTGCATTACTGTGTGATGAGTTGATGACTGTTCAGTACTCAATATTATTGGTTCTCTTGCTTTTTGAACTGCTAGTGTTTAGTTTGCTTTTGGGTGCAAAACTATTGGAAGTTCAAGTTGGCTTAGTTGGTTCTGGCGAGAAAACGACTTTGATGGTTTGTGGAAAATTTGTAGGTTGTAGTTTTGACTCATTCATATGGGAATCGCTCTGGTGTGCGATATATGACAAATGGCCTGAAAGTTTATTATGTGCCATGGAAGCCTCTATTCATGCAGAGTGTATTACCCACATTCTCTGGGACACTTCCGATTATGAGAACTATTCTTGTCCGGGAGAAGATTTCGTTGGTCCATGGACATCAAGCCTTCTCAACTCTCTGCCATGAAGCTTTGATGCATGCACGTACAATGGGATACAAAGTTGTTTTCACTGATCACTCCTTGTATGGCTTTGCTGATGTGGGTAGTATACACATGAACAAAGTTCTACAGTTTACCTTAGCAGATGCAACTAAAGCAATCTGTGTCTCCCATACAAGCAAGGAAAATACAGTGTTGAGGTCAGGTATTCCTGCTGAAAAGGTATATGTTATACCAAATGCTGTTGACACAGCTATGTTCAAGCCTGCACCCGAAAGACTTTCAAGTGACCAAATTGTCATTGTTGTGATAAGTAGATTGGTATACCGGAAAGGTGCAGATTTGCTTGTTGAAGTCATTCCTGAAGTTTGTCGTCTTCATCCAAATGTTAGTAACATGAGATTTTTTTTAATCTATTTTGGATTTAATACGAAATTAGTGTTTCCCGCCTACGTCTTAACTTATCAGAATTCAAATGTGGTTTTGGAACCTTTTTCATGCATAGATATTAGATATGTGGTTCATTTGTTTTTTTACTATTAACAAAGGATATCAACTTATCATCTTAGGTTCGTTTCATTATTGGAGGTGATGGTCCAAAAAGAGTACGGCTAGAAGAGATGAGAGAAAAACATTCTCTTCAAGATAGGGTTGAAATGTTGGGTGCTGTTCCACATGCTCAGGTTCGATCTGTGTTAATATCTGGACATATTTTTTTGAACAGGTAACTCTGTCTCCTTTAGATTTTAGAATAAGAGGAAAGGAAAATTTTCTCCATATTATCTGTCATGCTTTGTGCAGCCACTTACAATTTGTGGAAGTGTTGGATTTTCTGATATCTTTGTTTCTTCCTACTATGAACAGCTGTTTTTGTTGTCTTTGAGATAAATTTAACATCTTAATTGTTTCTTATCTCATTTAACTCCATGGAGGCTTGCTTTTAGCTTCACTTGGATTAGAAATATACAATTGAGTTATAATACGGTAGAGCATAAGTATAGGAGTGGCAGTCTGACTTTCTTGCAATAGATCCGAAGAATAGAATTGCTTAAACTTGTCTACTTTGGTTACACTTAACGAGTTGTATGCTGAGGAATAGAGTTGCTTACTTTTAATGCGTTTCTGAGGTCTATAGCTCTGTGTGGTTATTTTATTAAGTAAATAACTTACTGTGGGAGTGAATAGTTGAAGTATTCTTTTAATTCCATGGGAAGAATTTCAATTTGTGGGGCTTATATGTTCCTGAAACTTTCAAGGTATTTGGTTAATTTTGTAAGATTGGGTTGAGTAAGGATTCTCTTTCCAGCCAAACTCTTATTTTTTACTAGTTACACCAGATAAAAGCCTTTTGTTTCTTCTTTTGTACTACGTAGAAAAGATGAATGAGAAACCCTGTTGATTTCGTTCTATTTGTTTGTGGATTATGTTAGACCCTTTTTATGCTAGGAAATTTAAGGCTTTCCCTGAAGACTGAAGCCTTACAAGAACTCTAAGCTTTAATCATAGAACCGTGAATTTAAAATTTCAAACCTCATGGCTGAGTCAGATGACCATTTATGTCCTACTTGTAAATAAAGCATATTAGATCTAACGCTGAAGTTGTGAAGCTTCCTTTTTTTCTTTTTTTCCCCTACCTCTTCTGCAGTTGGGTAACCTTCCTGATGTTCTAAGTTCCAATGCTGCCTTGATGTTGGACGCTGTGTAATTTGCTTTGTTTTAACTTCTGGACAGTTCTTTAACGGAAGCATTTTGCATAGCTATATTGGAAGCCGCTAGTTGTGGATTATTAACAGTCAGCACACGTGTAGGAGGTGTCCCTGAGGCAAGTGTTAAGAATTACCTTATCAGCTTGAACTTCTCCTCATGTTTATCGTCCTCGTCTTTTAACCAGCCTTTGTCTGTGGATCAAACTGAATTTTCTGCATTTTAGAGGTATATATTAGTTGACTTAATACGAGGTATGAATGTATGATTAATGTTTTCAATACCTTGTGCAAATTTCCCCTTTTTACTTATTAGGTTTTGCCAGATGACATGATCGTACTTGCAGAACCGGACCCTGGAGTTATGGTGCAAGCTGTTGGAAAGGCTATAACCATGCTCCCTAACATTGATCCACAAGTTATGCACCTTCGAGTAAGTAAAATCATTTAAACTACCCACCTCCCCCCAACTCCCTTTTCTCTGCCAATATAATTATCTCCTGTTGCTGCTAGATGAAAAAGCTATACAGTTGGCATGATGTTGCTAAGAGAACAGAGAGAGTCTATGAGCGGGCTCTGACGTGTGCTGATCAGAGTCTTCTAGAACGGCTTTCAAGGTAATACGTGATGAATATGCTATTCTTCCAAGTTCCGAGGTATTATATGAGCTAAACTGTTGTAAGGCAGTACTGACTAGTGTGCTTGGTATCCCTTACGTGTTTGAATTCTATGCCCTTGAGCAGAAAGTGTCATCATTTGCATGGGGTAAATTTAGGTGAAAAAGTGCTGCTTGGAAAACAAACTCTTGTGATTGCATCCACAGTTTTTAGTCCTTCTTGCTTAACTTGAAAATTATAGGATCAGATGTTACAATGTATCAACCCGAAGCCTGAATAGTGTTGACAAATCCGAGTTGACAAATCCTAATTTTCTCTGACTGGTGCATATTTTCTGTTTGCCTGGATCATTTATCAGTGCTGGTACCCTTATATTCCTTTCGGCAGATTGCAAGATAAAGAGTATCAACTTGTCTTCTGATCAATTCGAAATTAAACAGGTACCTTGCTTGTGGCGCATGGGCAGGCAAGCTTTTCTGCTTGGTTATGATAATCAATTATCTTTTCTGGTGTCTGTTGAAACTATGGCAGGTTATTTTCTCACCTCAAGGCTTGAAACATGTTGTAAATGAATTGTGATGGTTTTGCATTATATCTGACATAATATTTCTTCATTTCACTACATTTTGCGTTTAGCCTGATGAGGAGATTGAGGAGGCTCCTGATGTTCAGTTATCTCATCAGCGAGGAGAGATATCAGAGTTTGCTACTGAGAACGGAAACATGAAATGACATGAATGTGTACCCCAGTTCATCTTTAGTTATGCAGTTTTTGCAGAAGTTAGGTATGGCTGGCAGATCATATCTGGATTATCTTGTTTTCACAACACTGACATGCAGTTGTGTAACTGGAAGCTTTCGCATGTCAATCTAAATTCTAAAGCATTTTACTGAAACAGCTCGATGAAAGGTCCATCTATTAAATTTCCTTGGACAAAGGCAGGCAGAGTTACTCCTTAGACCTAACTTTTCATTTCTTTTGTAGTTGTTAACATTTTTGTCTCCCATACTGTATATGTCATAGGAGGTACTCCGTATATCCTTCAGGCTCTATGTAACTATTGATTATACTTCAACCGTAGTACCATTGACTGTAAATTTACATCTGCTTTGTAATGGACGAAAGAAAAATCTTCCAAGTCATGATAATTGTTAATGATCAATGGATTATTCTGGTGTTAATATAGCAGTAGCAGTAGCAGTAGCAGTAGCAGTACCACCGGCTTCTCAAAAAACTATAGCAATACTGCTGCTTTCCTTTTGGCTACGATATGATTAGATTGCTCATAGCTGCCACTTTATAAATCAGGTACACGTACAGCTTATGAACGTGTATGATCACTGGGTACATAAGTTATGATTCATGATTTGGGATTTCTAAATTGTCAACTTTATTATCATGGCTCCTTATTTATGCACAAAAACAGGATTTTACCAGTGTAGCTATGAAATTTCCTACTATGGGTTCATGATTTCATGATTCCCCTCTCACAACTTGGTGGTCTTTGTACTACGAATTTCTTATGCCAACCAATATCAGAATTGCGAAAGTTGCTATTATAAGCGATAAATAACATGAAACGGATTCTCGTAAAATAGCAATCAAAGTTAAAGTTAAGGTAAAAAGATTGGTCTGGCCATCTGTTTGACATAAGAAGTTAAGAGCTACTCATAATATAAACTAGAAAAAAGAATAATTTTTTTTTTTTGGTTCTACTACGAGGAGTTCCCACCGCCTTCGACGAGGTAATCTCCTGTGGGAGTTTGCATAGGTACCTCGATGGACAGCATCCCTCGCAGTTGAGATTTTATCCTTAAACTAATAAAAAATAGGTAGTGTGATAAGATAAACTTAAACACATAATACTAAATGGATTAGTTTAATTTCCATCAAATCAAATTAAACACAAAACGTTTTCATCATCACAAAAGCTTTCCATCTCCTCATGGTTAATTACAATTAAACTCTAATTATGAATTAAATCAACACCTCTTCATTTCCTCTTCCATGATTAAGTAACTCTCAACTGACAACCTTAACACACTATATAATCTACCTACTTATCCCCATATTTCTTCATCTCTCTCCCTTTCTAAGTTCTAACCCACATATACACGCGCGCACACACATACACACGCGCGCACACACATACACACGTACACGTACCATGGCTATTTCACTAAGAATCCTCACCACAATTTTGGTAACACTTACAATATGCTCTTTTACTAGCACCGAAGCACGTCCTTTACTAGTCGAACTTAGTCCTATCGAGTCAACCAGCCTTATGACTAGGCTAAACTTGGATGGCAACTCAGTGAGTTGTTGGGAATCGTTGTTCAAGCTACAATCTTGCTCAAGGGAGTTGTTCATGTTTTTCTACAATGGACAAACATATTTGGGCTCAGACTGTTGTCATTCTATTCTTATCATAGTCCAGGATTGTTGGCCCGCTATGCTTGGCTCATTGGGCTTTACCGCTGAGGAAGGTAATATTCTTGCGGGTTATTGTGACGCTGAGGAGAATAATCTAAGCCCAAAACCTTCAAGCCCACCTCATGCCCCTGGGCCCGTTTAGGATGGAGTTGATTAAGATTAATTAATCTTGTTTAGTTAATCACTTAATCTTTAATGATTACTTTTGGTTCATAATGTTTGAATCCTTACGGATAAGGTTTGTTGGTATTTCTTGTTAGGTGTTGACTAGTGATAAGCGTTTGTTAGGTTGTTTTTTCTAATAGGTGATCTTATAATAAAAAGTTGGTCTTCTTCGTTACAATGCTTATTTTGCTGGAGTATTTGAAACTTCAAATCTATGTTTTTGGTTTTTTTGGGATTCATAGGAGGAAATAATCAGAAAATAAATAAATAAATAAATAAAGCATGTTTTCGGTTATTTTTATTTGTTTTATTCGAGTATTTCTACCATAGTTAACTCAAATAGCAAAGTCGCTTTAAACAAGAAATTGAAACCGTCTACATCATTGTTAACTGCGTCTAAATAAAGCAATGGGAATGCGTGAGTTGCTCATGTACGTGTAAAAACAAATCTAAACGCAAAACATAAAGGAGTTCATGTTGAATAATTATCCTTCAAAGTATGAAATAATTAGTCTCTTGAATAAGATCATTGGTCTACTTCCAGTCTACCACTAAGTTTATATGGTCATATTAGATAATCTTTCAAGACAAAAATAATTTTGAATTGGTAGGTAGCCATATCAAATCGAAGTACAATGATTCCTTAAAATGATTTTGTTGTTATTGTAGAAAATGATCGACAAAAAATTGGATTACATACAACAACAATAAGTAAAATTTCATTTTCAATGTCGATGCAGCATGAAAGACACATCCACCAACAATCTAGCCTCCCTATAGAAAAGGGATACACGCATCGGTTTTACACTATTCACATAATTCACTTTGACCCTACTTTATTTGTTGTATATGAAAGCAAAAGTTAGCATATAATATATTGTTGGCTTCATCTTAACTGTTTCGTTTTTAATTTGGTTTGTAACAGCTCGATCGTGGCAAATATAAAATGACATACAGTAGTAATTTGGGGGAAAAAAACATATAGATACCTGTAGTATTCAGTTGTTCACTAACATATTTCCACACCAAATCGACCCACATATATAAAATGATGTATCATATCAATTATTGTTGTGACTAGCCAAATCTAAACTATGCAATAACTCGTCCAAATTACTCTATCACAGTTGTTGTTTAAATTCGTATACTGATCATGACTAATTGACCAAATCGTTACCTTAAAACGATTACTACACTCAACTAACTCAAGCAAGAGTGCTACAAATACAAGTGAAATGATAAAGGTCGCAACATGCGACCTTTAAGCTGTGTCACAATTATGACATGGCATGCTTATGTGTCGCGATTTAAATAGGAAATTAAAATATTTAACTTATACTTCATGTTCTATTATTCATGTTTCAAAAAAAGGTAGGAAAATCTAAATATTCTAATTTGTTTCCTTCTTTATATTGATTACCGTATTTACATAATTTTATAGTAAAAATATTGCATTGATAGTAAAAATATTATGATGACGCATAGTATACGTGGCGCATACATGTACCAATTAAACTCCAACACGTAAGATTGCGACAACTAAATGTTTCGCCTGAATTTATCGTTCTTGTTGTATGATTTCTATATTATTATATATATTGTTGGAAGTTCTAGGTGAGAAAATCCAAGAAAGAGTAACATATATATTATATACCCTGTGAGGCTGTGATTCTTACTACAAAGTTACATCTAGGGAAGAAAATAAAATAAAATAAAATAAAATATGATGACAGGCACAGAAGATGATGAGAAGTTACAACATGGTGAATTTTCTGCTGATTACAAGATTTTTAGTGATGAAGTTGAGTTTGATGATGATGGCAAGCCTAGAAGAACTGGTACTTAAATTAATTCTCTTCTTTTTCATCAGCTGTTGATATATTTTTGTCAATGATTTGCTTAATTATTCGTTTATATATACTTGATTTATTGAATGATATATTTTGCAGGGACTGTATGGACAGCAAGTGCACACATTGTAACAGCAATTATAGGTTCAGGAGTTCTTTCACTAGCATGGGGTACAGCACAACTTGGTTGGGTTGGTGGACTTGCAACACTTATAACATTTTCATTCATCACGTATTACACTTCAAATCTTCTAGCAGATTGTTACAGATCTCCTGATCCTGTTACTGGAAAGAGGAATTACTCGTATATGGAGGAGGTTCGCGCCAATTTAGGTACCATAACATCATGCATCTGTACAATTACTTGTTCATCAAATTAAATGATTGACCTTATTAATTTAATTTAATTTTATATCATTATTGTAGGTAGATTAAGTTGTGTTGCTTGTGGGATAGTACAATATGCCAACCTAAGTGGAATGGTAATTGGTTACACAATTACTGCATCTATAAGCATGGTGTAAGTCTAACTATTTTCGACTTCATTGTAGCTGGGGTTATTTTGATATTTACCGCCTTTTAAGTTTCATGTTTTTGTATTTACCATATTATAAAATATGTTTTTATATTTACCACCTTGCCTTTATGAAATGTTTTAAATTCACTCCCTCTTAACTGTTTTAATCTAATTCTCGATCTATTTGAACCCTATTTAACCAACTACTTTAATTGGAAACCTAATGAAAGAGGAGGAAAATTAAAGATGTTGGTTAAGGGTAGTGCATTCTATTCACCTGATTTTCACTTATTTTTCCTGAACTTATGTGAACTTATCAAAACTTAATTAAGTTATAAATTATATTTGGTCAACCCTTATTTTTCCTGAACTTATCTGAACTTTTTTTTCCTGAAATAAGTGGAAATACGGTGAACAGAACATAGCCTAAGTGGAGTTGACATGGATGAAAAATATGATGAATTTCGTTATAAAGGGGTGAATATAAAACTTTTCATAAAGTTAAGAAGGTAAATATGAAATTACATTTCATAAAGTGGTAAATACAAAAACATGAAACTTAAAAGGGAGTAAACATGAAAAAAAATCCTTGTAGCTAGCTTACAGTTACAATTTTGATATTGACATGTATAAGTATAAGTGATATGATATTGATTAATCCAGGGCAGTGCACAAGTCTAATTGCTTCCACTGGAAAGGCCATGCTGCTTCCTGCAAGTTCAGCACAAATCCTTACATGATTGGCTTACTTTTTTGTCTACTCTTGCTGCGATTATGTCTTTTGGCTATTCCTCTATTGGTATAGGACTTGCTCTTGCCAGGATTATCTCAGGTACTTTTCTTTTCTTTTTTTTGTTATGTTTTGCACTTAATTAAGTAATGATATAGATCCCTAATTAATTATGATTATATCGAGTAATGACACCCAATTATAATTGATTGTTCAGGGAATGGAGGCAGGACAACATTAAGTGGTGTGGAGGTAGGAATAGATGTAACATTAGCTGATAAAATATGGACGACATGCAGAGCTCTTGGAGATATTGCATTTACATACAGTTTCTCTGTTGTACTTGTCGAAATACAAGTAAAATTTCATTGAGATTTTACTATGATTTTATCATCTGATCATTCACAAAGTTTGCAATGAACTTACTAGTACTGAATAATGATATCAGGACACGCTGAAATCGCAACCAGCAGAGAATAAGGTGATGAAGAAGGCGAATGGAATATCAGTTTTGACAACCACAACATTTTACATGATGTGTGGTGTGTGGTGTCTTAGGCTATGCTGCATTTGGTAATGATGCACCTGGTAACATGTTGACTGGATTTGGGTTTTATGAGCCTTTTTGGTTGGTAGACTTGGCCAACATCTTTATCGTTATTCATTTAGCAGGAGCATATCAGGTACGGAGTATTAAACAATAACAACATTTCTATATTTTCTGGTACCTAATTCTATTTTGTCATTTGTCATACTTTATTTGCAATAAAAGTTTGGATATTTTCATATTTACCACCTTTTAAGTTTCAGGTTTTGCATTTATCAGCTTATAAAATGTAATTTTATTCTTAACACGTACTTTAAAATTAGGGAACATTTGTCTTCGCCATTTTTTAACGGATTTCATCCAATTCTCCGTCCATGTGGGTCCCAATTAACGAATTAATTTTAACTTCCTTCTCTTTCGTTAGGTTTTTAATTAAAAAAGTTTGGTAAATAGGGTCTACGTTGACGGAAATTTGGATGAACTTTGTCAAGAGGTGGTAAATATAAAACATTTCATTTTATAAGATGGTAAATAAACGGTTAAATACAAAAACCTGGAATTTAAAATGTGAAAATATCCTAAAAGTTTAGATAATCTCGGGTGCACCTAAACATTGTTATGCTTATAGTTGAAATATTGATACTATAGAAAATTAGCATTGAGCTAACTAATACTTCGTACTTTTTATGATGGGTACTTAGTAGACCTGTCAAACGGGTCGGTCGGGTCGGGTTGTAAAAAATTATTTTCGGGTTCGGGTTGAATCGGGTCGGTCACTTTCGGGTTCGGGTTTATAAATGCTTGTTCAAGACCCAGAACTTTCGGGTTCGGGTCGACCCAACGGGTTGAGAGATTTTAAAACGCGCATTATATTTTCATTAATTTAGGTAATAAATATACAAAATATGAGCAAAAATTAACAAATTTTCCTACACAAGTTTATATTTAGTCAAATTCAACCATATAATGGCGTATAATTCAAATTAAAATTATATTACACACAACAATAGTAAAAACAACCTGTTTATTATGCTTTAATTTTCTCATAATCTCATTTTTTAGTATAAATACAATGATTTTCAATCGGTCGGGTCCTAAACGGGTTCGGTCGGGTTTTGACCCATTACATTTCGGGTTGCTCGGGTTCGGATAAAATCGGGTTACGGGTCACAAAATCTTGTTCAGGACCCATTATTTTCGGGTCGGGTTCGGGTCGGTTTTCGGGTCGGGTCGATTTTTGACAGGTCTAGTACTTAGGTATTTGCTCAGCCCGTATACTTGCTAATGGAGTCATGGGCCCGGAAGAATTGGCCCAACTCAAAATTTGTCAACTCAGAGTACCCCATCAAAATTGGCAACAAAATAGTGTTGAGCTTCAACTTACTTAGGCTAACTGGTAGAACCATGTTTGTGGTCTTAGCAACCACATTGGCAATGGCGATGCCCTTCTTCAACGACTTCCTTGCGCTGCTCGGGTCAGTCGGGTTTTGGCCCTTGACCGTGTATTTCCCGGTGCAAATGCACATTGCTCGAGAAAAAATCAAACAATGGTCGTTGAAGTGGTGTATGCTCCAACTTCTGAACTTTCTATGCTTGCTTGTTTCCTTGGCTGCTGCTGCTGGGTCCATCCAGGGAGTTGCCCAAGCTCTTCGTACGTCCAAGCCATTTCATTATAAAGTATGAAAGTACTTACTAATTATTAATTAAGTAATAATTGTATAAAAAAAAAAGTGTTATGGGATGAGAAATTTGTTAGGGTCTTATTTGTAATCATACATGTCACACAGTTTTGCTTGGACTCTTTAAAGAACCACTATACATGGACAAAAAAAATTGTACTTCTCGAATAAGAAATTTACACATCGTATACTATAATAACTAAGAAGTATATCATTCGAAGTGGCTCAAGCGTATAAACCTGCATCTCAAATATTTAGAGACTGAATTTTGACAATTTCATTACTAATTTGAGATAGAATTTTTGAACCTACCTATCTAAATCCGTCTCAAGTATGAGATGACTATATATAGTATCGGATTTTTGATATGATTATCTAAATCCATCTCAAGTATAGTATCGGATTTTTGAACTTATATTATCTGAACTTATTTAAATTAACTGAACTTATTTTATATGAGAAAAACTTATTTATGTGCGAAAATGTTTTATGAACTTATATTATCAAGACTTATATGAACTTATTTTATCTGAAATAAGTCAAAATATATCGAACAGAACAGAGCATAATACTGCATAATTCTGTAGGGAAAGACGATTACCCAGAGTAAAGTGAAGTAAAATATCCGCCTTATTTGCACTTCTTGCAAGGACTTCAAGGAATAAACCAATCATGCAAAGTGGGATATAAAGCACATGGTCAAAATTGAACAAAAGAAAGATAACCATGAGATTAGGTTTCAACCCCCACTCAGTCATAGTCATCGGACCGGACCAACCCACCTTGCTGATTTGCTGTGGCTGCTAAAGTAAACTAAACATGAGATTAGATTTCAAAATATCATAACTAACAATACTTTTCGGTTTTGGATCCTCTGGAGTTCTAAAATAATTCTACAAGGTAGAGTTTTAGCATATCAACCATTGAATAAAAAATCAATGGTTCATATATTATCTTTCCAAAATTCCTCCTATTTTTTCTAATCAATATGAGCCATTGATTTTAAAATGTATGGTTTAGATACAACTCTACCTTGTAGAGTTTTATTAAAACTCTAGAGGATCCGGACTCATAATTTTCTCTAATAAATATGACATTCAAATATTTAATTCCTCCTAATGTTATCCATAAGATGCTTATCAGATTAATACGGAGTACTAGCTAGCTATTGGTGCACGAGACGCATTCAATCGAACATTTTGAAAACTCTAGTTTATATGCGGGCTATTTTTTTGGTGTTAGCACCCGGTTCACCCTTAGGGCTAATCCAGATTTGGGGCGAGTTCTAGGTGGATAGATTTTATTCCCCTCCCAATTGTTGTTGCGGGGGATCGAACACGGGTTCTCCCTAACCAAGTTCAACCTCAATCACCATTGAACCAACAGACAATTGGTAGTTTTTTTTTTTTGACGGGACAATTGGTAGTTTATATGTAGGCTATGCAACTAATATTCCAATACTTTAAAAAATATAATTAACAATTTTATCTTAGTAAAGTAAGGCTGATTTATAGTTATTTCACGAGGGCGCAAAAGTTTTCAAGAGCTTTTTTATACAATAGAGATTTAATGCCTTTGAGATTTTGTTGGATTAACTAAATTATTAAGGAAATTACATGTTATTTTTTTTTTAAGAAAACAACACATTTTTTTTCTTTTTTTAAAGGGTAAAAAACAACATTTATAAATGTTGTGTTACTTAATTCTGTACGTCAATCCAAAACCAGTTGCTTGATTATTTTCATTTCAAATTGTTAAAAACTAACATGATTTTAAACAAACAATATTAATAATTGTTGTGTAACTTCTATCCGTCAAATGTAGCAGGGAAATAGCCTCATTGTTATATTAGGAAATATAATAACTTCAACTGGCTAAACAGTATATGCGGCTATTAATTAATTCCTAATCGGTAAATCAAATTAAAATTTTCATGCACTAAATAATTGAGGGTTGGTTCATCAACTTCAAACAATTAGGAGGGGTGGGTGGAGAAATCAAACTTTGTTTATCCTTTTACTAATAGATACGATTTACTTTGATAGTTTGAAACATTCTACTTGATAGTATAACGTAACGTTCCAAACATCAACTTTAAAAATATTTAATAAATATAAAAAAGCGATGGAACCTTAAAAGTATAATAACAGCCTATAAAGCCTTCACCAAAGATAAAAATGGATTTAAAGGTGAAGAAAAGATTAATTAAACCTAATCAAGAATATAACCATATGTTTAAAATAAAGATATAGGATAAAAGATGCTTCATGCTTTTAAAGTATGATATTATTCCATTGTAGAATTGTTGGATGTACACACTAATAAACTTGCGAATAAGCACCAATTAGCTAGATGCTTAACATGCATTAACGAAACTATTCCTAAAGGTCGTTTGGATCGGTTTCCATTCTGGTCATTTTGGGTCGGGTCAATTCGGGTGGAGAATAGTCCGGGTTAATTTCGAGTTCGGATATGTTCGATTTTGAGTGATATTCAGTTTAGGTCGGGTCACAATGATTATCGAGTAGTTCGAATAAGGTTGGATCAGGTACAATTTGGATAAAGTGATTTTGGGTAGAAGTTTTACCAGACCTATTAATAAGTAGTAACTCCAACATGTAAATTGGTGTTATCAAGTTTAAATGTTTAACGTAACAACTTATTTCGAATGTGTTATTTAATCTAGAGCTGGCAATGGGTTGAATTGGGTTGGGTCGAAATCAGGTCGACCCATTTATAAACGGGTTGAGATTTTTCCAACCCAACCCGACCTGTTTAATTAAACGGGTTGAGATTTTCAATCCAACCCAACCCATCTATAAACGGGTTGACCTGAAGTTGACCCGTCTAATTATTTTTTTTCCCACTTTTAAGTGTAAATTGACTTGACTATGGAATTGCGAGTTGATTTTTTGTGGCGTATCTCATAGCAAAAAGTTATACTTCAATATGTATTTAACATTAATCAAAACGTCAAATAATTATTCAATGTTGAAGGAAAAATGAGAAATAAAATCTTTCAAATAACATTCTACAGTTAACTATTACTCCATCCGTCCCTTAATACTCGACCTGTTTTGACCGAACACGCTTGCCAATGCACAACTTTGACCACCAATTTCTTTAACTACATATTATAAAAACTTGTAAAAACATTAATATTTTGAAAATATATATTAAGATGAAGCCAACAATATATTATATACTAGAAATAAAATAGGGTCAAAGTGAATTATGTAAATAGTGTAAAAAGTCAAAACAGGTCGAGTATTAAGGGACGGAGGGAGTACATACTTACTTAAACTTAAACGGGTTAGGCGGATTGTTTTCGGGTTGAAAATTTCAACCTAGCCCAATCCATTTAATTAAACAGGTTGAAAATCTTGACCCAACTCTTTATTATTATGGTATATTCGGGTTGGATAAGTGGGTTCGGTCAATTTTTGACAGCTCTAATTTAATCCCTGATCAAAGCTTGTCGACTTCATGTATAATTCATGATAGGCTAATCATCTAGGGAGTATTATTTTCGAAAAGGACAAATGTAAAATTATTTATTTCCACTACGAGTAAAACTTTAAGCATTCCGTTCCCACACCTCCTCCCACCAAGATCATAGTGATTGGTCAAAACTTAAAACAACCACACTTGTGAACTTGACTTTAAGCATTCTCCATTGACTGTATGTAAAAGTCAGTGAGAAGGTGACTTTTTGTTCAAAAGAATTTATTTATAATTTGTTTCAATTAAAGGTACTAACTTTTTGAAAATATAGGTAAAGAGATTTGTTTCCTTTCACTAAAATGTGAAATATATCCAAAGTCATAATTGCAAAATTAAGATGGGAGAATCATGTATGATACGAAGTACTCCCTATCCTTGAGGATTGTTTGAATTTTTTTGTACATGAATTTTCACTAATCATGCAAAATCTTCTAAAATTCGTCTATTTTTCTTAATAAAGTTTACTTGTATAGGATTGAGAATATCAATATTTGTCATAAACGACATTATCAAACCACGTATTTTAGAAAAATTAGTTTATACTCCCTTCGTATTTAATTAAATGATACTCTTTCTAACCAGCCGTATTTAATTAAACGATATACTTTCCTTTTTTGGTTGTCATGATCCCCACCTCAAATTATATTAATATTGCTTTTATTCGTTGGTCTTTAGTCTTTACCCTTACTCACATCATCTTTTTATTACAATAAATAATTCACCAACTACCCCACTTTCGTTTTTTTTAAATAAATTCAACTTATTATTCTAAAACTACGTGTTGGTCAAAGTGTATCTTTTAATTCGATACGGTACTTTGGAATCTAGTCAATTTTACATGAATAATGTTTTAAGAAGCTAAGTTAATTTTTTTGCTGGATTGTCCGTTAACAAAATTTTCCGGTGTTTGACTTTATTTTATACATTTTCCCTTTCTTTTCTTTCCTTTCCTTTCCGTTTTATTTTCACCCAATTTTTTTTTTCAAAGACGTGTCATGTTTTAGGAATGTGAATATAATAATTGGAGTAACTTTAATTGATAAAATATAAAATTTAATAATAAGCTTAAAATTAAATTTCCTTAAAAAATGAAGACATTAATTATTGTTTTGGACTAACCGGAGGAAGTTGTATATAAATAGCATGAGTTTCACACTAACCCAACTCAAGTCTCAAGTGACCACTACACACTGTCTCTCCCACTTGAGACTTGAGAGTTGAGAGAGTGTGTTTTGGCTTCCTCTTATCAAAATCATTATTCCAAAAATCAGGAATTTTGGTTTTTTTTTTATTAAAAAGAAAAAGAAAATGGGTGGCAAGAAAGATGAGGAATTCCAGCAAGGTGGTGCTGTTGATTTATTTGCTAACAAGTTTGCAGATGATGGGGAGTTTGATGATGATGGCAAGCCCAAAAGAACTGGTACGTACGTATTTAAATACCTTCTCTTTTAATCAAATCCCACGTATCAGTTAAGCTAGCAAACATTCATCATCTTTT
Organism: Spinacia oleracea; assembly: GCF_020520425.1. Taxonomy (NCBI): domain Eukaryota; kingdom Viridiplantae; phylum Streptophyta; class Magnoliopsida; order Caryophyllales; family Amaranthaceae; genus Spinacia; species Spinacia oleracea. The sequence goes on along the minus strand of NC_079487.1, from coordinate 121,993,109 downwards.
TCTACCTTTTCTTTCAATCAAATCCCAAACAGACTATGTCAAAAAAAAAATCCCAAATAGAATAAATATAGACGGGATTTGATTTCAAGTGTTAGAATTTTGGTAGCACTAACTAAGTGATATATATACTTCGGTATGACGGATTGACGGTATCCATTAAGTAATTGACATCCCGAATAGATCATAATAATTATGTTCTATTCTTCTATGTTAGCGTTTTGAGGGGGTGTTTGGTTTGTGAATTCTAGATATTAGGTATGGCTTTAGAATGGTCTATACCCACACCATATGTTTGGTTGAAAATTTTAAACCCATACCTCACACCTTCAAGCAGTGGCGGATCTAGAATTTGAGAAATTGGGGTACGAATAAAAATTCTTATAGTCTACCAACGGAAAAAAAAACGGGTCCAATTTCGCTATAAAAAGGATCCAAAAAAGGGTTTAATTTCGGTATTAAAAAAGGGGTTAAAATTACATTCATTGTAATATTTTAGTCAAAGTAATTAAAATCTAAACCCATTGTTCACTTCATTTGTATTATCAATGATTGACTAGTCTTTCAATAATTCGATAAACAATAGAACAATTAGAAAAATAAAGGAAGTATTGAATTGTGTATATAAAAACCATTAATGAAATTGAAATCATATTAAATTTCAATAGAATTGAAAATATTATTCTTCACTATGTATATATATATTTTTTTTTGACGGGGACTTCACTATGTACTAATTTTTTTTTGACGGGGACTTCACTATGTACTTTTTTGAAATTGACATCTAGCATTGTGTTTACAAATTTCATTTTTTAAAAATTATTTATAACCCATGCAACTAATTTTAGCTAGGTACAAAAGTGAAATTCACAAAAAAAAAAAATATATCTATATAATTGAAATTAAACGAGTGAAAAAGAAACTCACAAATGATATAGCTAAAATCATTAAGGAGATGAAAAAAGGAAAGACTAAAATCAAACAATAGTTGAACGGTGGAAAAAATAGTAAGTGCTAAAGAATGAGAAAGTAAAACATTAAGTTCCAAACTCATACCACATTGATATCATTTCTGATTCCAACCCCACACACCAATTTGCGAACCACACACCCTAAGAGATCTGATCGCGCATGTGAGTTAAGTTGCAAACACCCCGAGTATGACCCTGTCTCGTTGCTATGACCATGCATGTAATTTTGGATTTGTTCCTAAGGTCGTTTTACACTTTTGGACATGCCAACTTGTGGATAAATCTTGTATATAAGGACATGGACCATTGGACCGCATTAATTATGACCTTCGACTCTCTGTTTTTTACTTTTAAAGTTTTAATATCTCGGACATATTACTCCCTCCTTATTTTTTAAGAGATATACTTAGTCGGACACGGGTATTAAGAAGAATAATTGAATAAATAAAATAATAAAGCAAGTGGGGTTGGATAGATATTTTAATAATTAAATATGTGGGAACCATGTCATTTTGGTGGGTGGAGGGTGGGGTGGGTTTATGAAAATATTTGTTTAATAGGATGGTGGGTGAAAGGGTATATTAGATGTATTATTTAATTAGATGGTGAGGTTGATAAGTTACTAAAAATGGCAAGTGTATCTCTTAAATAAATACGGTCGGAAAAGGCAAGTGTATCTCTTAAAAAAATACGGAGGGAGTAGGTGTTTATGTTTAGATTAATTTTTATATTATAATTTTTTTGATGGATAAATATTTTAAAGGGTAATATAGTTTTTTATTTATTTTTACGAGAAAAGGTAATATAGTTACTTTTGCATATTATTGGTGATTTTAAAGAAATAATTTTATTAAAGCAATTTTTTTTTATCAGATAACTTTTATTGCAACTTTTAAACATTTTGACTTTTCAATATACAATTTTAGTGTACACCACTTTTAAAAAAGAATTTATGTTAAGTTTTTTTCTTAGTCAATGCGAAAAAAGTATGACAATGCTAAATATCACAAATGATGTGCTGGATAACATAGAGATAAAGGATGAAGATGTGGTGAGTAAGGGAATAAAATAACAACATTATGAATTAGGAAATTAGATATTGCTGCCATAAATAAAATATTATTGGAATAAAAAAAGGTAGGAAATCGATTATATCCTAATTTGAATTATTTTGTTATTTATAGGAAAAATTGTAAGAGCATCTCCAATGGTTGTAGCTAGAGACTAACTTGAAATTTATAAAAGTTTCAAGCTAATAGCTAGATCATTGGAGTGAAAATAATAAATTAGTTTGGACAAGCAAATTAGTTTAAACAAGCTAATTTGTCTAACAAGTAGCTCTCAAAATTGCCAAATAATTAATTGACAAATGGACAGGTGGGACAAATTTAAATAAGAAGCTAGTTGCTAGCCATTGGAACACGAATTAGCTAGACAACAAAATAGCTTGAAATCTTATGTGACATAAGAGCATCTCCAACGGTAAGCTAATTTCTAAATTAACTTGTCATGCCACATAATATTTCAAGTTACTTTTCTTTCTAACTAGTTAGTACTGTAATACGGAGTAGTTAGTTACTAGCTTGATATTTAATGTAGTTATATTTGTCAATCAATATTTAAATTAAATTAAATTTAATATTATTTCATTGGCCAATTTTTTTCAAGCAAATTAGCTTAGATGAGCTAATTTGCTTTGCCAAGCTAATTCATCATTTCAACTCCAATGGACAAGCTAGTAGCTTGGAATTTCTAAAAAATGTAAACAAGTCTCTAGCTACAACCATTGGAGATGCTCTAACAAGCTAATTGTCAAATTAGATTACCATTGAAGATGTTATAATATATTCAGTTTTTTATATAAAAAATTAAAAATTACGTAGTTCAGTTTCCTTCTGTGGCACTACCAAGTACTCCGTACCAAGTTACATAATCCGTCTATTTTTTTTTCGTTTCATGGCTCGAAAACTACAAGGGAGATTGGAAATGGGAAAGAAAATTATGTTATTTTGGTTGGTGGGGGGGGGGAGTCATAGTAGCGGACCCGGTGAAATGAAAAAGTGGACGGATTCTTGCAAATCGGTAATGTCACCGAATATTTTTTGTTAGGGATAGTACGAGATAACAATCTAGACAAAACACAAACAATATAAATAACGTGGTAAACCCATGTTCCAACTTGTATTATTAATCAAAATCGTTATTAACAATACAATCAATCAAGCTCACAAGTGTTTTTCTCAAACTATGCTCAAGCTCAGGATCTCAAGCATATCCATCATTATGGTATATAAATCCCTATTTATATACCCCAACTTTCTAACCCTAGTCCTAGTATTAGGAAACACAATATTACTAGAATATTACAATTTAGGAGAGAGCAATATACTGACAAATCTATCCCTAAAATACAACTCGTAAAACAGGAATACAATTACATAATATATCTCCTAAATAAATATCCAGTAATATACCATAACTGAAACTCATTGCCATATTGGGTTTAATATTAACAATTCCTCCCCTTAAACCCAATATGGTTCCACAACCGATTTAACGGTCACCATTGATACATCGTCGTCCACCCGACAATGCCTCCCCTCGAACAAGAACATCTCCATCTAACCCAAATAGATTTCTTTTATTCTTCCAACCTTTGAATATCACCGAACCTTTTTTAGTGACCTCCAAACTACTGTTGTTCACCATAACAGTATAACCCAAACCATCTAACCTATCCAATGAAATTAGATTCCTTTCTAGCTTTGGTACGTACCTCACTTCAGCTAACTTCCGAACACGACCATTGAAAAGTTTTACCGCAACCTCACCAATGCCGTCAACTTTTACCTTCTTACCATCCGGTAAAGTAACCATCTTCCCTTCACACTCTTCATAGGATGAGAACCATTCCCTCCTAGCACATATGTGATGAGAACTTCCAGAGTCAAGCACCCAACCGTCTTTTGGCCCCTTATCGTCTTGAACCAAAAGAGCATCACCAAAATCATCATCATCTCCTTCCGCATACGAAACACGTCCCTTCTCGCGAGTTTTCTTCAACTCCTTCAAATCTTCTTTTGCTTTAGGACACATAGTTTGTATATGACCCAACTCTCCACAATAAAAACACTTAATATTAGGGTTATGTTTCTTACCAAATTTATTTCTCTTGTCACGTGCATCTACCACGAATGCTCCTCCTTCTGATGAGTCACCTGATCCTTGCTTCATCAATTTTTCGTTCTCTAGAAGAACAACACTAGTCTCTTCCAAAGCCAACTTTGTTTTCCCCTTCAACAAAGAAGTAATCACAGTATTATACTTCTTTGGTAGGGACACAAGTAGAAGAATAGCTTTGCCCTCATCCTTTAATTTTTCATCCAAATTATTCAGTTGGTTAATCAAACCCTTGAAACGATTCAGATGATCTCTCAAATCTCCATCTTCTTCTATCTCGAGTTGAGAGTATGAGACCGACATACGTAAAAGACGACTATACATCGACAAAGTGTACGACTGTACGTAGCTATTTTATTAGATGGTATGATTATTTGATTATAGAGAATAATTAATTGAAAATAATTGTGATAATTTACAATGGGTGATGATAAAGGTCGCAAGTTGCGACAATATTTAGTTGGGATCTTTTACCAAACTAGCTACTTCTACAATTTTATTTACCAAAATGACTATTTTTTAATTTTATTTCCCAAACTAGCTATTATTTTGACTTTGAAATAAAAACTAATGAACCGGTTTGAGTTTTTTTTTTTAGTGAACCGGTTTGGTTTGAATTATTTTTTAAAAATAGTGAACCGATGTGGTTTTTTTAGGGACTCCGACCAGATTTTATATAAATTTTGGGTTCTTTTTATCTTTCTTATATTTGAGTTGACATCATTGGAGCCTGGCGTTTTCTAATTTCCCCAACTGACTTATTTTTCATGCATATTTGAGACTCAATTATATTTCATTATATTCAATGTTCTGTAATTTTGGTTTCAATCTAATAAGAAATCGAAACTCTAAGTACTCCGTACAATACAAGAAACTTTTGATTGAATGTATTTTGTTTCAGATGTTATATTCTACTTCAAATGCATGTTAATTTTGTTTCCTTATGTTTGTACTATAGTTTTTTCTAATGTATAATATGGAATTATGGAGTATAAGTTATTATTTCTTTACAAATAAAGTACGGAGTAATTGTTCTTTGGTTTGTGATTTATGTTTTGGATTGATTATATTTGAGTATACTTTGCGGCTATTAGCAAAGCAAATGGTTCATTTTTGTTTTTTGCTTTTTTGATAAAAAGGGGAATGGTTCATCTGAAAAATAAACTCAAGAAAATACAAATTACTTACATTTAAGTAAAAAAAAAAAAAATCCAAAAAAATTGGTTCACTATACATTACGGAGTAAAAAAAGACCAAACCAAACTAGTTTAATATTTTTTTTACTCAAAGTCAAAATAGTCATTTTGATAAATAAATAGTACGGATTAGCTAGTTTGAGAAATAGAATTCAAAAGTAGTCATTTTGGTAAATAAAATTGAAAAAGTAGCCAGTTTGGTAAAATATCCATTTAGTTGTTGCAATCTTATGTGTTAGGGTTTAATTGGTACATATAGGCGCCACGTAAACTATGCATCATCATAATATTTTTACTATCAATGCATCTATATATTATACTAAAAGAGAGGAAATCAATGTGAAGCTGACAAATGTCACTCTCTGATTTGCCTCTCTTTTAATTAAAATAATTATTTTAATTATAAAACTATATTATTTTCTTTGGTTTATTTTTGTTAAAAAGGTCTCATACTGTATAAAATATATGGTACATAAATCATAGACCTGTTTCTACTTTAGAATGAAATAATAAGGAAGATAATTAGCCGGAGAATAAATTATGGGAGATATATAAGGAAAACTGTATTATCGATACGTTTTTGTCACTTATAAACTAATTGCGCTTCATTGCAGTATTATGTAAAAACCAGAAAATAATATAGTATATATAGTCTTATAAACTAATATGATTGTGAGGATACTTTCATACTATTTAAGGTGATCGTGTGTTCAAAACATAATATTGTGGACTAAGATATGTTAAAATTTAAACAAAATAATTATTCAATTAATAGGTACGTATAAATGAAGGGATGACTTTTACTCAATTAATATAGTTATTCCACACTACAAGAAATTGTACTATTAATGACAGGAAATCCCGTCGCTAAAGACAAATAATTGTTGGTTAACGACGGGATTTTCCGTCGCAAACCCGTAATAAAAGAGAGTCGTCGTTAATGGAAAATCCCGTCGTTAGCCCGTCGTAAAAGACATTTGCGACGGTTGTTCCCGTCTTTGTTGGGTTGTTATCCCCGTCGCAAAAGCCCTTTTGCTACGGGATTTTTACCCGTCGTTATTAGGTTGTCATAAAAGATACAGATTTTTTTAATGTCTTTATTGGCATATAAGTTGAAAAATAACATTTACAATTAGAATATTAAAGTTGCATGCCAACGATGAGTAAGATAACTATCTATACACTATATTAAAAGAGAGAAAATTAATGTGATGATGATAAACGTCACTCCATAATTTACCTCTGCTTTAATTAAAATAATTATTTTTAATTATAAAAATATATTTATTTTCATTAGTTTAATTTTTGTTATAGTAATCGTAAAAATACTTCATGAAAAATATCTTTTGATATTTCTAAATTCAAAAATATATTTTTTATATATTCTTTAAAAATAAATCATTTTCAAAAGTAACATATGAGTATGGTAATTAAAAAAATATTTTAATATTACAAGAAAAACGGATAGCATTTTGAACATATTTAAATATGCAGCTTCACAAATAATAATATGTTGAAATTAAAATATGACTATTACTAAATTATACTTATCGTTACAAGAATTCTTTTAAGAAAATGTATAAAATGAAATATATCTGATCGAGTACTACCTTCGTTCCTAAAATATCTTTAAGTTCACTATTTGCACGGTAATTAAGGAACTTTGGTGAACATGTGATGGCGGGGTAACAAATGGGAAAATGAGTGGCTATTAATTGTCCAACAATGTGACTATGTGAGTGGATGAAAATTCATATTAAAGTATTGTGAGTGGGTAAGTTATGATAGACTCACATAATACACAATATTCAAAGTTGTATGTTGTAGTGCGCCAAATGAAATAATGAATGTAAAATTTATATGTTAAAAATGGAATAAAGTAGAGTGTAAAAACCTTTCAGGAACGAACTAAAACGGAAAGCGTAAAGAACATTTAGAAACGGAGGTAGTGTGTAAAATTGGTATGTGCTTCCTCAAATACTATGAACAATATGACCAAAATCAAATTCTACAACTGGTGGACTATGGTTTATAGTCATATATGAATCAAGTCATGAACCCCAATTTACTTTTGGGACATTAGTACTTAGGAAAGGGCCCACATGCAATTATATTATTACTTCTTTTTTCCCACTGCTAATACCAGGGTCTCACACTCTCTCTCATCAATTAAAAAAATCACTATCTTGCATTTTATTTACTTTAATTTCTCAATAAAATAATAATTGATAACCACACTTCAAAACTTATACTAAAATTATTTGTCATGATAAATGAACACTTTAAATTGGCATGGAGGGAGTAGTTTAAGAATTATTTAAAAAAAATTAATGTCAATCAATATATGCTCAAAAGTATAAGGGTTAGTATGCAATAAAAAAGGTGGTGTTTAAGATGAATTATTTATCATAAGTGATAAACAATTACTTAAATAAAACACTTCGTATTAAGGCGCGCTTTGTTAAGTTATTTGTGAATAATATTTTTTTTAGCCGTAGAATATATAATAGGTTAATCCAACGAATGCAATATCACTTATGTATAAAATTTGTACAAAATTAATATTTTGATACGTAAATCAACCTTTATTTTTCCAGAATTTAACTCATCTGTAATTATCTGAACTTGATTGAACTTATGTGAAATTATTTTTAAAAATAAATGAAAATAAGTTGAACAAAACAGAGCCTTAGATTGGAAACGTCTTCCTAGCTTATCTTTCATCTAATTGATTATGAATATATCTACATCTTTTCACTACTAACATGTATATTATATATTCTGCTTATTACACTCAATCGCTTGAATCAGACAATCGGATTAAATTATAGAAAAGAACAGTGTTTTAAAATTCAAAACTCTCCTACCAAATAAAATAAATTTGTTGGGTCTAGGGTGAGTTTGAGATGAATCATTGATCTTATTTATTTCTTAAGATGAATCACTGATCATATTTGATACAAAATTACTTAAATAACACACTACGTCAAAATTCATCCACAATAGTAAATTTTGTTGGATCTAGAGGTGAGTTTGAGGCGGGTGTATATATTTGGGGGGTGAAGGTGGGATAAATTTTATTTTGTATCCAGCGAGGTGGTGATTGAGGTTGGGATGGGGATGCGTACCATATACTATCGTGGGTAGCAGAGACGGAGATGACATTATTAGGCGGGCATGGAAGTGGAGGGACCATATACTATCGTGGGTAGCGGAGACGGAGATGACATTGTTAGGCGAGTATGAAAGTGGAGGGACCATCTCCTGCACGCACCCCACTTCAGAGTCATCTCTACCTGAATAAAGTAGATAGTGTGGACATATGTTAATTGATCGGGTAATTGGTAGATGATATATAATCGGGTAATTAGTAGATGGTATATCGAGTATTATATGTTATTATTATCAGAGTAAAGATTGATGAAAATAACTTTATATATGTTGACATGGTGATGAACAGGGTCAAAATAATCTTTGTGTGGAATAGGAGGTTCTCCAACAAATTTGCTTCAAGTGTGGTAGATTTAGATTTTAATTAGAATAATATCTATAGGAACTATTCATAAGACAATTGTATATAACTATAGTTTAGATTTCATGAAAAAAATATTTAGATCATAAATCGTGCATCGCACGAGTACTATACTAGTTATATTTACTATGAAAATATGTAAATAAGGTAGTCGATATGAATAAGGAAATAAATTACTTCCTCCGTCTCTTTTTGTTTTTTACGTTTGGTATTTTTCACGCGTTTTAATAATAATTAATTTGCATTGAAATCCCTCAATTTTTTTTATTTAAACGAGATAAATTACGTTTATTTATAATGTTTTCACTTTTATCAAAATTCTAATATTGGGAAATGAGAAAAATTTAATGTCTAATGGAAAAGTGTGAGAGATTAAATGAACCAATGAATTTGATTGGTTAAAATAATAATTGGACACAAATTTTGATAGAATACTAAGTTATTTATGTGATAATATAAAAGAAAATGTAAAGAACCTTTTGAAATACTCAAAAAGGAAAACGTAAAAACAAAAAGAGACGGAGGGAGTAGAATATTAAGATTTTCCTACCTTTTTTTTTTGTAACAAGTATAATAAGTTATTTAAGTTAAATATTTTAGTTTTCAATTTAAATCATGACGCATAAGCATGTCATCATGTTATCATTGTGACACGGATTAAAGGTCGCATGTTGCGACCTTTATCATTTTCGTAATCTAAATACTAAGCGTTTAACAACAAAAACATGAACTGATAACCTAGTGTACGCACTAATTAAAATTTACTCTAAAATAATTTAGTTATAGACTCTGTAGCCAGAATCGAACCTTATTTCGTTTAATGAATTCTTAATAGAAGTTTAGCTTCAACTTAATCCCATCTACATTCACAATCTTGTATTAATTACCAATTTGAATTTTGTGTTTATAGGGACTGTATGGAGTGCAAGCGCACACATTATAACAACAGTTATCGGTTCTGGAGTTCTTTCACTAGCATGGGGCACAGCACAGCTTGGTTGGATAGGTGGAATTGCAACCCTTGTAATTTTTTCCTGCATCACTATCTATACTTCAAATCTTCTGGCAGATTGTTATAGATCTCCTGATCCAGTTACCGGAAAGAGGAATTATACATACATGGAGGAGGTCCGCGCCAATTTAGGTATCATACTGTAACCTGCATCATTGAACTAACAAGCTACTCTCTTTGTTCCGGAATACTCGTAACGGTTTGACTTTTTACACAATTCACAAATTCACTTTGACCCTATTTTATCTATTGTATATGAAAATAAGTGTTAACCTATAATATATTGCTCATCTTAATATAAATTTTCAAAATATTAATATATTATAAGTTTTTATAATATATAATTGAAGATATTGATGGTCAAAGTTGTGTATTGGCAAGCGTGTCCAGTCAAATCGTTGTGAGTATTCCGGGACAGAGGGAGTAGTTGACATAGATGGAGAAATACACAATTATAAATTATGCAGCACCCGTCACAAGCTTGCCTAAATCTCCGTTTGGTAGGGTGTAAAGCATTTTCATTGTAAAATGATTTTCCATGGAAAACATTTTCCAAGGGAAAACGCAATTCCAAACTAGTTTTCCTTTGTTTGGTAACTTAAAGGAAAATGGGAGAAGATTGTGAAAATTGAGGGGAAGAAAGGAGAGGGAGGTAAGGAGAAAAGAAGGAAAAGTAGTTTCCCTCCCTTTCAAATAGAAAAGGGTTTTCCACCTTTGGAGGAGTCATGGAAAATTGTTTTCCATTCCTTACCCAACCAAACAACATAAAATGAATGAAAAGGGGAAAATCATTTTCCATTAAAACGTTTTATGCCCTACCAAACAGAACCTAAGTTTGGAGATGCGGATTGCCTTGACTGATAAAACTATATTTCTGGATTGTAGGTAGACTGAACTGCATTGCTTGTGGGATAGTGCAGTATGCCAACTTAAGTGGAATGGTAATCGGTTACACAATTACTGCATCCATAAGTATGGTGTAAGTCCTTTTATATATGCTTTATCAACTGAAACTTTCGCTTCTAATTAATGTGCAAATGAATGTGTATATCTATTATCTAACTAGGGTATGTGTTTGGTTTGACTGGAAATATTTCAGGGCAATCCAGAAGTCAAATTGCTTTCACAATAAAGGACATGGTGCCCCTTGCAAGTTTAGTTGCAACCCTTACATGATTGGTTTAGGATTTTTTGAAATATTTTTGTCTCAAATACCCAACTTTCATCAGCTAACATGGTTGTCAACTATTGCTGCGATTATGTCTTTTGGGTATTCCACAATTGGTATTGGACTTGCACTTACCATGATCATCTCAGGTGATTGATTTGATTTACCCCTAACCGCGATTAATTACTTACTGGATACTTAATAAAATGAGATTAATTAGCTAGAAGCTAGCTGGTTATTTGGTTAATTATGGAATTATGCAGGGAAAGGAGGAAGGACAACATTAACAGGAGTTGAGGTGGGAATAGATGTAACATCTGCTGAAAAGATATGGACTATGTTCCGAGCACTTGGCGATATCGCATTTGCTTACAGTTTTTCTCAAGTCCTGGTCGAAATACAGGTACAAAATAGAAATACTTTCTGCTTCATTATCCAACTCTAACAAAAATTAATGAATGTTCATGTAATTAACTAATCGAAAATGATAAATTAAGGTCGCAACATGCGACCTTTAAGACGTGTCACAATGATGACGTGTCATGATTTAAATTGGAAACTAAAATATATAACCTATTATATATGTACAAAAAATGTAGGAAAATCTTAATATTCTAATTTGTTTCCTTTTTTATATCGAATACTTTATTTACATATTTTAATAGTAAAAATATTGAATTGGTAGGAAATATATTCGGATGACGCATAGCCTACGTGGCTCCCATATGTATTAATTAAACTGCGACACATAAGATTGCGACAACTAAATGTTATGGCAACTTGCGACCTTTATCATCACCCTTAACTAATTAACTATGTTCTAATCTTGTCCGCAATCTGTCACATTAGGATACATTGAAATCGGAGCCTGCAGAGAATAAGGTGATGAAGAAAGCAAACTCAATCTCAGTATTCATAACAACGTCATTCTACATGATGTGTGGATGCTTAGGTTATGCTGCATTTGGAAATAGTGCACCAGGGAACATGTTAACAGGGTTCGGGTTTTACGAACCTTTCTGGTTAGTAGACTTGGCTAACATCTTCATTGTCATCCACTTAGCGGGAGCATATCAGGTATATATTAAACGATATTCTGATCTTACCTCAGTCATTTTTTTACTTACAAAGTTGTCCTAAGAGTGCATAGAATCAGTCTAGTTTAGAGTATTGAACAACCCAACCAAACACGTGTCACGATAGGGCTGTCAAAAAATGACCAGATCTAACCGATATCTGACAAATTTGAAGTGACCCGAAAATCAAAATTCACACATTCAATCCGCATAAGCATAATAACCCCGTACAACTACATTATCCGATTATACCCGACCCCCAATCAACCGATGACCCGATTTGACACCACTAGCCACGAACGATTATGAACAAACCCTACAAATATAATGTAGAACAAATAGCAAAAACAATAATAAAAGAGTGTTTATGAGGAAATTTAGATTCTTCCCCTCAAATATTATCGTATTATTAAGTTCCTGCAAAAAAACACAATAACCTCAATGGAGATTTTTCTCACCCATGTATTTTTCCCTCATATTTTCTAGCAAGGCCTAACCCTCTTTTATAGGCTAAACTAAAAACCTACATCTACTAGAATTATATTTGCTCCTCAACCTCTAAATAATTATAGAAATTGTTACGTACCAAAAATATATCTAGTTTCCTAATTACTATTCTAATTAAACTAGGAAACAAGATATTAAACCAAACAAGACTTATATATGACTTCAATCCCATTTCGTATTCTTATCGACTTAACTAAGTTGTGTTTAATTCCTAACGCCTAGTTTAACGATTATTTCGATCCATGATGGAGCAGGTGTTTGCTCAGCCTGTGTACAGGCTGATCGAGTCACGTGCCAGCGAGAAGTGGCCCACCTCAACATTTGTAAAAGGAGAATATCCCATCAAAATAGGTAGCAAAAAAACTCTGTTCAGTATCAACTTACTCAGACTTACTGGAAGAACCATGTTTGTGATTATAGCAACCACATTGGCAATGGCGATGCCCTTCTTCAACGACATTCTTGCGTTCTTAGGGTCACTCGGATTTTGGCCATTGTCTGTGTATTTCCCAGTCAGGATGTTC